>NC_077231.1:149025397-149346230 GCF_027887165.1 Monodelphis domestica
AAGTCCTTAAGTGAAAGTTATTATCTGGTGTTGACCACCTTCCAAGTTCTAATGGAGTAAGAGATTTTCAAAGATAAGTGAGAAAGAAAGGGAGTTGGATAGTTTTCTAAGCTTCCAGCATTTTGCCTTTAGATAAACAGTGTGTAGTGGAAAGAACTCTAGCCTGGGAGCCAGGAAACTAGGGATCTAGTCCCAACTTTGCCATTAAATAGGTTTGTGACCTTGGCTAAGTTACTTAACTTTTCTGAGCTATGGTTTCCCTATCTGTAAAATGAGACTAGATAAAATCCCTTCCAGTTCTAACATTCTATGAATCGCCCAATATCTCTATGGAACATCTAGGCTCACTAAAGTAATAGTCTATAACAATTTTGGGATTTGCTCCCAAAATGATCATTCTGATAGAAACCAGGTTTACCACCTTCTTTCAATGACGGTGTTCATTTGAGGATAGCAACAGTCATGGTAACCAAGAAGACAGCTTGGTTTCTGTAGTCCATTGATCTTTAGTTCTCATATTTAGCTTCCTAAGACTGAAAGGATAAAAGATCCCTCTGATGACTTTCTTACTTAATCTTTGAATAATAGAAAGATCACTAGATTTAGACTCAGAAAATCTGGGTTCATATAGCTGTGGATATGGGAAAATCTTTTCACCTTTTGGGGACTTTGATTCAATTCAACAAACATCTATTTTATAAGCCATTAAGCCCAAATTTCTGTAAAATGAGAGGGTTAGATTAAACTATTTCTAAGGTCCCTTCTAATGCTACCATAACAGATTATAAGTTGATGAAGAACTCAGAGGTCCTCAAGTCTAACATAAATAAGAATACATGATATTTTTTAAAAAAATTTTGCAAAGAAAATTTAACCCTGGAATAAATAAGGGAGATTAATTCAATGAGCCTGAAAGACTAGAACATAACTTATGATCCTAAGAGCTGTAAATACTCCTGCTTAGAGATGGAAGCTGGAGAACAGGGTGAGGAGAAGTGGGGAAAGTTGCTGCCCAGTCTGAACTATAAACATAATGATTCCAGCTGGGTGAAGTTGGCTGGGCTTTCTGACCTCAATTTATTCTTCCTGTCTCATGCCCTGTCATTAGGTCACTTTTCTTTCTAGAGGGGAATCTGCTGCCCAGGGGATATATAAACCACTGCCTGATCTGACACTCACACCTGGCCCAGTGGGACACAGCTGGGGTTCATCTGGGAAAACTCAAAGGCTGAGCTTTTTAGCCCCAGATCAAACCAATCACAATAAGCCATTGAAAATCCACATGGTGGTCAATAGAATCAATGTTGATGGTACTGAAACCATCAGTAAATAGAATCCTGGGATGCAGTTTGGCCCTTAAAAAATATACTCTCATATGTCAGTTCCCAGGGGGCATATCCTATGCTCCCTTGCATTAACCTGTCACTCTAATCCAATAGATGGACATTTATTTCATTTTGCTCTCATGAATATCATAGGCTTACTCCTTTGGTTCAAGTGACCTGGAAGTCAAGGTCCTTAATGCTTTCCCTAGATGAAGGAACTTCAAAGACAATCTGTGTTTTTCTTCTTCAGTGTCTGCTTTGCTGGCATTCTCACTACTGGCTAAGAACCCCAAAGGACTCCTGCCACTCGCCCTGCTGGAGAATGTGAGTGAGATTTATAAGCTGTGAGCTCATGTTTACTTCCCATTGACTAATGACTTGTCCACACTGCCACATCAAATGCCCTGATTTCAGCTGGAAAGTCTGTGTATTTGAGAGGAAGAAAGTGTTTCAAGGGACATGTTATTTGATGAGGTGCACACCATCAGAAGCCCTGGTATGAATTTAAGGGTCATTCTTCTAACCCCACCCCATGCCTCATACCTATGACTATTCTGTTTCTCAGACTATAGTTTGAATAAATTAAATTTGCTTTTCTAGCTTCATTACAGAATTAATTTTCAAAGAGAAACTTTAAAACATCAGATTACAAATGGACTCTGAAGCAGAGTGATGTTTCTGCTGATTCTGGTGAATACCCTGAGGATTATGGGCCATGCTTTCTGTTATGGCATCTAGTAAAGGGTCTTCATAGGATCGTGGGATTTTTATACCTGCTGATCCTTTAGAAATTATTGAACCTAGTCTAAGGGCTCCTTACTATTTTCATCATAGACTCCGTTGGCAGTCTGGTGAAACTTATGGGCCCCTTATCAAAATAATATTTTGAAATTCATAAAATGTATGAAATTACAAAAGAAGCCAAATGAATTTAAATGTACTGTAGTTATCAGCATATTCAAGAAACAAGATCACAGATCCCAGGTAAAGGACTTCTGATGTAGTTCAACACTCATTTTACAGATGAGGACCATAACACTGGCAAAAGTGTATTGATTTGCCCAAGATTAGGCATGTAACATGTAGCCACATCTGACTCCAAACGACTATACCATGCTTGGTTCCTATGCCCTTTCCACTCTTAATGATTTAAGTTGTAGGCAGGTTGTGCTTGTTAATGTTCAACAATCAGTTTTCCAGAAAAGAAAAATATTATGTATGCAAAGACACACGTTTTAGCTTAATCTGCATTATTGGCATTTTCTTCACTCTTTCTAAGTCTGGACAACTGATAAAACAATAAATCAAACTCTGATTTGTAGCATTTGCTAATTTCCAAGGAGTAAATGCTCCCATTAAAAATGCAACAATCATACAGGTAAGGGCTGACTCTGGAACTCACCTAGTATGCAACAGAAGCAACCTGCAAATGACATTTAGAAGCAAGTTATTAAAAGTTCCTGTTCAGTCATGTCTGACTTTCTGTGACCACATTTGGGGTTTTCTTGGCAAAGATAATGAAGTGGTTTGTCATTTCCTTCTCCAGCTCATTTTATTGATGAGGAAAGGGTTAAATAACTCCCTGGGATCATCTAGTTAGTGTTTGAGAACAGATGCCTAGTGCTCTATCCATTGTGCCACCTAGCTGCACTATTCAAAGTTAGGATAACAATATATAATAGTAGGATTATATATTATATATATAATATATATATAAATGTATAATATAATATATATAAAATAGGATATATAAAATATATATATAAATATATAATATAATATATATAAAATAGGATAACAACATAATAGTACATGATATATTGTCATTTCATCCTGGCAAACAAATGAAAAATGGCTCCTGAAGATGAGAGAGTAAACTGTATCCTGGAGCTGATAGAACTAAGATCGTTATCAACCAAGGGAAAAAAAAACAATTTGCCCTTAAATGCTATTTAAAGGATATACTACTTCTATCACTTGTTTTTAAAATCTTGGAAGATTAGTAGACTTAATTTCTCCTTCTTTTCAATATATTATCACCTCCATTTTACAGGGGAGACAAATGAACCCAAAAGGAATTAAGGGAATTGCTTGAGATCACTGTCAACAACCTAAGTTAACAAAGTTTGTCATTTTTGAATGCATGAGGATTGAATAAAGCTCAAGAAAGTACAGTTTTGGTCAATACTTGTTAATTCCTTGAGTTGTATGCCCTCTGGATAGTTCGACAGAGCAACTATTAAGAATAATGACAATTTCAGGATGACAAAAGGGAAGGTCTTGATAAATATTATATTGATTCCTATCAGTAGACATGCTCATTTGCTTTATGGAGTCACACATGAATGTGAGCACCCAGGGAATTCTTTTATGTTCCCTTATGAGGTCTAATATATGCAACTTTTTAGGTTCCAAATTCAAAGGACGCTGAATTTGGAATCTGCAGACTGGATTCAAATCCTAGTTCCATTGTTTATTACTTCTATGATGGTGAACAAGTCAGTTCCTCTCTCCAGCCCTGTGTAAAATAGAGGACTAGATGAGATGACCTCTAAAGTTCCTTCCAGTTCTGAGTCCAATAGTGGTCATTTAAAACTCCTAGAAAGTAGGAGTGAAACTTAACACAGAACTATCTACATAGTTGAAGAAGGAAATGGCAAACCACTGCAGTATCTTTGCCAAGAAAACCCCAAATGGGGTCACAAAGAGTCAGACACAACTGAAAACGACTGAACAACCACAAAAATCTACATAGTAACCTCTCAATAAATAGATGTTGAATAAAGAGGTTTCTCCAGAGGACAGGAAACCCAGTCATGATGATATTCCATCAGTGGAATATCAGTGTATCAGCAGAATAAAGGCTTTTTTTCAGCCTGTGTGATTTCCTAAGGTAATTACATTACCCTCAAGTGGTAACAAAATGAGAGCAGACTTCTTTTCAAGTGAGGAAACCAGGACTACAATAGCGAAAGAAACTTGATAAAAGTTCTTCAGTGACTCAGGAAGAGAACCGGGTAAAGAAGCTAACCTTCAGGTCAGTCCAAGCCTTCATCTAAGCACTACACTAGTGACTTTACAGAGGGACCTTCCCCTGCACCCTAAAGACAAAAACCAAGCAGCCTTCTACAACACAGAAAGAGCGACTAGCCATTCTGATCCACGTGGTACCAGCTGTGTGGATAATTAGAGTAAAATACTTTGAGTGATCATGAATCTTTTCTAGTAGGTTCTGTGGTGTTCCAAGGCTTGACTCAATCAAGACAATGTCATCGACAAATAGTAGCATCTGGAGGCCTCACCTATTCCATTTGGACTCAATAAGAACTGTGCAAATGCCATTAGTTTGTCCATGTCTCTTTATTTTATGCCTCAATTGATACTAGTAATCAAAGGACCATCAATCAAAGTTCTCTCAGCTTTCAAGGAATTTTATATAACTTTAACATCTACATGGGAGACATTTTGTTTGGGAAAAACTAAGGTGGTGTTTTGCTCTACTAAAATATGTGGTTGGTGCAAGTAGTTTGCGACATATTACCAATGAGAAACTGCACAGGAGAAATGAAATAATGATCACCCAAGAGTGATGAAGCACAAGATCTTGAAGATCTAAGAGCAGCTTTGAATACAGACCTAATGAAAGGTAATAAGCTTCCCTAGACCAGACCAGCTAAGTAAAGAAAGGCACCACCAGATGTCAGACCACCAAAAGAAAAATGTTTTAGCCACTGCAATTTATTAAATCATCAAGTAAGGTATAGAGGGGGGTGATGTGAGCATTCATGTGGATGAAGTCACACTTTTAAAGACATTAACAAATGGGGGCACATTTGCATGAAGGTAAACAGGATGCTATGAAGACAGGAGGGGGGAATACTGAGAAGGTTTAGCCCAGAAGAGATGGGGGGGGGGCAGCAAGTTGCTTCAGTGGATAGAAAGTTAGCCTGGAGACTGGAGATATTGAATGGATTTTTAAAAAATTCTTACTTTCCATCATGGAATCAATACCATGCATTAGTCCTAGAGCAGAAGAGCAGCCTGGGCTAGGCAACAGGAGATAGGTGATTTGCCCAGGGTCACACAGCTAGGAAGTGTCTGAAGTCAGATCTGAACCCAGATCTACCCAACTCCAGACTTGGTGTTCTAGCCATTGTTCTACCCAGCTGCCCTGGCTGTTCATTTTTGATAGTAATAAACTAACTACAGTTTTACTATTATGCCTTTCTCATGTGTTCTTAGCATGATGCACTGTTTGGTATCCATCTTAGAGGTGAAATTCTGATGTACTTGGAGAACTTGGAAGAAACCTTACTATCTATGTATCAGGGTGCGTGGGTGTGGGGGGGTACGGTTTGAACGTACCCTCCACTGGAGAGTGTGCTATAACAGATGTCCTGGATGGAATTAGTGCTTGGAACAGAAAATGGAAGAGATGATCTCTGGGATCCCTTTTAGCTGGAAGATTCTCCAATGTTAAAATAGGTAACCAAGTAAGAGTCTCTCAAAGTGATCTTCCTGAGACATTCAGTCAAAATCCACACAAAGACTCGCCTCTCAGGGCCATTCCTGGCACTGGCCATAGTTGATGAGGGTCTTTCCTTCACAGGAGATTCATTTTGCAGCAATGTTTGGCACAGTGCCTGGCACCTGGTAAACACCTGATAATTGCATGTCAAATGACTGACTGATTACTTTCTCTTTTTAAAAACATCTCATTGATGTCTTTTTTTTATAGCACTTTGATTTCCAAACAGATTCCTCCCTTTCCCCTACCTAGAGGGCTATACCTTGTTAAAAAAAAATAAAGGAGGAAAAGAATAAAAAAAATTAACCAAATGAAACAGCATATTAAGAGAGTTTGACAGCATATTCAATGTTCCACACCCCCACCCCATGCATTCTTTTCTCTCTTATTCAGGACTGACTAGTCATTAAAATTATGTGTTATTCAGTATTTTTTGTTGCTGTTTCTCTGTCTTATCTTGGTCATAATGAATCTTTTCTTGATTTTCCTTAATTCACTTTGAACCAACTATGTGACACAGTAGATAAAATGCCAGGCTTGGTGTCAGGAAGATCTGAATTCAAATCTGAGCACAGACACTAGCTGTGTGACCCTGGATAAGTCATTTAACCTCTGTTTGTCTCAGTTTCCTCATTTGTAAAGTTAGGATGATAATAGCTCTGCCTCCCAGGGTTGTTGTGGATAACTAATGAGATCATTGGGAAGTACTTAGCACAGTGCCTAGCACAGAGAGTGTGCTATATGTTAGCTATCATTATCAATTGATCTGTTTTTAATACAACTTTGAATTTTCATATGCATCATTCCCTACAGTGAAGTGCTGAATTACATTCATGTACCACAATTTATTCTAATTCCCAATCAATGGATAGCCACTTTGTTTTTATACATAAAGCTACATAAAGCACAACTCTGAATATGTTGGAGGAAAGGGGACCTTTCTGTCTTTGACTCCCTTGGGGCATCTACCTCTGGGTGAGACATTTTAATCACTGTCTTAGTGAGATTCCAAACTGCTTTCCAGAACGATTGGACAAGCATGGCTCTACCAAAAGTATATCAAGGTGCTTTGCCTTTCCAAAGTCCTCCATACTCATCTCTTACCTTTGCCAATTAACTAGGTGTGGAATCAAAGCTCCTAATTGCTTTGACTTGCTTTTTTTCCATATTATTAGTGATTTGGAGCTTTTTTTACATCCTTTATCTATCTACTTTCATGAAAATCTAGTGAACCACACTTCCCGGCCCAGAATATTTTTTAGGTGGAAAGGGATGGAAATGAGACAGGGTGGGGCGAGTTACACAGAAATGACCTAAGAGCAATACGGCCACTCCAGAAGACCTCACCGTAAGCACCCCTCCCTTAACTCCACCTCCACCCAGTAAATATCTAACTCTTCTGCATACTCAATTAAGAATGAATTCAACAGAAAAGTTTAATCTAGAAGAATATTTGCCCCAATTTTAGAAGTGGACGGTGAATCAATGTCAGGTTGCCGAAGAAGGCAATCCGTTTCCTTATAATCCTCACATTCTTGGCAGGAAGAGTCACTCTCTGCAGATAACTCCATCTCTATATATTCTCAGTCAAGCTATGGCTGCATGTGCTGGCCATGCCATTTAGCATGAGGGGCTTAAACTCTTATGTTATCTGTGGGCAGCCTTGTTGCCTATTAGCTCCAGAAAGGAAACACAAGACGCTGCTGGTTCAAATTGGATGTGCTCTCTTCAGTGAGCCAAGTGGGCATTTCTAAGTGCAGTGCTGACAGATGGAAAAGCCAGACCTTTTCTTGGCCAACCTGAAAGCCCAGGAAACCCTGACTGACCTTATCCCATTCTGCTTCATTGCTTCACAGCGTCAAGAATTCATGATTCCATCCATGCGGGCAACCTTCCACCAGTGCCAGATTGCCACCCTTCTCTTAACCCTTAGTAGCCCATTTCATAAGGTGTAGTGGCCAAGAGAGAAAAAAATCACTCCCTGGAGGCTAACTCTTTGAGGATAAAACTCTCTGAATTTAGCTAGATAATTCTATAGATGACAAGCAATCTGTCCCCACATGTGAGATGTTTTCAAAATGGTAGAACTTGCTCTGGAGAACTCAAAATTCCTTTCATGCCTTAACAAGGCATTGGAACAAGTCTTAGGTGGAGTGTCCCCCTTTCGTTTCTTTTCCAATATAACTTCTACCTGTATATATTGTATTCTTGCTATACTGTTTTGAATTGTATAGATATTCTTTATTCATATCTTTGATCTAATATTGCTCCAGTCTGTGTGTGTGTGCGTTATATTTAGGGCCTTTTAGTAAACTGTTAATTCCTCAAGGACAGAAGCCAGGCTTTCTATTTAATATCCCTCCCTTTGTAAAAACACTGGGGGAGGGGATGGTTTGGGAGAAGAGGGAAGAGGTGTGAGGATATAAGTTGGGACCCAACCAAAAAGGTTCTATTTTTTCTCCAAGACCACAAGTCTTGTTTCCACTTGCCTGGGAAGGATAGAGAGGGGCAAGACTATTTCCAAATGCATTACCTCAATATAGGATGAATGCCACCTCCCTAAAAAATACCCTAGAGGGTCTGTTCCCCACTCAGTGTTACCTTATGGATACCTCTTGTCCAGCACTTCCTTTCACTTGATTTTCTTTGTCCCTTCTATACTGTCAGGTCCAAAAAAACCTTTACATGGGATTATTTATAAGGAAAGAGTTTATCCATGCAAAATAGGAACAGTACAATAAATTTTAGGGAACATAAAAATAATCTAATCGCTAGACTCACTGGTCTGCTTCTTTATTTAGTAATAACTAGTATTTCAATAGCACTTTAAGGTTTGCAAAAGACTTTACATGTAGTCTCATGCAATCTTAATACTAATCCTATAAAATATGTGTTACTATTATCCCTGTTTTGCAAATAAGTAAACTGAGGCTGTCAGGTTAAGTTTTGCCCAGCACCACATAGCTAGTAAGTTTCTGAGACAGGATTCCAAAGGAGGTCTTCCTGATTAGAAATCCAGTGTGCTAGCAACTACTTGTCTAGCTGTCCTATTTTAATCCACTTAGTTTCTTCCTAATTCCCTAAGGGGTCAGCCCACCTAGGAAGAGATACAGTGCCATCTTGAGCAAGGAAAGGTCTTCCCTCTACAAATCTTCTGCCAGAATGGCCATTTCTGTCTTTCCTAAAACCTTGGGCTAACTCTGGCTCTTTCCAGCTTTTAGTCCCTTAGGTTTAAAAGCCTCCTGGTACACATTTATCATCTGTATCACTCATTCAACCAAAAGGGAAAAGACATCACCATGTGGTTAAGAATTGGTCCTCTGCACATGTGAGCCCCTATCTATCTACTTACCTCCTCTCCATGCTTTTCACTGCCTAGACTCCCATGCATAGATTTCACAGTCTTCATTGCACTTGGTATGTTTACTAGTTACCCTCAGGATGTGGAAGAAAACCCGGACTCTGATTCAAAGCCATAGGCATTCTGTGGAATATCCATGTCTAACCTCATTCTCTTGGCTGCAAGTGGTAGAAAACACCCGTTTAGCTATAGCGCCTGATAGTATGGAATGTACTGAAAGATGTTGTTGACAGAATTAGCAATTTACAGCCTGGAAAGAAAATGAATGCTGAGCTTACACACTGTGCAGAAATGGGAAAAAAAATTTCAGATACTTTCCAAATGTTAAATAGACTCATGATAGCCTTCTCTCTCCTTTTCATGATTATGATAGGGAAGATCAACTTTATATGGATATGTAGAATAAACACTTATTAAAAGTCAGTTGGAGGCACAGGAAGTGAGAGAGCCAACTGGATACTTTAAAAAAAAGTCAACAAAAAGCATTCCAAAAAAGAGAAGAAAGACAAGCAGATAAACAAAAAAGGATGTGTCTTCCCTGTTTCTCAGAGGGAGTTTAGGGGCTTGTTACACAGGTTTGCTCCATTAGAAAATGAAGAAAGCCATCTCTGAAGGATATTTCCATGGAAAGAATTAAGGCTCTACATGAAGTCATGCACCATCGATCTACACCAAGGACACAGAAAAAGCGAGCACTGTGTCTGATAAGAGGGTATCTTATACTTTGCCAAGACTGACTGAGATTAGTGATATACCTCCTCCTCCTCCTCTTCCTCCTCCTCCATCACACAGCTACTCTCTGCAATAAGATTGAAATGAACTTGTCATTCTCTTCCCCCAGATAATTGAGTTTTGTTTAAGACCTCTTTATAGATTTAGGTTTATGCCTTAGAGAGCTCTATATATTTCAGCTACTGGATTTTAAATAACATTTGTTCATAATGTTCCCTTTTTTGACCTGCTAAAAACACCTATTATCTTCATATAGCATATGTAAGCTTTTAAAAAAGCTTAGATAACCATCTATAGAACATACTTAAGCATTTATTAAGCACCTAGTATACATAAAATTCTGCACAGCAACCCAAGGGTTTATGAAAATGAAAAATGATCTTGTCTTTGCATTCAAAGAGCTTAAAATCTAGGGGAGGTGGGGACATGGAGAGCAGAATCACAGTATATACATAAATGTAAGAGAAATTATTTTATTTAGATTTTTATCTACAAATTATTTTTCTGTTGCCTAAATCCTCCCATATCCCTTTGACTTCTCCCTTCCCCTCAAAATATAAACACACCTTAAAGAATTTTAAAAAAGAAACATTACCACCACCACTACCCCCCAACAAAAAAGATTTTTAGGATGTTCTCCTAGTGGAGAACTCTCTTTTGCAATGATCTTCAGCATTTTATAGTCCTAGTCTGTTGCCTAAAACTTTGAAAGATTAAGTGGATTATCCAGAGCCACATAGTCAGGATGTGTTAGAAGACAAACTTGAACCCAGTATTCCTGATTCTAAGATTAAATCTCTATGCACTCTGCTATGCCTTTAATGGTAGAAGACAGAAAGTGAAAAATATAAAGAAAAAAATCTAGAAATTTTATTTTATCAGAACATTTGAGGAAGAAGTCATTTTTTAGCTCGGGTAATATGGCTATATGAAGAAATGGTACCTGAATTATGCCTTCACAGAGTAAGGTGGTGAGACAGAGTAAAGGGCAGGCTGAGGAAAACAGATAGTGGTCCAATTTGAGTAGAACTTGTAAGAGAATAGCTGAAAAAATAGCAGAAAAATAGAAGGGAGTGAGATTGAGGAGCTCTTGAAATGCCAAATTAGGAATTTCTATTTCTCTGATCGGAAAAAAAGTTCATGATGCTGATCTTGTAGGTATCCCGTTACCCCTTTCCCTTGTCCAAAGATTGTAAGTTCATTGCAGAAAGAGTCTATATCTTCATTATGATTACCTTATACATTTGTTATTGTTCAATCATGTCCAATTCTTTGTGACCCATGGACCAATTTAATTGTCTATGGGATTTTCTTGGGAAAGATACTGGAGTGGTTTGCTATTTCCTCCTCCAGCTTTACGCAGGCATAGAGGTTAAGCGACTTGTCCAGAATCACACAGCTAGTATCTGAGATCAGATCTGATTTTTCAGATTCCAAACCCAGAGCCCTATCCACTGCACCACCTAGCTACACTATCTTATACATAGCAAGTACTTAATAAATATTTGCTGAATTGGGCGATACTGAATATTTTCAACTATGTCCTAAAACACTCTAAGAGTACAGGAACCAAGAGTTGACTGTTTGTGGACTGAATTATAAATAGTCCTGCATGTATTGCCTTGGTGCATTTGGGATTCTCTTTATTTGGCCCACAGGACAATGTGAAGAATACCTTTTCCTCCTCCCCCAGACAGAACATATTCCTGGGCATTCATAGACATATCCATCACAAGTGCACAGAATTACTGAGTGAGTATGAGATCCCAGAACTCATTTTCTAGGTTTCTTTGAAAAAACACACACACACACACACACACACACACACAAAACCAGTCACTCTTTGAAAAAAAGAGGAGCACCCAGGAGCTATCAAATATCTTCCCCAAATAATACGATAATACAACACAAACTATACACACTAGTGGACCAGTAGGCTTTAACTGCCCATAAAATAGAAACTAGTTGATCAAGTTATTAAAATAGTTCATTTTAGGAAATTCTCTGTCTGTGGTTTGAAGGAGGAATCCTAGAATGCATTCTGAAGAGAAAAGCCTCTGCCAAACCATTATTTATAACTGTGTAACCATGACAGTCAATCTGTTCCATTTCGTTCAGCTTAACAACCTCCACCACTCATGATTCAGGGAAAAAGTAGGATGAGTGGAACAGCCTCGTTGTGTGCAAAGTGTTCAAAGAAGAGTCACCTCTCTCTGAGTTTCTCCCAGTCCTCCTTTTGATGAGGATGAAAAGATTTCTCAGAAATGTTTTTTGTTGCTAAGCTGAATAACGAGCAGAGAGGTTGATATTCTGATTTCTACTCCTCTCCCATGTTCCCATGAGGGGTGTGTGTGTGTGTGTGTGTGCATGTGTATAGGTGTTACACCATGGTGGCCTCCTGCCAAGGACAAGTGGCCCATGCCCCAGAAAGAAGAGTCTGCTTCTTCCCTCCACCATCAAAATCACCATCACCACCACCCTACCAACAACCACCACTTTAC
This sequence comes from Monodelphis domestica, assembly GCF_027887165.1. Taxonomy (NCBI): domain Eukaryota; kingdom Metazoa; phylum Chordata; class Mammalia; order Didelphimorphia; family Didelphidae; genus Monodelphis; species Monodelphis domestica. The sequence continues at coordinate 149,037,845 of NC_077231.1, forward strand.
CAATCTAGCCCCTTAGTCCTTGCCTCTCCTCCCCAAAAACGATGGGGGAAGAGACAGGGAAATCATCTCAGATCTACAGGCTTGGTATTATCCTTGATTCCTTGTTTTCCCTCACTCCACTTTTCTAATCGATTACCAAATCGGTCTGTTTTTCATCCATCTTCACAACATCTCTGTCGTAGTTGACTCTTTCTTTCTCTTCACATGGCCACCATCTTAGCTCAGCCCTTCATGCCTCTTGGCTAGATTACTGTAATAGCCCCCAATTAGTCTTCCTGATTCAAATCTCTCAACAATTCAGTCCATTCTCCATTCTACTGCCAAACTGAGTTTCCTCAGTTGTAGATAAGAACATGGTAGTCCCCTTCTAAGGCACTTGGTGGTTCAATATTTCCCCTATCCGGCTTTTAAAGCCTTAACAACCTAGCCCCAACCTATTTTTCCAGTCTTATTGAAAAGTGCTCTCCCTTTGTGATCTCAGTTTTTCACCCATGACACTCAGTCTTCTATATTGGTGCCTTTTCGTTGACCAGTTCCCATATCTGGGCTGCTCCTTCTCACTTTCACCTGAAAAAAAAAAATCCTCTCTTCCTATTAAATTCAGCTCATCCCCCACCTTCTATAAGAAGCTTTTCCTAATTCCCCCAGCTGCTAGGGTCTTCTGTCCCAACATGCCGTGTCTCCAGCTACTTGGTATTTATGTTAGAAATACAATTAAATGAACACATTTTCACCTCCATTCCAATGTGAGCTCCTTCAAAGAAGAAACTGTTTCATTCTTTGTGTTTGTATCACCAGCATGTAGCACAAAGCCAAGCATATAGTAGAAGATTAATAAATGCTTTAAAAAAAATAAACAAAACCTTCACCTTCTGTCTTTGAATCAATGCTAAGTATTGATTCTAAGGCAGAAGAGAGGTATATGGGCTAGGTAATTGGGGTTAAGTGCCTTGCCCAGGGTCACACAGTGAGGAAGTGTCTGAGGCCAGATTTGAAACAAGGATCTTCTGCCCCCAGGTCTGGCACTCAATCCACTCTACTACCTAGCTACCCCAGTAAATGCTTCTTGATTGATTATTGATCAATCTTCCTGAACCTGGGGAAAAGTACAGAAAACAGCTGCTTTTACATCTGATACCTTAATTAAATTGTTTGTAGTGGAACTCTTGGGGAGGAAATGGTACCCCTCTAACTGTCTACTCTTGCAAAGTAGGTATGGCAGTGGCCTGTAACAACTATGCCATTTGTGGTCACTAAAAACAACTTTTTGGACCACATCAAAGTATATATTATTGATAGCAACTTTTGTTCTAGGAAAATCAAGTTCCCTGATTTTCTTCCTCTGATGTTCTTTGCAGCAAATGTTTAAACCATCATTGATCTTTCAAACTACTCCAGGCAGAAATTACTTGAGCCATTTCAAAAATAGGCTGTCACTATAAGGACAGAAATCATTTTAATTGAAGCTAACAATGAGGTTAAGTGGCACAAAGTGCTAGGCCTAAAGTCTGGAAGACTAATCTTCCTAAATTCAATTCTGGCTTCAGACACTTATAAGTCAGGTGACCTTGGAAAAGTCACTTCAACCTGTTTGTCTCAGTTTCCTCATCTGTAAAATAAGCTGGAGAAGGAAATATCAAACCACTCCAATATCTTTGTCGAGAAAATTCCAAATAGGGTCACAGAGAAACAGACATGACTAAAACCACTGAACAACAACACAGGGATCAAGTAGGTTGTGAAAATATCCCCATCCCACTTAGATTAAGTGAAAAAATGCCACTGGATATCTAAAGCAGGCAAAATCACCTCATTTGTGCACTAGGTATAACCAGGACCTAGACTCCAATCAATTGGCTTTAGACCAAGTGCAAAAATTTTTTTGATTAACTTAGATTTGACATTAAATAGTTAATGCTTATTGATGGGGTACCAATATTCACCCACCAGAGGGGCAGGTTATGATAAATATAAAAAGTGGCCTATCATAATAGATTTAAGGGGGCCCCTTTGAAAGTCATTCAATAAGCTGGAAAGAGGAATTCAGAATGGTTGAGAGACTTATTCATACCCTTTCAGGGCATATAGAAAACAAGGATTTGGAATCCCAGATTCTAGTGTCTAATTGCTTAGAGGTAGAAGCCTTTAGCCAGACTCCTGAGAAGGAATTGCTGGGTGGAGGGAAAGGCAGGTAATGCAAGGCAGAGCCTTAGTTCCAAGCTCCTATTCCTCATTTCTACCTCCTGCCTTGACCGAAAGAGAACTTCAGAGAACCAGAAGATTTGGAGTTTTTCCTCAGTATCCTCAAAACATCCAAAGCCATTAATGGCTGGTGGCAGTGTCTCCATTGGGAAAGAAAGATAAAAAGACATAACAGGAGAGGTACATTCAAGACTCTACAAAAAGCCTAACAAAATAGCTACACCACACATAAGAAGAACACCTTACAAACTCTGCAAAGAGGGGGCATCAGTGTGGCTCAATACATAGAGTGCCAGGCTTAAAGATGGCTCAAGCACTTCCCAGCTGTGTGAGCCTGGGCAAGTCACTTGACCCCCATTGCCTAGCCCTTACCACTCTTCTGCCTTGGAACCAATACATGGTACTGATTCTAAGACAGAAGGTTAGATTTTTTTTTAACTCTCCTAAGAGGACTTCTGGGAACTGACTTACCTGCATGCATATGCACTTTATGGACTCTGCATTGGTTGGAGAGTGTCACAGAGGAACACAGGAGAGAAAGATGTTTTATATCAACTGTTCTTACTCTTCCACTTTGGAAAATATCTTTGAAGGCTAATTGAATCAGTTTGAACAATTGATATCAACTAATAACCAAGGAGGGGAAGCACAGCAGTGCGGGATAGTGAGCTATCACACAAGACAGACATCTCCCAGACTCTCAGAACTAGCACTAGAGTCCTGTGGGAATGTATCTACTTGAGCTGTGGGCCTGAGATCTTCTTGTGTGAGTGGGAATTAGAAGAACGAATCCAGAACTTGTCCTGCATATCAGCCAAAAGGCATTTATTCAACATTTACTATATTCCAGGCATTGTACTAAGTACTGAGGACACAAAGACAACCTTTGAGAGTCCCTGCCCTTGGACAAGCACTACAGAAATCATATTCTACTAGACAGATGTGCCATGTTCACAGGTAATTAAGTACAAGATATTTACAAAATAAAAACAAAGTAATTTTATATCTGGGGGCACTAACAACTGGAAGAAGCAGGAGGTTCAACAGAGTCAGACTTAAAAACAGGAGATTCTAAGTTCAAATCCAACCTCAGACACTAGAAGTGTGTGACCCTGGGCAAGTCGCTTAACCTCCATTGTCTAGTCCTTACCACTCTTCTGCCTTGGAATCAATACACAGAATTGATTCCAAGATGGAAGGTAAGGATTAAAAAATAAAAAAGTAATAGGTACCTATGATAGCTTCTTTAGCAGAGGAGTGTCATGGTCAGGGCTGTGATTTAGAAATATCAATATGATGGTTGGGTTGATGATGAATTTAAAAATGGAGGAAATGAATGCAGGAGCACGAATTGGAAGCTTATTCCAATAGTCCAGAAGAGAGGTGATGGAGGACTGAGAGAAGATGTGATATAAATACAGAAAAGATGGATGCAAGAACTTTTGAAGAGGGACAATCATCATAATTTGATAACTGATTAGATATAGGGGAAGATGGTAGGAATGAGGTGTGAGGCTTACTTGTATATTGAATAGCAAGGCTGAGTGACTTGGAAAATGTGCCTTTATAGAAATAGAAACAGGAGAAGGAGGGGTAGGTTTATGAGAAAAGATAATGAAATTTGTTTCAGCCATGTTGATTCAAGATGCCTAATGTATGTCTAGATAGAAAAGTCTAGCAAGCAAAAGGAAATGTGGAACTGGTGCTCAGGGGAGCCATGAGGACAGGATAATCAGTTATCTGCCTAAAGACAATGAATCCATATTATAGGCAACTCTAGAAGTTGTAGAGAAAGTAGCATTTTCTCATCTGAGAGTTCCCAATACCAATGAAATCACAGGTTCAGTTCTTAGCTCTCATTTGTTAACAATGATCTCAAACATGCAGAGTTTCATTCAACAGATTCTAATTAACCTCCTTTTTCTTCCCTCAAGGATTCCATGAGATTGCTTTTTCTTTCCCATTCAAACCAATCCCAGAATCCCAGAGCCATTCTTTTCTAGTCCAAAGAATTCTTTTCAAATTCATAGAAATTTAATCAGTGCTTGATGAGTTCTTGGATGCCATCAATCTGGAACAAAATACACAATCCAGAACAGGCAAATGAAACAAAGGATTTCTTTTCAGGAACTCTCAGGGAATGTAACTGAAGAGCATTGCCAAGACCTAAGTAACTGTCTAATTTCTTCCATCCTCCAGACACCCAGACACGCTGAGACATAAAGGAGACATGAGGAATGCAGGTGTGTACACCCTGGGCCCCTGGCATGTTGCAACACTGCTGAGTAAGCCACAGAAACTCCATTCAAATAAACCTTAGGACATCCAGAAGACATTTGAGCCAACGATTGCCCAGGAACTATGAAGTAAAATGGATTGGTATCACACAGCAGCATCTCCATAGAAAAGACAAATTAAAAGAGTAGCCCTTACCATACATAAGCCAAGCCCCAAGCTATACCATCATAGTTTAGAAGATACTCTTTTAAAGGAGCAAATAAAGCTGTTTGGGGGGGAGGGGAAAAGAGGAGGGAAAGGGGTAAGAAAAAATACATATTGGCTGTGTGCACTTGAAGGAACTGAAGATGGTTAGCAAGGAAAAAAAGACATGGCAGTTGTCTCCACATATATGAGGGGCTGCCATTTCGAATATGGCGGGCAGCTAGGTATAGTGGATAGAGTATCAGGCCTGGCATCTGAAAGACTCATCTTCCTGAGCTCAAATCTAGCCTCAGACACTTCCAGCTACGTGACACTTAATCCTGTTTGCCTCAGTTCTTCATCTATAAAAAATGAGCTAGAGAAGGAAATGGCAAACCACTGCATTACCTCTGCCAGAAAACCCCAAATGGGATCAGGAAGAGTCAGATATGAGTAAACAACAACAACATATAACATAGGACTCGTGAAAAGCCTTCTGCTTTTAAAATTTATCATTAGCAATACTAAAATTATCAAGATGCCCAGATATCTTCTAGTTATTTATAATGGGGAAGATGCAAAATAATTTTTCCTTCCTCTACTTGTTCCAGCTAGAACAATAGTGGGTCCCTAAAAGTTATGCTGACTGGATTGAGAAGAGTCTTCTGTTGTTAACAACATAAAGCAAAAAAAAAAAAAAAAAACATCCATGGGAGGTCTCTAATCAACCAGTTGAGAATCCACCAAAGTGGACTATTGTCTAGACCATTATTCTACATCTTGTATCAAGAGCACCCCAGACTTTGACAAAGGCTTTGCTAATATTTTGGCAAATTATAACTTCCTACCAATTCAAATTATCCTATATTAAAATGGACTTCCTAAAGATACTAAGGAATCTGTCTTACTAAAGACCTTCAAGGGAAGGTTGAATTGCCCACTATCAATTTTGTTGAAGACTACTCTTTAGATGAGAAGGCATCTGAGATTCCATCTAACTCTGGAAGTCTTGTGATTCTGTGATTCACTTGCTTATCAATTAATATGTGTCCCTTAACAAAGGAGAGGAAGAGGTGTCTCAGAACTTCGACTACCATAATGGAGTCTAAATGGAGATTGAAGTAAACCATATTCCATTTTATTTCCTTCATGAATTTTCTCTTGTATGCACAATATGTGTCTTCTTTCATAACCTGAGGAATATGGAAATGTGTAGTACATAACGATGCTGATATAACCTATATCAGATTATTTACCATCTCAGGAAGTGAGAGGGTAGGAAGGGAAGGAGATAATTTGGAATTCAAACACCAGAATCTAAACATAATCCCAGAGGTTGCTGTTGAAATGGATTGGACGGGGAAGGGGGGGTGACATGGTCAGCCATGTGTATCTCTCTCTCTCTTTTTTAATAATTTTTAAATTTATTTTTCCAGATTACAAGTTGGTTCAATTTTTAATCATTTTTTTCTAAAATTTTAGAATCCATTTCTCTCCCTTCCTTCCACCTTGCCCCCTCCCCAAGAAGGCAGGTCTGCATTCAAATTCCATAAGTTCTCTCCACAGCAGTGGATAGCTTTTTCTGTCACAAGTTTCTTAGAGCTATCATTGCTGATATTAGTTAAGTCATTTACACGTTGATCTTTGTACTTTATTGCTGTCACTATGTACGACATTCTCCTGGTTCTGCTCTCTTCACTCTGCATCACTTCATATAATGCTTTCCAGTTTTTCATCAGTTCCTAAGGTGCAATAGTATTCCATTAGCTCTGTGTTTCAGGAATTGCATTTTAGCAGCTCTGAGGAGTCTGGGTTGGAGAAGAGAGAAACTTGAGCCAGGGACCCCAATTTTGAGACTGTTTAATAAGCAAATAAGAGGTAATAAAGACATGGACTAGGACAGCTGACTGGTGAGTGGAGAGAAGGGGGAAAATAGGAGGCATAGAATTGTGGGACAAGAATCAACAAAACATTCATTGATTTGGATATATAGAGTAAAAAAGAGCAAGGAGGGTGATAACAAGATGTGAACTTGATTGCCTGGAAGGATACCCTTGACAAAAGTAGGGGATATCAAGGAAAAAGTTGACAGCAGGAGAGAGGAGAAGATAATACATTCTGTTCTGGGTGTGTTGAGTTTGAAATACGTATGAGAGATTTGGTTCAAATTGTCCAATAGGCAGTTGGAGATGGGGCCTGGAGCTCAAGAAATAGGCTAGTGTTAGTGCCTAGAAATGATTGTTGAACCCATGGGAGCTGATAAAGTCACTGAGAATGTAGATAAAGAAGAGAAGAGAGTCCATGACAAAGACTTGAGGAATACCCATAGTTAAGGGCTGAGTTATGGATGATGGTCCATAAAGGAGAATGAGAAGGGGCTGTCAGGTAGGAGGAGAATCAGGAAAGAGAAATGTCATGAAAATAAGACAGGATAAAATTGAATTAAGCAGGCTCAAGTCTTCTGATGTCTCTTCTTCTCTCCCATTCTTGCTGAAGTGAGGAGCTCTGCTCTGGTGCCACCAGAGTCTTCTTTTCTTCTTCTGCATTGGAGCAGAAGCTTCTTGCTTCTCTCAATTTCCTGTGGGCAGGAACTGAGACTTCTTGGTCCAGGTATCATTTTTTTAAACCCTTACCTTTTGTCTTGGAATCAATACTGGGTATTGGTTCCAAGGCAAAAGAGTAGTAAGGGCTAGGCAATAGGGGTTACATAACTTGCCCAGGGTTACCCAGCTATGAAGTGCCTGAGGTCAGATTTGAACCCAGGACCTCCCATCTCTAGACCTGGCTCTCAATCCACAGCTGCCCTTAGGTATCTTTTTACCTCTCATTTCCCCATTCACTGGAGAAGCAATGAATTCATCTTTGCCTCTTTTGCCTCTTTCTAGTGGCTATGTAGGGTATCCTGCTGGGTCTGGGAAAGTTATCAACATATAATCCATTTCCACCCTCCTTTCTGGAATAACTGTGTGGCTCAGAGATGTCAAACATTTAGCCCATGTGCTTCTGAATCAGATGAAAATGTATTGGGAAATACTTAACATAATTAATAGAAATACAACAGTACACAGATTATGTTAAAACATGGTTTTCTAAGTCAACATGCAGCCCTCTGATGTCCTTAGTGGCTCCCATTTGCACTTGATACTACTAGTGTAGCTCTATATTCAGTTATTATTAAATATTCTCATTTCATTGTATAGGTTCATAATTGATGATTCCATGTGCTTATTTTTCTCAAAAATGTTTTTACTTGCTAAAGCAAGTAAAGAACTCTTTCCCTGCCCTCTGTATCTCCACAATTTCCTATCTTCCCCATCTTTCTATGTCTCTATGTCTACATTTGTCTGGTTTTCTTTCTCTGCATCTGTCTCTGTGTTTCTTCCCTCCCTTTCTCTCTATCTCTCCCTTCTCTCTGACACTGAGTAGTGTCCTCCCCCCCAACACACACACACACAAAGATGGTGACATGCTTAGAATTTTTTAAAATGTACAATTTTGTCTCCAAAGAAAATGGCATTGGGGGCAGCTGGGTGGCTCAGTGGATTGAGAACCAGGCTAGAGAAAGGAGGTCCTAGGTTCAAATCTGGCCTCAGACACTCTCCAGCTGTGTGACCCTGGGCAAGTCACTTAACTCCCATTGCCTAGCCCTTACCGCTCTTCTGCTTTGGAGCCAATACACAGTATTGACTCCAGTATGGAAGGGAAGGGTTTAAAAAAAAAAAGAAAGTGGCATGATAGTGGCAGGTCATAGAGAGACCCCATAGGCAAAGAGAAAGAAGATGTAACTATGACACATGTATGTGACCTTTGACAAGTGAAATAGACACATTGCAAAGAATTTAAGCCTCAGAAACAAGGTACCAACATTCTCCTATCGCTCCTATTTGATGGCAGGAGATGTTCCTTTTTTTTCTAACCCTACAGGTGGAAGAAGAGGCAAGTGGCAAGTTTGAACCTCTGTCACCACATGGCTCACAACTTCCAGGCTTGACAGCTGGCAATGGAATTTTGAGTAAGATTATCTAATTCTAGCTCCCATTTCTTAAAAAAATGTTCCTGGATATGTTTCCTTACAGATAGTGTCAAAGGACAGGTTCTCCCTGTATAGACAATTGTTTTTAATAAATTTGCTTGTTTGTATTGAGCTAGAAATTTCCCTGAAATTCTATGTGCATCCTAGTTCTGTGTGGTTTAAAGCTGAGTACATTAAGTCCTCTGTTGGCCAAATGCAAAAGATCCCAAAGATCTGGGGGTGAGGTACACCAGAAGGTCTGGCAAAGGATTGGTACAGAAACATGAACCCAAACAAATGAATCCTGAATCCCAACAACCTTCATTATAAACGCATTCCCAACAAATAGGGATCTTGTCTAATTTTAAAGCTGTCTAGGAACTTCCTAGCTGTGTGACCTTAGGCAAGTCACTTAACCCCATTTGCCTAGCCCTTGTCCTTTTGTCTTAAAGTTGTTGCTAAAACAGAAGGTAAAAGTTTAATTTTTTAAAGCTGCCCAGGAAAGGTACCTGGGAAACCACTGAAGGATTATTTTGTCATTTTCTTTCCTTTTCACTGATGGTTTGTCTCCTCACAGCAACTCTGGATAGAAGAAGTAAGTGTAAGTATAATCCTCGGGTTATAGTGTAGAAGCTGAAGCTCAAGGAGATCAAGTCAATCAGGTAACAAGTGCCTTCAATGGGATGTATATTTATTAAGAGCAATTTACAGAAACAAAATCATTTGCATTAGCTAAATGTTCTTATTGGGAAGAGAAGGATTATGCAACTTCCAGCATGACTATATTTGTTAAGTTTTCTGGCAGGGGCATCGCCATTAATATCTCAGTCTGCTTCAACCTTCTGCAAGCGTGGCGTCACTGGTGCTAATGCTCCAGGAAGCACTGTAGAAGGAAAGGGTACTCTGGCCACCTGGGTCAGCAGAGCCCTCTTGATCAGCTACCAGCTGCCACAGGAGCTAGCTAGCCAATGTGTCAGTTATTGGGTGAACATCTGGGACCATTTTTTTTCCAGTGAGCATATCATGACTTTAATAATCCCTGCACACATAAAACAGGGAAGTCATCAATTATTTTGTCTTCTGTCATGAGCAGACTGTACCTAGAGAACTGGGTTCATTGCTGGTCCCTGAATTTTAAGAAGGAGAGATCCCAGAGGAGAAGGTGACTAAGGTCGTAAGGACTATCGAGATCATATCTGTGTCTGGGGCAGCTAGGTGTCTCAGTGCATAGAAAGCCAGGCTTGGGGATGGGAGGACCTGGGTTCAAATCTGATCTCAGATACTTCTTAGCTGTGTGACCATGAGCAAGTCACTTAATTGTCTAACCCTTACTTAATAGATCTAGGTCCAAATCCTAGCTCTCTTACTTACTACCTACTCAGTATCAATTCTAAGATAGCAAATAAGAGTTTAAAAAAAAAAGAAATAGAAATGGCTGGATCTTTAGCCTGGAGAAGAGAGGAAACTTTATGGAAGGAAGGAGGAATGGGTTGGTGTTGTGTGGAAAAAAGGGATTTGACATGATTTTTATTTGCCCCAAAGACTAGAACTAGGAGCAATGAATAGGTAAATTTAGGCTTGGCATTGGGGTGGGGAGCAGGGGAGAGACAAAAAACAAAACTTCCTATAATAAGATCTATCAAAAAGTGGAATGAACTGGGGGCAGCTGGGTGGCTCAGTGAATTGAGAGCCAGACCTAGAGACAGGAGGTCCTAGGTACAAATCTGGCCTCAGACACTTCCCAGCTGTGTGACCCTGGGCAAGTCACTTGATTCCCATTGCCTAGCCCTTACCACTCTTCTGCCTTAGAGCCAATACACAGTATTGACTCCAAGATGGAAGGTAAGGGTTTAATATATGTATATACATATATGTATGTTTGTATATATATATATATATATATATATATATATATATATATATATATATATATATATATATGCGTGTATAAGCAAAAGTGTCATGAACTGCCTTGGGAAGTGGTAGGTTCCTCCGCTGGGTTGCTAGTTCATCATCTATTTCACGCATGGGGCAGCTAGATGAACAGTGGATAGTCAGCCAGGTATGCACTGAATTAGATGGCTTGAGATCCTTTCCAAATCTGGGATTCTGTGATAGCTCTTCCCTCCTAATGAAATTAGAAGAATTTTTACAGCCGGGGATAGATAAGTCAGGCAGTGGTTCAAAAGTCTGGCAGAAGGCAATTCAAGCTAGGGCAATGGTAATATGAATCTGTTCCACATTACAGTCCACATTTGACTATCCAACAGGAGATAAGAACACTTTGAAAACCCACCAAAAAAGGATTTGAGGCACAAAAATTATATAGTTAGGAGTAAGTAACATGTGAATCCTATTCAGAGATTTGGCTATTTATTTTGACATCTAAGGAAAACAGCAGAAAATACCTCCAGGATAGCAATAATTAAAGGCACCTTTAAATCAACTCTATGACAAACTGAAGAATGGTTAAGAGAGATTAAGGACTGCAAAACAAGCTTCATGAGAGAAGGCATCCTGCTGAATGATGGGATGAGGAAGTGTGCTATGTAGTAGTATTCCTATTTTAATATTAAATTAGTCATTTTAATTAACTTAATTTAAATGAATAATTAATATTAAAATGGTATTCCTATTTTAATTTTTTTAATCTACTACAAAACACACTTCTAGCAAACTACCCCAGAGGAAACTGCTAATTCTTGCTAACTTAGTGTTCAATTCAGTTTTTTCTGCCAACTGAAGGAGTACAAGTGTGCTATCAATGCCATCCAAATTTCAGGGTCCTGATTAAGGTTCTAATTATACTATGGAGCAAGGGGAAGGAAAAAAGGCAGAGTAACCACTCTACAGGGGTGAGCTAGGTGGCCCATCAGCTTACCTTCTATCTGCCTCACTCCTTCTTACAGTGATATATATCACAACCAGAGGCAGCTGAATTGTATGAGAGTCAGGAAAGCTTAAGTTCAAATCCTTCCTCAGAGCCTAGCTATATGACCCTGGGCAAGTCATTTAATCTTAGCCTTACTTGCCTCATCTGTAAAATGGGCATAAGTATAACTCACCTCACAGGCTTCTTGTGAGGATCAAATGAAATTACATGTATATAAAGCGTTCTGCACACCTTAAAGGACACTATAAAATTTAGCTATTATTATTGTTGTTGTGGATTTGGAATAAGAAGACTTATCTCCAAATCTTAGCTCTCTTACTTCCTACTTTTCCCACTCACTGGGGTTCAGATTCCTCATATTCAAAAGAGGTAGGAGAGAAATTTAATTCTAAGGTCCCTTCTAGATCTTGTATTGCTATAATTTCACCCCACTGCACACACCTCTAACTTCTCCAAGGATCAGAGTAGTAAAATAATCATATCACTTCAGGTGAGACCTGGAGTTATGTTCAAAGAATCAGCCAGCCTGTGAATGCTGCCATGGATGGCAAAATGAGATCTATTTATACACTTAGCATGCCTAGTTTCTTAAAATCTGTTCTCTGAACATTATCTCCTGCCCTCGTGTCCCTCCTCTCCCAGCACAGAACAAACATGGAACTGTGTTGGTTGCGTAGGCTTCGTAGAGAGCCCACTCTTGTACTCTCAGGGGAAAAAAGATAATGAAAATTAAATTTTTCATTAAAGACACATAGAAAAGGAAGGATAGACAAGGGTCAAATGCTACACCAGCTTCTTAAGGACTTGTAGAAAATTATAGTTAAGGACCCTACCCATACTTACCTGCCACTTTTCTTCCTCCCCTCCCCAAACCTTCTTCTCTCAAGAAAAAGAAAAAAACTCAGTTCTGATAGAGATAGCTCTTAGTTATTCATAATAAGAGAAAGGAACCCCAACAGCTTTATCTATTTTAAACTGAGCCATGCCTCCTACTCCTTCAAAACAACAACAATAAATTCCTCCCTTGAAATCTCTAAAAAAAAACTAAATGGTGACATTTTAAAATCACCAGGTTTAATAGTGTAAGTTAGTACTGAGAAATTGAGTTGTTGTTCTCCCCATCAATGCTTAATGCAGATAATTTGACCAACAGCATTGTTTCCAAGTCCAAAAGTTTTACCCTATCCCTTTTTGATCATGCTCTCAGTGGTAGGAAAATCAAACTGGCCCCCTTTTTCTAAGTTCTTTCTCTTAATCAGGTAATGTCTTGAAAAGCCATCCTATTTATTATCTAGCTTCCTTCTTCCTTTTCTGATCATCTGAAAGTTATTAAATTCACGTTATGTAAAAGTATTTTGTAATCATAACTTGAGAAAAATAGAGGTATGACTTTTCAGTTCCAAAATGCCCACATAGTCCCTTGATTTGTCATACCTAAACCTCATCTTCAATACTGGAGAGGAGAGAAACAGAGACACTGTGTGTGTGTGTGTGTGTGTGTGTGTGTGTGTGTGTGTTTGTGTGTGTGTGTGACAGAGAGAGAGAGAGAGAGAGAGAGAGAGAGAGAGAGAGAGAGAGAGAGAGAGAGAGTGTTTAAACATTACACTTTGCATATTGTGGATGCAAAGTTCTCAAAAATGATCAAATACTTCTGGGATCTCTCCATTCCTTGGGAGAATGTTAAACACCTGGCTAAGAGAGATATTTATTCTCTCAGGCTACTCATCCTCTAGAAAGTAATTGAACATGATAAAGTCAGGGCCTATACAATGTTCCAAAGGGAAATCATAAACTCTTTGTCCATCTAGTGGGTCTATGAAATCTCAATTATTTGGCTAATTCTAAGATTTCATGAAAGGGAGTAAAGATAAACACTGACCAGGTCATTGAGGGAAGTTGGAAGCCTTGAAGACAGGACAGATTCTCATCTGGTGGAAATGTTTTAAGTGTGATCCAACCAAAAAGTGGGTAGAGGGAGGGAGGAAGGCAGGAAGGAATTAGATAACCCCTCCACTCCATTCTGGTTCTCAAATTTTACTTTTGCATTAACAGATCAGATATAAAACACTGAAAATGAATCTGAGACTTCTGACAAATGCACAGAACCCTGCTGTTTTATGTTTTACATGGAAAAGAAAATAGCTCAAAATACCTCAGACTATTTCAGTTACAGAAGAAACAACCCAAAAAGAAAAAAACAAGCATCTGGAAAATAGTAATTAAAATACTTTTTCTGGACCAAACTCTTGTTTTCTACTTCTTCTGGGAATGAGATTTTATAGCTGAGGGATAAAAAACAAGGTTTTTATTTGGGAAATGTGGACTGAGTTCTCAGTTGTTAAAGGAAAAGGGCCATGCGGAATCACTGCCCAATAAGGAAATGTGTATGCATGCACATAAGTAGGTACCGGCTGTCCCTCTCTCCCTCCTGCAAATATTTATTCAAGTGTGAATGACTGCAAGGGATGAAAAGATGTTGAAGAAACAAGTCCTACCCTCAAAGAACTTATAATCAAGTTGGGAATGTGGGGTGGGCAGTGATGACAAAGACCAAGGATCAAGGTCATAGATTTAGAAATTGAAGGGCAACTCTAGTACAAATAATGTGATTAATGTCACTAGAGGTGGAAACAAAATGCTGTGAGGATTCTGAGGAGAGATCACATTTGAACAGAAAAGTTCCTTGAAGGCTTTGAGGATACCTTTTCATTCTCTCCTCTCTACCTACACAGTCAGATTTTCTGCCTTGTAAGAGATGTTCCCTCATCCCTCTCACACTCCATTACTAGTCCTCTCCCTCAAAACTATTTTTATTAACTTTGAATATATTTTCAATTCTATATTTACATATTTGTTTCCCCCAGTGGAATACTCACACAATATCTGATCAATTCCTCAAGGTCGACACTTTCAAAATGTATCTTGTGATTATGCCCTTAATTTCCATCCTTCTCCAAAATTCCCAGTTTTTGTAAAGGAATCACTGCTCTTTTTGCTGCCCAGGTGTGTAATCTTGAAGTTGTTTCTGTCTTCCCTCTATCCCCCAACCCATATTCAAATCAGTTGCCAAATCTTGTGGATTCTATCTCCTCAAAATCTCCATTAGTCCTCTTCAGTCCTCTCAAGTAGTCTTTACCCTAGTTCATGCCCTCAATACCTCTTCTCTAAATTGTTAGAATAACCTTTTAATTGGTCTCCTTGCTTCTACTCTTTCCTTTTTCCAACCTACCACACAAACAGTGGCCAAAACCATCCCTCTAAGATGCTCCTCTGCTCAAAAACCCATCATCCTTTCCTGTGACTAAATGATAAAATACAAACTCCTCAGCCTGGCGTTTAAGGCCTTCCATGATCTGTTTCCAATATGCCTTTATAACCTTTCTTCACATTTTCCCCTTAGCAAACTGTGTTCTAGCCAAAATAGACAGCAAGCTCAACATTCCATCTCTTGCCTTCATGTCTTGTATGAACTATTGGGATCATCATCAACACAACTACCTTTTTATATCTCTATCTCACTTGATCCTCATAGCAACTTTGTGAGGAAGGGGATGTTATTACTCCCATTACTCACAGAGGGCAGGAGTGAGTGACTTCCTCAGCATGATTCAAACTCAGGTCTTCCTGATTTCAAATTCATACTATCCATTACACCTCTTCGATGCCTTAAAGAGACAATGTACTCTCCCTGTTTTCACTTCTCAGAATCATTGTCTTCTAAATCTTACTTCAGCCACCACCTACTCCTTTAAGTCTTCTCTAATCTCCCACTTGTTAGTACTTTCTGCCACCTCAATTTTCCTTATACTACATATTTCTCTATGTATGGCAAAGACAGTGTCTCATTCAACTAATGCAATGTTCTTAATTGGGGGGATTATTTAGCTTTTGTCTTAGTAATTAGAGAACTCATTACAGCATCTTTTATATAGGAGGAGTTTAACAAAGGTTTCTTGAATATTATAGATCACAAAGGTCTATATCAGATGCAGGTAGTTTGCAAAGGTATATAGTTTTAATGACTCAAAATTTATGATATAAATTCAATAAAAATTAATGCTGCTGATGGAGCTTGTGAATTGGTTGAGCTGTACTGGAAATTAGTTTGAAAATATGCACAAATAGTTGATAAAATATTTATATTATCTGTTGTATGGATCCCACTACTGGGAGTTTATCTCCAACTCGGTAAATGACTGCAAGAAAAAACTTATACATAACTACAAAAATATTCATAGCAGTATTACTTGTGATGACAGAAGACCTGAAACGAAATATGCATCCAACACCTGGGAAACCACAGAACAAATTATAGCACACGAATATAATGAAATATTACTATCCCTTAAGGAATGACATATAGGAAGAATTCAAAGAAACTTGGGAAGATTTGTATGGAATGATGCAGAGTGAGGAAAGCAGAGCCAAAAGAAAAAAAATGCATTGACTCCAGTGACATAAATAGAGGCAAACAGATGCAAACAGAGTTGCCACAGAACAGCAATAAAACCTCCATGAAACACAACAGTCAGTATTAGTACTATACTGCCAAACTTTAAGGACACATTTATGGTGTTCTTACTAGACCTCAACTTAATCTCTTTGGGTTATCCAAGATAAGACTTCAATATTTCTTTTTCCTAGACTCAATTTGTCTATGCTAAATATAATTAATATAATTTTATTATATCTATAAAGAATATATGTTTATGTATCTGTGTATATGAGTATATGTCTCTTCTGGTCTTTTGCAAGTCCTTTTGATTTTATCTAGGTTACATCTCTTCCATATGCCCCCTTCTCTCCTCTGGCACCGCTGCCACCCTCATCTCCTCACACTTGGTTTAGACTCTTTTTTTCTCCCTACCTCAAGGCTATCCCCACTACAATCTACTCTCTATTCAGCTGTTAAAATGGTCTCTTTAAAAACACAGCTCTGATCATGTCACCCCTCAATTCAATAAATTCCATTGGCTCCTGATCACACACAGGATCAAATATAAAATCCACTTTTAATATTCAGAGCACCTCCAACCTTTCCAATCTTCTTGTACCTTACCTCCATGTGCTCCAAGATCCAGTGACACTGAGTTCCTTGTTGTTCCTCCCACAAGCCATTCTATTTGAAGACTCGGCATTTTTACTGTCTCCCATGACGGGAATGCTTTCTCTCCTCATCTCTGCCTCATGGCTTCCCTAAAATCCCCTTTTTTTATGAAAAAGCTATACTGATCCCCTTTAATGTTAATGCCTTCCTTCTATTAATTATCTCTCATTTATTTTGTATATGTCTTATTTGTACATGATGAGTTCTTTGAGACCCAGACTTGTCTTTTGCCTTTTTTTGCATCCACATCATCTATATGTACTCAATAAGAAGCACAATTCCTTGTATGTAGATAGCAGCTATGAGCTCTTTTTACTCATTCTGCACCATATATCATCTAGAGCAGTGTTGGGCAAAATAAGTGAATCCATGCTTTATATCATGGAACATACCAGAGGTGATCTTTATGAACAAAGAGATGTGAAAAACTTAGGTAATTACCAAGATGATTCAGGAAAAAAATGGACCTTCCTGGTAAATTGTAGTGGTATCAGCCTAGTTTCTGGAAAAGTGTGATAACTTAATTTTTTCATGACAATATCCCCTCAGACAAATTCTATCTTTATATAGAATTCAGATGAGTATTGTCAAAGAGATCAACAGTTTAAAAAAATCCTTCCAAGAGAAGAAGATCCTTGGGTTTGTTCAACTGTTACAGTAGAGGATTCATTATCTGGTTAATAAACTACTAGTCATAGGATTTAGTCAGGGTGAAAACCAAAGGACACCAGAAAATGAAATTACTTCTGTCTTAGTAGACAAGTAACAGATTAGCTACTAACTTCTGTCACTTTAAAATCAGACACCTGTACCCATATAGAATGGCTAATCAATAACTTGGGTGGCTAGATGGCATAGTGGGTTGAGTTCGAGACCTAGAGTCAGGAAGATTTGAGTTCAAATCTGATCTCAGACATTTATGAGCTATGTGACCTAGGCAAGTCACAATGCTGTTTGCCTCAATTTCCTCATCTATAAAATGAGCTGGAGAAGGAAACTAGTATCTTGGCCAAGAAAACTCCAAATATGGTCATTAAGAGTCAGACATGACTGAAATGACTGAACAACAAATTTAACAATTTAGTAAATAAAACACTCAAGGACTCTCATCATGAACCAATTTAGGCTTTGTAGAGTTTGGTCTTGGACATGGCAGAGAAATTAAGTGAGAGAGGTAAGTGGTATCCACAGATGGGCCCAATTCCTACTGAGTGCCAGCAACCATAAGGAACTTGAAAGGTATTACATGCATCAATTTCAATTTTTTAAGGCTGACAAGAAGTCCAAGTCAGTGACAACAGTTAGAAGAGAGAAAAATGCCGCTAAAGTGACAGAGAAGGGAAATACAAGTAAACTTCTCATTCTATTATTTTATATCTCGACTCTCATCTAGTTTGGGAATTGCATGCTTTAAATACTACTTTTTATTGTCACAATTGTTTCTTTGGCAAAATTCACATCTCACAGACAGAGAATATAATATATGAAAGTGCTAATTGCATTGAAGAAAACCTGTTGAACAAAATATTGATTGCTCAATAACCTTCTAAGGCCCCCAAATCTTGGATGTCTACTTAGAAGTACATTTTCCCTCTTGTTATATAGCATGTAACCTGACAGGGACATGCAAGTAGTAGTTGGACTTCAATTGGCCTGGGTAATCATGTCTTAATTTGGGGGGGCTCTTATGAAGGAGAGAAGAAACTATTGCTGAGTTAGGTAACAAAAATCGCACGCATCAATTTTCCCAAGCAGACAAAATTGGCATTTCTACCAGTAACATATCCACAGGGTGCCTAGGTCCCCTATTATAAGTCAGTGGAATTAACTCCCTAGGAAACACAGATATAGCTGAGCCAAGCAGGCTCTATTGGGAGGTTAAATTCTCAGATATGCATTAACAACTAATCCATGCCAGACAGCCTTTCACTGTAACTGTGTATTCTAGTACATTAAGAAACATATTGTATATACCATATTTATAGTAATGCCACTGGCTCCATTAAGCACTTACAACCTGACACATTAAATACAGAAGGGGAAAGTAATAACAGGCTCAAGAAGAAGGATATTGCTGTGTATGCAGACTGTCAAGAAAGTAGAGTGAAATAATATGTGATTAGAGGGATTTTATAGGCTCAAGAAAATACACATACACACTACACACACATTGGGGTCATTAGGGTTCACTGTACATATGGTAGAGGGAGGGTGATGGAGGCATTTTCTTGCCAAGGCTGATGGGATTTTGTTCTGGCCTTCCCCTTAAGGGAACAGTGGAGAGAGAAGAGATTGTTTTGTTTTTCCTTCTCCACCAGCAATCAAAGAGGTGCCTTGGGGATACCACTCTCTCCCCATTCTCCTCACACCCACCAGACCACTCTTTCTGAGTGTCCTTTGCTGGATCCCCATCCAGATCACACCCTCTACCCACAGGTGTCCTTCAAGTTTCTGTCCTGAACCTTCTCTTTTCCCTCCATACTACTTCAACTCCTATGGATTTAATTGTTAAATCTATGATAATGATTCTATTCCTCTCCATAGTAAAATGGCAAGGGAAGAAGTTTTTCCTGACCTTTGATGGAGAAGTAAAAAACTAGATAGGGAGTAAAGCTGGAGAGTTATAGGAAGATAGTAGGACCAGGTACTACATAAAAAGAAGCAGATTGCAGAACAGGTGGGCAAAGACAAGCAAGGGAAGCAGATGATCCTAGATATTTTCTTTGCCATTCACTAAAGTCTTTAGTAACAGGAACATCCAGGATCATATTCTCCTACAGAGGAATATTGAGCCCATGTTTTCATTGATAGAGTTGTAAGTTTAGAGGAGCCTGCTTCTAGGTTTTGGGGAAACCACTGTCTCTCAGTTTTCCTACCTATCAAACCACTCCTCACGGTCCTTTGCTGGAACTTCATCCAGATCATTTCCTCTAACCAATGGAATCCCTCAGGGTTGTGTCCTGAGCCCTCTTGCTTCTCTCTTTATACAATTTCACTTGGTGATCTCATCAGCTCCCATGGATCTAATTATCACATCTATGCTAATGATTCTCAACTCCCCCTATACTGACCAACCTTTCTGTTGACCTCCAGTTTCACATCTCCATTTGCCTTTCAGACAACTTGAACTGGATGTCTAGTAGTCATCTTAAACTCAATAAGTTCAATACAGAATTCTTTCCCCCTAAATCTCCCATTACTAACTTCCCTATTACTGTCAAAGGCACCATCATCCTCCCAGGCACTAAAGCTCAAAAATTGGATGTCATTCTTGACTCCCCACAATCGTTCACACCTCCTCCCCCTTCCTTATTTAATCTATTGCCTAGCCTGCCAATTTTAACTTTGCAACATCTCTCAAATACACCTCCTTCTCTCCTCCAACACTGCCACCATTCTGGTACAAGCCCTCATTACTCATTATCTCCCTCCTGCGGTTGGGTCAGCCTGCCTCAAGCCTTTCTCCATTCCAGTCCATTCTCCATATAGCCATTAAAGTGATTTTCCTAAAACAGGTCCAATAATGTCACCTCCTTACTCAATAAACAACAAGGACTTCCTATCATGTCTAAGATCAAATACAAAATCTTGATTGTCCTTAAAGGCCTTTCATAACCTAGTTCCCTCCTACCTTTCTAGTCTTTTTCTTTAACCTTCCTCTTCTAGTATCAATTAGAAAACAGAAGGGCAGCAAGTACTAGGCAATTGGGGTTAAGTGATTTGCCCAAGGTCACAGAGCTAGGAAGGGTCTGAGCTCAGATTTAAACACAGGTCTCTGACTCTAGGCATGGTACTCTATCCATTGTGCTGCCTGGGTACTCCTCTTTCCAGTCTTCTTGAACATGACTCCCCACCACTTACTCTTCAATCCTTTTCCTTGAATCCTTGAATAAGGCACTCCAGCTCCACGCTTTGCATTTTCTCTTACTATCTCCCATCCTTGAAATGTTCTTTCTCCTCATCTCTACGTCCTGGATTCCCTGGCTTCCCTTAAGACTCAGTAAAAAATCTTTTTTTATAGGAAGTCTTTCCCAAACTCTCTTAATTCTTGTGTCTTCATCCTGCTGTTGCCTATTTCTTCTATACATTGCTTATTTGCATATATGTGTTTGCTTGTTATCTCCCCCATTAGACTGTGAACTTCTTGAGAGCAGGGGCAGTTTTTTGCCTCTTTTTTTAACCCCTAGCACTCAGAATAGTGTCTGCCACAGAGTAGGTACTTAAAAATGTTTATTGAATTACTGGCCTGAATCCCTAAGTACTCCCAGGAGAAAACAGAAATGCACCTTTCCTGTGTGGCTGATATGGTTTTAAAAGTTTGCCATTTCGATACTGTTCCTTGCCTGAGTATGTTAAAGTGGGTAAGCAAATACAGAATTTCCCAGGCTCTGAGCTAATTGGAGACAAGTAAGTGAAGGTAAGTGAACTACTATTAAAAGACTAAGTCTGTGCAGGACTACAGGGCAAAAGGAAACACAGATTTTACACACACACACACACACACACACACACACACAGAGCAGTTCTTCATTTAGCCCATGGTTCATTGAATACAGAATAAGACGGTCAGAGAACATACCGTCTACTTAAGTCTACTCTTTCTGTATGATCTTGGTCCTATACAACACCTAAAGAGAATGAGAGTTATAAATGAATTTTCCTAGTGACACATTGTTCACCAGACTTAAATGCTATTATAACTTCATCCTCTAAATATTACATTCCTTCATGCCAAAAGACCCTTAAAAGAATGCATTCCCTTTGATCAAGCAATATCACTACTGGGTTTATATCCCAAAGAGATTTTTAAAAACTGGGCAAGGACCTGTTTGTACAAAAATATTGATAGCTGTGCTCTTTGAGATAGCAAAAAAAAATTGGTAAATGTGGGAATGTCCCTTGATTGGGGAAGAGCTGAAAAAATTGTAGTATATGATGGTGATGAAATATTATTGTACTATAAGGAATGATGAATTGATGGATTTCTATAAGAACTGGAAAGATTACATGAACTGATGGTCCAAAGACCACATGAAGGACTGTAAAGTATAAGAACCTGCTAGGAGCTTGTGCTCATAAAGCCTGAGCCCTCATTAGCCAGTCCCCCATGACATTGCTTTTTGAAGCAATCCTGGATACATTTCTACATGACCCCATTGTGCACTTCTAAGACCAAGCAAGTCTCCATTGTTTCGAACCATTACAGGGAGAGTATATATAACTCACAGAGGGCATCCCCAAGAGTCTTCTCTCCTTCCCTGATTTTTACACTACCCTCCCTCCAAAAGAAGGAAGGAGAAGGGAGGGGGAAGAAGTGATTTTGTATTTCTTGAAGCATAAAGATCTTGTGTCTTTCCCTGGAGAAAGGTAAAGTTACTAATTATCCAGTGCTAGATACTATAAAAAGTGAGAGGTGGAGTGAGCTTCTGTCCCACACCTGTCACTGTTTAATCCTCAAAACCAGAATAATTAGGGGGAAGGTCAGTCTGAGTGACCTAAGAGCAGAGTATACAGAAGTATTCAAGAAACTACAATAGCTCAACTGTTTATGCCTCAATTCATGCAGAGCTCCTGGGGGAAGGGCCAGACAAAGAGATGAACAATTCATCAAGTGTTTATTGAGTCCTGTTTTGGGTACAATTGGGTAATAGAATGATTAGAGCTAGACATGGAAGTCTATCCACATAGAAGCCTTCTGGATGAGGAAATTCCCTCTGCAGATGTAAGTGACCAAATTCTCTGCAACTCATAGTCTTAAAGAGTTATCTAGAACAACTGTATCAATTACAAATAGAAACAGAAGCTACTATAAGGGTCCCTACAAACACTGACTTAATTTCAAAGTATAATGTTATCTATGTTTTATTACATTGTTATTTATTTTGTTAAACACTTCCCAATCACTTTGTTTTTATTAAAACCCTTACCTCCCATCTTAGATTCAATATTATAGATTGGTTACAAGGCAGAAAAGTGGCAAGGGCTAGGCAAAGAGGGTTAAATGACTTGCCCAGTCATACAGTTAGTGTCTGAGGCCAGAGTTGAGCTCAAGAAGAGTCTTCCTGACTTCAGTCCTGGTGCTCTATCTCCTGTGCCACCAAAGTCGTGTAGTCAATACATATATCAGAGACAAGGCTTGAACCTAGGAACTTTGGAATCAGAGGATGCCAGTTCTATTTGACCTTGAACAACTGTTCCCCCTCTCTTAGACAAATTGCTCTCAAAGGGTCTATTCAGAACCAAATCCCAAGGTAAAGCATTTTTCTAGTCAGAACCTTCAGAATGGAGCTTTGAAGTGTTTGAACCTAGAAAGTTAGAGCTGGATGAGATCTTAGAGAATATCCATTCTAAAGTCCACATCACCAATATTCAAGGTCCAGAGAACTGAAGAGATTTGCCCAAAGCACATAAGCAATAAATATAAAGGGGAGAGCCGGGACAGAAGAACTTTGTGCTCCTAATTTCTAGGGCTTTTCTCACTAAACCATGAATTAAGTGCCTTTCTTCCATCAAACATAAATTCCAGGTTATTCTATCTTTGATTTAACCATCTGGCCTATCAGAGATTGGCATTTACTATTATTCTCCAGAAAGAGAAACTGAGGTACCAAAAAGTAAAGTACTTCACAGAGGTTATGCTGAGGCTACAGCTTCTTACTAAGTAAGAATGAGGAGGAATAGAAAGATCTGATTCCTCTGATTCATCCCCTCATTGGGCCTTAGCAACAGTAAATCTCAAATACTAGAAGATTGCATGCCCCAGGGGAAGGAGCAATGAATTTGGAGTCAATGGACTTGGGTGAAAATTCTACTTTTGCCTCTTAGTACCTGTGTGACCCCCAGATAAAATCCCTAAACTCTCTGGGCCTCCATTTCCTCCTATATAAAGTGAGGAGGCTGGAAATGATGAACCCTATGTTCTCTCATAATTGGAAACTGATGATCTGATGACAGTTGCACCATGCAACCCCCCAAAAAATTCATCATCAATTACTAATGAGAACCTCCTTACTAAATGCCCAACTCCCTGCTATATAAAAATACTGATTTTTAAATTTTTTTTAATTTATTTGTTCTTCCACCCCCACTCCTGTATGGACCTACTAGTCTATTGTACTACATATATATATATATATATATATAATATACCAGACTGCTCTACCAGTATAGAGAACACTATCCCTTGGTCTTATGAATCTTGTCTGAGACTATTGCTTTCTATAGGCTTTTTCTTGGCCACCAGAATAATCTAGTTTACAACTCAGTGTTAATGACCTACTAAATTCAGAATTCCCTTCTTCAAAATCCATTTGGTTTGTGGATTAAGCTTTTGGGGATTCCCCTAGAGACAATGAAAATCTATGCTCTCTTCTTTAGCCATCAGTTTATGTGATAAAGGATGAAGAGTTTGCAAAAACTAAGAGGTGCAAATGTCAGAGTGAGTGATTGACAGGAGCATGTGACTAAGGGTCACATGCGAGCCTGAGGCTGGAGATCTGGGAAAGATTCTATGCCCAACAGACTTCATCTTATCTCCTAGAAGGACTTGAGTTGGAGGCTTAGAAGAGAGGTTTCTAGCTTTCTCCTGAGACTAGCTAAAGAAGGAAATCTTTGAATCTAGCTGCTGGCAGTTTGAGGAAAAGAAGATTGAAGGCAAACATCACCTCTGAAGATCCTGGACTTTTGATTGGACTCCTTGTATGAGATTTGGCTATTGGGGAATTTACTGTTTAGCTTAATAAGATAGTTTTAGACAGTTTATAGACATTATATTTTAAGATAACTAGCATAATTTTCTCCTAAACCCCTGTTCCTTCCTCCCCTTCCCAACCAATAAATATGAATTATTTATATGTTCCCTCTTGTTCTTTCCTCACCCAAATTCCCAACATAACACTTAACTCCTGTCGTTTTAATTATCACTTGCATATAAACTCATGACCACCTGAGCAGGGGAGGGTATCTGAGAGTCTAAACAAAACTATGAGAGTCAAAGCCCCTAAAATTCATTCATTGGGGCCAGTCACACTCCCTCTATGCTTTCTTTTCCCTCTCCACCTTCTTAACCAATTACAATGCTCAGAAATCCTGCAGTATATCTAGAAGCTCAAACATCAGTAATCTGTCCCACCTTGCCTCCTTACTAATTGCAGTCCTTTGAACCAAAAGGAAGTAAAGGTACCTAATGGGTCAGAGATGATATTTTCTTGTACAAAAAGGGAACACTAGGGACTGCTAGGTGGCTTAGTTGATAGAGAGCCAGGCATGAAAATAAGAGGTCCTGGGTTCAAATCTAACCTCAGATACTTACTTCCTAGTTGTATGACCCTGAAAAAGACACTTAACTCTAATTGGCTAGGCTTTGCCACTCTTCTGCCTTTGAACTGGTATGTAGTATCAATTCTAAGACAGAAGGTAAAGGTTTTCAAAAAAGAGAATGTACACAAAGACAATTGCACAAATTCAAAAAAATTGCAAGGGATCCATGTAGAATATACAGGAAAAAGAGGTTCAAAATGGGTCACAAAAGGAAGATAGATGACATGGGTAATGTTGCACCCACATTAATGGGGACAACTAATAGTTTAAGTTTAACAATCAGTACTAGCAGAAGTTTATTAACATGCACAATGATATACAATCTATTTAAGCTTAATTTTATTTGTTCACTTATTTTCTTTAATTTTGTTTTTTTCACATGCTTGAATATCTATACTTTCCCATGGAAGTCAAAATAAAATTCACATTTTACAATGGGATGGTTTGTGAGTATTTAAAAGGGAAAGTAATGATTACCAAGAGTCAGTTTGGCTTCAGATCAGTAAGCTCCAGGCATCCTAAAGTAAGTTTGTTTCTTTCTTTTCTTGTCTTTTTGACAGGTTTACTAGATAAGTGGATCAAGATAAAACCACAGAAACATGATTCTGTGGAAAGAGGTCTTTAGTAGAATGCCACAGGTATTGGTGTTTGGCCTATTTCTAATAGACATTTTTATCAATGATTTAAATGAAATCATAAATGGTATGCTTATCAGATCTGTATCCAACACAATGGGAGGGATAGCTCACCCTGGTTTCCACAGAAGTAGCATCAAAAAGTCTTAATAATTTGCAATCACAGAAATGAAAGGAATAGCAGAAAAAAGCCCCCTCTCTAATATAAGCAAAACCATCTTTCAACTTGGTCTATAGAAAACTAATGAGTTGGGACCTACTGCTTCCAAAATAAACTCCTTCCAATTTTGGTTAGTTCTAATTCTTAGAAAGTATTTCCTTAATCAAGCATAGATCTTGCCTTCTTTGTAACATTGACCTTCCCCCCTGCCTATTTCTGTCCTTTGGGAACAACTCTGACTTTGATGAATTTTTCAAGTATGTGAAGACAGTGGTCACGGCAGACTTCAGTCTTCTCTTCTCCCGGTTAAACATCCCCCTGTCTTTCAACTGATCCTCAAATTCGTCAACAGCCCAGTTGCCTCCCCTTTAAAATTCTCCAATTTGTCAATGTCTTTCCCCTATGTGAGGTACAGAATGGAATTACCAAATTTGTAAATGATACAAACCTGGGAAAAAGAGGGAAAAAAAAGACCAAAAATTTATAAGTACCTACTGTAATGTGCCAGAAACTGTGCTAAGCACTTTGGACATTACCTCATTTGATTCTCACCACGACCCTGTGAAGTAGGTACTGGTATTATAATAAATACTCCAGAAATCTGACTCAGCCTTAGAACATTGGGACTAACACCTCCTTAGTCTTAAGAACTATGGTTCAATTAAAGCAGACTATTCAATGCACATTTATTAATTGTTAACTACATGCAAGGCTCAGAGCCAGATGCTGATGACTCAAAAGCAAAAGCTAAAGTCCCTCATATTAAGGACCTAACATTCTACTGGATTATATTAACCTAATTTCACATAGCTTTCTTGATTGGAGTTTCATACTATTCATTTATATTGAGTTTACAGTCCATTAAAACTCCCAGATACCTTTTTGGGGGCAACAATTCTCTAGTCATAATTCTCCCTTGTGATGATGATTTTTTTCAGTAACTAGACCTATTGATCTCTGAAATTTCATATCATGAGATTCAAACTGCCTAGATCCTCTTGGATCCTAATTTCATCACCTAGAAGGGTTAGTTTCTCTCTCTCTCTCTCCCAGGGGCAGCTAGGTAGAGAAGTGAGTAGAGTGCTGGACCTGGAATCAGGAAGTACTGAGTTCACATCTAGATTTTGACATTTATTAGCTATATGACTCTGAGTAAGTCACTGCACCTCTATCCCCCTCAGTTTCCTTATCTGTACAATGGAATATCAATGTACTATGTAGTATCTGTACAATGGAATATCATTGGAAATATACAATGGAAAGTATCCTCATAAGATGGTTGTGAGAATCAAATGAAATCATATATAAAGTACCTAGCCCAATGACTGGTGTATAGTAGGTATATAATATATAAGCATTAATAAATGCTTATTCCCTTTCCCCTCCCTTTTCCCCCGGTTTAGTTCAATTGCAAACATGTCATCTATGTTTGTGTAATTAAATGATATAAACATGAAATAACACAGGGCCTAGTACAAATCTCTGAATCGAAATTTCTTAAAATAATAGCATGAGCATTTTGTCAAATGCTTTGTTAAAAGACAGATTAAACCAGAACTAGAGTGGCTACCTAGATCTACTAGCTACTAGTAACTTGTATAGAAGATCTCAGTGTTTTTATAAGGAAAGTGTTTTGAAAACCTTAAAGTACTATAAGAGAAGAAATGTAAAATTATTGATGCTATTCTTTCATTTTCTCTTTCTTTCCCTTTCCCCCTATTTCCTTATCATGTCTGATCTTTTAACTATCTCTTTTCTGCCCCCTTTCTGACCTCTTCCCTTGGTCTCCTTTACTTCCCTTCTTGCCATCCTATTCTTTCTTTCCTTTATTCCCTTTAGTCCCTTTCTTCTTCATTTCCTGTCCCTGCTTCTTAGTCGTTTCTTTTCACACATATGTTTATACTCATATATATACATATATGTAGACACACACATATATATACCCTTATACACACACACACACACACCTTCTGTCTTTGAATTGATTTTGAGTATCAGTTCCAAAGCAGAAGAACCATGAAGGGGTTTGACAATTAGACCTGCCCAGGATAACATAGCTAGGAAGTATCTGAGGTCACCTTTGAACGTAGGACCTCCCATCTCCAGGATTGCCTCTTAATCCACTGAGCCACCTAACTGCTCCTTCTTGGTCCTTTGCTCACACCTCTTCACCTTCTTCTGTCTCTAATACCTCCCCTTAGCAGAACATGGTCTCCTTGAGAACAGGATTCAAGTTTGTATTTTATTTCAGTGCCTAGAATAGTACTTGGAACACTATAGTGCTTAATATTTGTACTTTTCTTTCTCTTTTCCTTTCTAAATCTTCTCTTCTCTGTACCAAGGGTTCTGATCTATAGACTCAATCATCTGAACATTGAGTTAAATTCTTTCATTTTCTGAAATTCTGAATTTTCTGAAAATAGAGTGAAATCTACTAGGAATAAATGTTACCTCCTATGCTTGATTTTAAGAAGGATCTGTTTTACAAATTTAGAGTAAGCAAAGTATGTCTGAAAAACTATATTATGAAAAAGATCTAGGGGTTTAATGGATTTTAAGTTCAATACAAATCAAAATTATGACAAGATGTTAGAGCTAGGGGTGTTTTGCAAAGAAGAAGAGTCAATGGCCAATAAACATTTATTAACCTCCTATTACATGCCAGGCACATGTGAAACACCAGGAATTCAAACAAGACAATTCTTGCCATCAAGGAGTTTACAATCAAATGGGGAAAGATACACAAAAGGAAGCTGAATCAATTGAGGGGGATTGAAACCAAGTACAGCACAAATGAACAGCTGTGTGTCCAAGCCTCACAGAGATTCCTTATTTCGCTATTCCTTATTTTGCTAGTTTAGTAAAGAACATCAGGAAGTAGCCTTGAGGTTACTGTTGTCCATTAAAACCAGCCTACATTTGCTGAAGAAAAGACTATGAGCTGAAAGCCAACATTTTCAATCAGTGCCTGAGTCAGTAGATGGTTTAAGAGAAAGCGAGGGTGAGTCAATTCTGAGAGAAAGGGATTTGGCATCGGGATAGAAAAGGGAAAATGAACATGTGTAGAGTTTGGAAAGAGTGACTAATGAGGGAGAGGACTTGTGAATGGGAGAAGAAAGGGAAGAATGGCAGCAGCAGCATCAATTAGTGTATAGAGAACCAAAATGTTCTTGGTTCAAATCATGGTTTTGCAATACTGAGCAACTCAGTGAATCTCTCAGGGCTACAGGCAATCCTCTAAGACTCTAAGCTACAAGCACATATATACATACACAGGTACATGTGCATATCTGTGTGTGTATATATCTATATTGAGATTTATTTAAAAAGACATTTATCTATGTAGAGAGTCATTTAAAGACAGAAATCTGCCCAAAGAGATACAGAAACAGAGCAGGAAGGGAGGGGGGGGGGGGAAGATTTATATGTAGCTTTTAAGCATGACTAATTTACCTAATGTTGAGCCTGCTGCATTCTCTACCACATGAGCAGGATAGCCTCCCTTGTTTGGGTTTTGGATTTTAATTTTGGGCCTTGGATTTTAAGTCTTTTAAACTGGCAAAAACAGATTGTGGGTTTGGGGGCGGCGGAGTTATCATATTATCAACCATGTTGTTTTCTGCTGATCTCAAAGATACAGGCAGCCAATTAAAGGAGGCTACCCCACCCAATTGGTACTGGGCATGCTCAAAAGGCCAGTCTCAGTTATATATGTATAAAGATATCTATTTATTGAGAGATCTTTCAATTTAGAGAAAGATAGTCATTGAGAGAGTTATACAGAGATATAGAGAGATACTGACAAAGAAGGAAGGAAGGAAGGAAGGAAGGAAGGAAGGAAGGAAGGAAGGAAGGAAGGAAGGAAGGAAGGAAGGAAGGAAGGAAGGAAGGAAGGAAGGAAGGAAGGATGGAAGGAAGGATGGAAGGAAGGAAGTAGAAAAGTTTATATACTAGGGTCTTGAAGAGTACCACTATTCTACTTCCACCCTGCCATATTCAATGATATATACTAGTTCAAAAAACAATGATGGGAGGCTTCTATTCAGATATTGCCTTGTGCCATTTTTCTAAATCAGGCATTTTTGGAGAGGGCCAGTTTTATGATAAATGGCAGCCAAAAAGCTTATACAATCTCAGACTATATTAGTAAAAACATAGTGTGGTATAATAAATAGAAAATTGGCAAATTCCACCTTTGAACCAAACTGAGGAAGTCACTTAATTTCCCAGTGCCTCAGGAAACTTTCTAAACCTATTAATTGTGGAGAAGATGAAGATCAGAACTGTGAAGAAGTTCTTCACTGTGAGTGCCCTTCACTAAGGAAACAAGTCAAAAGAAATTTTCAGAAATAGAGGATTGTTCTACTACACTTCTCTGATCAAATCATACCTAGAGAATTTTACACAGTTGTGGGTACCACATTTCAGGGAGAACCTTGACAAACTGGAGCACATTCATAGGAGAAAGATGAAGATGGTTAAAGAGACTGGAAACAGCACCTACAAGAACAAGTTGAAGGAAATGGGAGTATTTAGCCTGAGGAAGACAAGACTAGGAGTGGGGAGTGATAATGGGAGTTTTTTTAGATATTTGTAGGGTTATTATGTTGAAACTTAGATATGACTTAGATAAGACTTGTTCTGCTGCCCCCCCCCCTTGCAGACTAGGATATGTAAAAGTCACTACATTTCACCTTCTTGGCTTGGTATAAAATCTCTAGCAATCATAATGTTAGTAGTGGAATAGGCTGCCCCTTGAAATAGTCAGTTTCTCACCACTGGAGGAGTTCAGGCTAGAGCCTTACTTGTTGGAGGTATTGTGGCGAGAGGGGTTCCTTAATCAGATTCAGTTTGGACTAAACAGCCTCTGAATTTCTTTACAGTTTTAGATGAGGATAAGTAGGAAGATGATATAGTAGGAAGATTTACAGCATCTTAGTCATCCAGTATTTCTTGCAATATCTTTACAATCTGTGCTCTTCTTTATTCCCATGGCTGCCACCAACGTCTTCTTTGCCTTTTATATTGACTATCTCAATAGTCTCCTAACCATTCTCTCTGCTTCTAGTTCATCCCACCCCATTCCATCATGTAGACCACTGATACATTAATTTTCCTAAACAGACTGGATTGTGATTCTTCTGTGCTTAAATACCTTTACTGATTCCCTTTTACCTGATAAAGTCCAAATATTTACCTAGCATTCAAACTCATTCTAAATGGAAGAGTGGTACATAGATTCTCCTTGTAGAGATGAGGTTCTTTGTGCAGTTGATTTCATTATCCATTTAGAGTCCACAAGAATCATCATTTTGAAGTTTATGGTACCTCCTGAATGGGGTCACAAAGAATACTCATATTTCTTGGCACCACAAATCATTTTTACAAAAACTGATCTTGAATTTGGGCATAGAGAAACTACAAAGAAAATCATAAAAAGTAGAAATAATGAACAGAACTTTTATAGACCATAATGTAATAAAAAAATAATACTTGGTTCAGAGACAACAAAAAGAAACTTTAAAAGAAATATCAATTTATGAGACACCTAATCATTAAATCAACATATGCATTGATATTCAATTATATCAATGCAAAGAAGGATATGGGGAGGACAGTGAAAATGTGTTGGAATATGTAGTTCAGGAATAAGAAATAAGAGAAGATAAAGGTTTACAGGCTACACAGAGATCTTGTGAATAAGTTCTTCAAGAAAAGATTTAGGAGGAATTGGAAATGGTGAGCAAAAGCCATTAATGAAACTGATAATAGTTTGACAAGAAAGTCACATTACTGATGTATGAATCATTCCCAAGTCAATTCTCTGCATGCACATATCAAAATACAAAATATAAAACTAGAAAAATAAATGGTAAAAAACAAAGATATGAGATGTACTTAAAAGAACTATAACCGTACATGTTTAAATAATATATTGAAATCAGGAAATGGGAAATTAATGAAGAAATTAACACAGACAATAATCATTTCTTAAAGATTGTAAATCAATTGCCATAATGATGAAATGAAGAAAAGTCTAGAGACTGCCTCAGTTAGAAAAGACTTGATCTCTAGGGCAGCTGGGTGGCTCAGTGGATTTAGAGTCAAGTCTAGAGATGGGAGGTCCTGGGTTCAAATCTAGCCTCAGATACTTCCTAGTTTTGTGACTGTGGACAAGTCACTTAACCCCCATTCCCTAGCCCTTACCTCTCTTCTCCGTTGGAACCAATAAAAAATATTGATTCTGAAATAGAAGGTAGGGGTTTAAAAAAACAAATAAAAAGAAAGATAATACTTGATCTCTTTGCCAATACCAGAAAGTCAAGAACAACATGAATTTAGATATAAAATTCATTTGTATAATATTTATTTACTGAGAGAATGATAGAATATTAAGTGCTACTACCTTTAGGAAGAGAAAAGAAAGTGTGTAGGGGAGGAGAGAAATAAGTTTAAAGAAAGCAGCATAGTAAAAGTCCCAATTTAGCAAAGTCATCCTAGGATGACTTAAAGATAAACCTAGGAAATCAATGAACAGATGGAAAAATGGGAACAGATCTATATGGATTCATATTATTCATGACAGTAGGGTCACTGCATGTGAATTCCATCAATCGATAAACATGTATTAAGTACCTACTCTGTGCCAGGCATTGTACTAAGCAATGCAGATACAAAAGAAGCAAAAGACTGTTCCTGCCCTCAATGAGCTCCCAATCTATTAGGGGAGACAATGAACCATTATGTGCAAACAAATTATATTTAGAATAAATGGGAAACAATTAACAATTAAGGCACTAGAATTAAGAGGAATTTTTTAAAGCTTCTTGTAGAAGATGGGGTTTCAGTTGGGACTTAAAAGAAGTTAGGAAAGGCAGTTGGTAGAAATGGAGTATCTGGCCCAGTGGACTTACGCGTCGGCTATGGGGAGTGGGGGGGAGGAAAAGAAAATGATCTATGTCTTTAATGAATAATGCTTGGAAATGATCAAATAAAATATATTAAAAAAAAAAGAAATGGAGTATCTGGTTTGTGGAACTGGATAGAAGAGTATGTGACAGGAATAAGTTATAAGAAGATTGGAAAAGTAGGAGGGGGTTAAATTGCGAAAGTCTTTGAACACAAAGCAGAAGATTTTGCATTGAATCCTTGAAGTGATAGAGAGCCACTGGAATCTATGAAGTAGTAGAGAAGTAACATAGTTGAATTTATGTCTTGGGAAAATCACTTTATTGTCTGGAGGATGGATTGAAGAGTGGAGTGGATGCAGGAGAGAGTGACTTGAGGCAGGCAGACTCACCAGCAGGCTACTGTGGTAGTCTAAGCATTAGGTAATGAGGGCTTACACTGGAGTGATGACAGTGTCTAAGGAGGGAAGGGAATATATTTGAGAGATCTTGCAGAGCTGAAATTGACAGGCTTTGACAACAGATTGAATAATGGGGTGGGGGTGGGGAGTTAGAAATAGTGAGGAGTTTGAGATGAATCCTAGGTTGTGAGCCTGAGGGACTGGTGGAATGGTGATGTCTTTCACAGTAACTGGGAAGAGGGGGGAATAAGGGAGAAAATAATGTGTTCTATTTTAGCTAGGTTAAATTTAAGATATCTACTGGATATCAAGGTCCCTAATGTACTACAAAAAGTAGATGCTGGGGGTGGGGGGAGGGAGAATAAAATATAATGGGAAGCACAACTGGATTAGATCAAGAATACCCAGAGGAGATTCATGCTGAAGGTAATGCCATTTGGAGGATTTTCATGGATCGTTTCTCAAGGCATCTTAAAGGAGGGAGGGAACTAAGGGCTTAAGAAGAAAATATTGGCTCTCATTATTACCTCCAGGAAAAGGTGACTGAGAGAATATCAATAATTGCTGACCCCTGTGCCTACCTCTCTATCTATACAATATGTTTACAACACATGCACCAAGGGTATTCTTGTTGAAGACATAAAAAGAGAAGAGCATATTTCCCAAATGATAATTCTATAACAGACCTCATTTATAGTAACACAATTGACTGAAAAATGTAATGAATACAAGATTGATTCCATGGTGCCCAGTCTTTTTTTTCAAACCCTTATCTCTGTTTTAGTATCAATTCTAAGACAGAAATGCAGCAAGTCCTAAGCAATTGGGGTTAAGTGACTTGTGCCCAGAGTCACACAGTTAGGAAGTGTCTGAGGCCATTTTTGAACCCTGGGTCCTCCCAATTCCAGACTTGGTGCTCTATTGACTGTGCTACCTAGCTGCCTGATGCCTACTATTTTAATAGAGCAAAATGCTCTTCAAGGCTCATCTCCAATCAGCTATCTACTACACAAATCCAACTCATATAGGATTCCTTGAAAAGTATATCACAAACAGCTTTGTTTATTGACTTTGATTAATAATATGAAGCAAGGCATAAAACTGAGAGCTATAAGTTTGCCAAAGGTATTTGCCACTATCATGGAGTATGTCCATGATACATTATCCAAAAGGAACAAGGATTTCCTATAGATGATGAAGCCCTTCAGATGCTTCTGTTTATAGATGACGCTGTGTTGATTCAAGACCCAGAATATATTCCTGAGCCTCTTAAAGGAGATCAGTTGTTCAAAAGAATTCAGGTTCCCATCCACAAAGGGTAAATCAAGTAAAATGTGTATTTCCCAGGCTATGATATGCAGTTATATGGATAACACAATAGAATTCTTTTATCTGTCAAAAAGCATTAGATTTCGAGTTAAAAGACCTAGATTTTAATCATGGCTCTGCCATTTACAACTTGTAACAAGTCAACTAAAATCTTGGCATCTAAGTTTCTGCATCTGTGAAAACAGAGAGTTGGACTATATCAGAAAATGTCAAACACAAAGCCCTCAGGCTGCGTGTGGCCCACAACACTCTTGAATGCAAATGTAATTGGGAATAGCTAACAAAATAAATAAAAATATAATAAAACATAAATAATATATTTTAAAACAAAGTCAATGCATGGCCCACAGGGATCCTTACTTAATGGTCTCCATTTTTATTTGAGTGTTCTGGACGACATGACCTCTATGATCCCTCTAAATCTAGTGAAAAACTAAAAAAGGACTAAGAGATGGGCCTTAATTTAGCAAGAAGAAGAGAATGTATTAGATCACTCTTAGAAAACTATGTAATTCTTCTCCTTGGAACAAAGACCAATATTTTAATGCTAATATTCTTCTCACTCAAGGCATCTAGGTGATACAGTATACAAAGTGCCAGATCAAGAATCAGGAAGAGTCACTTTCCTGAGTTCAAACCTGGCCTCAGATGTTTGCTAGCTGTGTGACCCTAGACAAGTCACTTAACCTTCTTTGCCTCAGTTATCCATCTGTAAAATGAACTGAAGAAGGAAAGGGCAAATCACCCTGGAATATTTGTCAAGAAGCCCCAAATGGGGGTCATGAAGTGCTGGACACAACAGGAAAGACTGAGCAACAACAACTGAGTATTCTTCCATTTAAATCATAAAGCAAAAAAGCAATGGAAAATCCACAGTCTCTGAGGAAATAAAATTGAAGATCTCCAAAAAACAATGCAGCATCACATGGTGGGTGCAAGCAGGCCGCAATACAATGCAAAATTTAAAATTATGCAGGAGAAACATTGTCAGATATCATCAGAAAATGTGTGACCCTAAAATGAAGTGAGCCAATCACAAAGCAGTAATGAGGGATAGCCAATGGATAACCTGCATGTTTCACTGGGATCCAAATAATGCCAAAAATCCCTCATTATACTCGGTGTCTCCCTGGAGGTGGGTTTATGGGAAAATATGGTGAAAATTCATACAAGATGAGTTGTTATGAATGAGTTTCTAGTCCCAACATGTTAAAGGAAATAACCATACTGATGAGATCACAGATATCTTGATAAATCAAAGTCTTCTACATTTTGGCCTCCATCTACTTTTCTAGACATATTTTATACTGCTCTCTTGGATATATACTACAATATAATCAAAACAAGCTACTTGCCATTTTCTGAATTGGTTATTCTTTTTCCATCTCTATGACTATGCTTCAGTTATTCTCACTAGCTAAAATGTTCTTGTTCCCTAGCTTCTCTTATCTAATTCTTACTTCTCTAGCCCTAGTCTTATTCCTACATTATTCATGACTTCTCCCTTAATTACCTCCTCAGATCTTCCATAAGCCCATCTTGAGGTGGGGTGTGCCTCTAATAGCATCTTCCTCTTCTACTTTGTATTATAATTATTTAAGTTCATATCATAACTTCTTTTTTTAACCCTTACTTTCCATCTTAGAATCAATACTATGTATTGGTTCCAAGGCAGAAAAGTGACTTGCCCAGGGTCACACAGCTAGTGAGAGGCCAGATTTGAACCTAGGACTCCTGTCTCTAGGCCTGACTCTCAATCCACAGAGCCACCCAGTTGCCTCCCCCCATAACTCCTTTTGATATAATTGGTCAGTTGTTTCAGCTGTGTCTGACTCTTAGTGACCCCATTTGGAGTTTTCTTGGCAAAGATATTGGAATGGATTGCCATTTTCTTCTTCAGCCATTCAAATATGTTGAAGATTTTTAAGTCCATGACTTAAAGATAGGACCCCTCAATGAAAAGTCAGTCTTTA
This sequence comes from Monodelphis domestica, assembly GCF_027887165.1. Classification (NCBI taxonomy): domain Eukaryota; kingdom Metazoa; phylum Chordata; class Mammalia; order Didelphimorphia; family Didelphidae; genus Monodelphis; species Monodelphis domestica. The sequence continues at coordinate 149,074,205 of NC_077231.1, forward strand.
TAATCAATCTGCTTAACTCAGTCCAGGAGTGATCTGACTTAAGACACTATGTTCTTCAAACTACAGAGTGACATCCATTATATATGCTTTGCCCAGAAATGAACTTTTAGGAAAGAATATTTGTAGAAACCAGTTAAAGTGTGAATGCACTCTCCCAGGGACCCAGAGTGTAAAGGAAAGTATGCTCCTAGTTTGAGTTTGGGGTACTTTGGGTCCTCATATGCATATAATCTTAGTGATGCCTTCTTAGGTGATGACTGATGTTAATTGGTTAATTTATATTGAGGAGATATCAACACTCAAGCCAACACTAGGGGTCTAATCACTTGTTATTGAAGAGAGAGCCATTTGTTGATTGATACTGGAGAGAATATACCTGATGGGGGTCAATAAGTGATGGTATTAGGAGGAAACATCCTCAGTCCTCTGGGTTACTCCTAAAGACATGACCCAACAGTGTGAATGGAATTAGACGAGTAACTCCAGAGCCTACACAAATCAAGAGGGTCCTTGATGCTCAGTGGATAGGAATCGGCAACACAACACCTCGGAGGATCACAGAATTTGGAGCTGGAAGAAACTTTATGGAGATCATTAGGTCCAACTCTCTCATTTTATAGATAAGGAGCTGAGGGCTCAGATTTACTCAAAGTCACATAGGCAGTAAACAACAAAGCCAGATAGATTCCAAACCCATGTTCTATAACTCTAAATCTAGGACTCTTTCTAGTATACCCCATTAGGTCACTGGACCTCTATTTCCTCCTTCTATAAAAGAAAAACCCAAAATTAATAAGTATAAGAATAGTTAGCACATATATTATCTTGGATTTTGCAGTGCTTTTCAGATACTATTTTACTTGCTCTTTACAACCTTCCTAGGAAGGTTGCTATTACTATCCATTTTACAACTGAGTAAACGCAGACAGGTAGAAATTAAATAACTCACCCAAGACTACAGAGCTAGTAATGGTCTGAGATTAGATTTGATCTCAGAACTTCCTAAGTCCACAGCCAAGATTCTATCCAGTCTGCCACCCAACTACCAGAAAGTTTCTAAGGATCCCCAAAGAAAGTCAAAGTTTGGAGGTTATTATTTTGTTTTCATTTTCAGCAAAATAAGAAAGTATTCATTCACTCATTCATACAAATGGCACTCAAGAAGTCACATTTACACATACAGCAGTGCCAAATTTAGGCACAATCTCTATTTCAGGGCCTCACATTATGAAGTGATTCTACATAAGTTTTAGCAATTGTATAGACCTCCAAGTTTTTATATAGATTTGCATAGGAGGGTGCAATTCACTTAGAATCAAAAGACGCAGAACTAATTACTTAGATCATATTATATTAGAGCTAGAAGGTACTTTAGCAACATCTAGACCAGAGGTCCTTAACTCAGGGTCTGTGCATTTATATATATTGATAACTATATTTCAATATAATTGATTTCCTTTGAAATAATATTATTTTATTTTCTGCATTTAAGAACATTATCTGAAAGGGGATTTAAAGACTTAGCCAAATTGCCATGTGTCTCTGACATGCAAAAAAGGTTAAGAACCTCTTGCTTAGACCAACCACCAACCTCCAGTTTACAGATGAGAAAACTGAAGCCCAGACTTGGGTCATGAGCTAAGTCAGTGACAGAGATGGGAATAGAAACTATATATTTTTACAGGCTACAGTTCACTTCTTTTGAAAGACTTCTCTTACTCTAGAATGCTGTTTACTTAAGAGGTAAAACCCAAATCCAAATGTTTTTTTCTTCTTACTTTATAAATGGTAGATACGCATAACTGTAATGCCTTTAAAGAACAAGCAATTCAAAGTGATAGTCGTAAGATTTCTTTTTATGTATTCTTTATCAATCTTCTACAAAATTTTTAGTTTAGGAATGGATTTTTATTTTTTGGACAGGGGGAGGAGAATAGCAATGAAGGAACAAGGATTAATAAAGGCTTGCTACCTACAAGGCATTTGTGCTAATTATTAGGGATACAAAGAAGGTTAAAAATAATCTATATTTTCAAGGAACTCATGTTCTAAAGAGAACTAATCTAATGGAAGATGCAATGGGCAAACAACCATGCATATACCAGAAATTTACAAGGAAGAGGGAAAGTAATCTCAGAGAGAGGGCACTAGCATTAAGAGTGACTAGGAAAGGCATCTTGCCAAAGATGGGATTTAAGTTGAGATTTAAAGAAGCCAGGGAGAAAAGAGTAACCCTGAGTCATAGAGTAATCACTGGACAACCCTAATGTTCAAGGATGAAGAAATAGAAATTCTCAGTTCCTGAGTCCAGGGCTTATCCTGTTTATTGGTCCAATGAACATGACTGTTGAGCTTGGGTTTTTTTTTTTACAGTGTGGCATTCCAGTTCAGATCCACAGTTGAATAAACACCTCAAACTATGCAGTATTCAGTGTCTCTATTTCTTTTGTTCTGAGCTTTGGGGATACTCCTACCAGAAGAATAAATTGTGCATCAGAATGTAGTTCTTAAAAGACAAGCAGGGGAGTCATGGTGAAATCTTGAGGTGGATGAGGTGAGAAATGGTCAGCAGACAAATGAGGGGAAGAATTATGAAGGTAGTAGAGACCTGCTCTATGAGTCAACTGTAGTGAAAAGTCAATATGGCTACAGACTAGTTACTGTTCTATAACTGTTGATGAGTCATGGTAGAGCTCAGGAAATATTGGCCTCACCAAATCAATTACATGGACCAGATCTTTAGGACTCTTATGTTATGCCCTTTGGTAAAACAAAAACATGAAGTTTCACTGGTAGTAGTTTTAGCAAGAAGGTCAGAAGGGGTAGGGACACTTCCAAAAGATGTCCTTCTTTGAAACCAATAGTGACCATCCTTAAAAGGAGATTAATCACATCCTTGACAAAATTGTCTCTATATTTTTTTTGGCTCCTCTCATTCACTCCTGAACTCATTGTAGCCTGGCTTTCAACTTCATCATTTAAAACTGCTCTCTTCAAAGTTACCAATAATGTAATGAGCCTTTCCTCAACATGTAACATGGAGTTGTCATGTGGCTCAAAGGAAAGCAGAATAGTAATTTCTAAATTCTATTCCACCCTCTTCCCCCACCCAAGCCTTCTCTAAGAGACACTTTCAAGAGGTTGGGGTCACAGACTTGGCTCTGCTCAGAGAGGAAGAAATTGAGCTAGAATTATGTCTATCTGCTCCCTTAAATAATGTTGGTCTAGAACTGTGATGGTAAACTCATGGCACACATGCCAAAGATGGCAAACAGAGACCTCTTCATGGATGACTCCAGAGACTCAAAGAGACTCCAGAGAGTTTAAAGAAAAAGGGTTCTTCTTTCTCCAATTCTTTCAAAGGCACAGGACATGAATCTCTACCAATGAGGAAAGAGTCCCTTACCAATGGGCTTAGGACTCAGTTTACACTAACAATCTTTTAAATGGCAAATCTTATGGCCTTTTCTCATTTGACATCCTTCTCTCAATATACCTGCTAATCACCCTCTCAACTTGGATATTCTACCCTCTCTGTGTTTTCCTAACATTTCCTCCTGGTTCATCTCCTACCTGTCTGACTGCTCTTCCTCCATCAAATTTGCTAACTCAACATCTATATCATATTACCTAACTGTGATTATACTGTAACGTTCTGTTCTAGGCCCTCTTTTCTTTAGCCTTCACACATTCTCTCTTGGAAAACTTATCAGATCCCATGGATTTAAATATTATCTCTGTGCAAATGTCTCCCAGATCAATATATCTGCACCCAGTCTTCTGAGCTTCATTTCATATGACTAATTGGCTACTGGATGTCTCAGAGTTATTTCATACTCGTTATGTCTGTTACCTTTTTCTCCAAACCCTCCTCTCTTCCAAACTTCCCTAATTCTCCTGAAGTCAGCACCATCCTTCTAATGTCCAGAATTTTGAGTCTTTTACTGTCCTTTACCCCACATATTCAGTCACCAGATTTGGCCATTTCTGCCTACACAAAATCTTTCATTGTCAACTGCCTCTCCCTACTCCTATAACTCCTACTAGAGCTGTGTGATTAGAAAAAAAAGGAGCTATCATCTCCTTTTTCCATGCCTGAATTATTGCAATAGTCTTCTAATCAATCTCCCTGCCTCCATTCTCTCCCAACTCTAGCTCATCACATATATTGCTCCCAAGATATCTTTTCCTTAAACACACAGCTCACCATTTCAGTCCCCTACTCAATAAACTCCAGTGGAATAAAATATAAACTCCCCAATTTAGCTTTTAAAAGACCCTCACAACCTGGCCCCAATCTATCTTTCCACACTCTGCAATCCATCCAAACTCATCTTCTCTCTGCTTCTAACACAAAAAATTCGATCTCTTCTCCTCAAGTCTTTGCATTAGCCATCCCTCATGCTTAGACTGTGTTCCTTCTTTACCTCCATGTCACAAAATCTCTTCCTTCAAACACAGCTTAAGTATCATGTGCTATATGAAGCCTTTCTTCATTCTCCCCTACTGTTTGTGCCCCACCTTCCAGAATACCTTCTATTCTGTATATTCACATATATATTTTTCTTTCCCTTTAAAATGTAAAAGCCTTCAGTGTAGGAACTATTTAATGCATTGCATTAGCATCCCTTGCACCAACACAGTGCCTAGCAGATAGCAGGGGTTTCATATGCACTTGTTGACTGATAGATATAATGCTTGGGCAACTTTAGTTTTGAAAGCTCTTTGAAGACTTTCTTGGTAAAAATGTGATGGGAGAAAAAGAAAAGCAAATTATTTAACTTATCTACCAGAAGAATGACATCTCTAGTGTGCTTTCTTTAAAATAAAAATAACAAAAAAGATAAACCACAGAGGAAACAAGGGAAGAAACAAAGCCCTCAGACTCAGTTTAAGCTCAGGACTCCAAAGGGGATCTATTTATAGAAATGGTTGGTGTGAGTCTTTGAGGAAGAACTTGGCATCAATAACTTGAGACTTTTTAAAGTGATTTTCTTCTGAGGTCCAAGAACTATGGTTTAAGTGTATTTTAGCACCCCATAAACATTGTGCCTTGAGCACAGAACAACCATGGAAAGCTTCAGATTCCACTAGTCCACATTTTCAAGGGACAGTTTTGTATCAGAAAGTTTATGGATTTTTAAGCTCATCACCCAATGAAAAAAGCATAATTTCTGGAAAAGATATGTTTTTAATCCAGTAAAACTTTGAAATTGTCATACTCTTTCCATTTTAGCCATATTCTTTACAGTTTTATTCAGTGGTTCATCATGCTGTCTCTTCCAGATATGGCATGCCGTTCCCAAATCTTATTCTCACTTTCAGAGTTTTCAGTTGTGGTCTTCTGGCTAAAAGAACATATTCTGGAAATTTGGAGAAAAGTTCCCTTTGCCATTTTTGTGTGATACAAATGAAATAAAATGTAAATATTGGACAAAAGGAGTAATTATTTAGACTTGTATACAGTAAGATTCAAATCAAATAGATTAGAGGCTGTCACATTTTATAAAGTTTTTATTTTATTTATTTTATAAAGTTGATTATTAACAAAGAACAATTATTCAAGGGAGACTGAAAGCAGTTAGATAAAAGTCTATCAAAGGAAAAAGAAGGCAATCTATTTCCATTTTGGAGTAAGACATCCAGGATGCTTCTGTCCCTTTGTTGGCTTCCCTAAAGTAGAAGAGGCTAACAGAATAGAATCTAATGACAAAAGCATCAGTTCCAACACTCTCACCTTCTCAATACCTCTTAGCCCTGAGACCTTTACCTCCCTCTGATTAGAGAGGATGGAGGGTAGACCTGGAAGGATACTCCTAGGTTCTTTTAAGGAGGGTGCACAGTACAGTTATCTCTTTATTCTCTCCCAGGTACAGAACTCTATCAATCTCAGCTGCTGCAGTCAAGTACTCTCCAGGCACCCCTCTCCCCTTCAGTTTCTTTCTATGTGTTATCCACTCTCATTAGATTGTGAGCTCCTTGAGGGCAAGGGCTATCTTTTGCCTTTCTTTATCTTTCCAGCACATAGTGGGTGCTTAGTAAATATTTACTCTTTTATTGATTTCTTTGTATTTGCTCCTAAGCATGTACCCCAACCCCTGGCATATAGAAGGTATTGAATACATGTTTATCTGCCTGACAGATATAGAATCTTCTTTCAAAGCACTTTGCTTTGTCAGTCCTCTTAGGTCCTTACAAATTAATATTCATGTAGATAGAGCCAAGCAGTTCAATTCAAGCCAAACCAAAATGTTTTCAAGCATCTACTACACAGAAGCCACTCTGCTATGTAGGGAGAGACATAAAGATGAAACCCCTCTTTGAATTCCATTTTTGATATTAGGAAAATGACTGAGCTAGACAACATCGTTTCTAAGGTACTTTTCAACTTTTAAATCTATGACTAACATATCCTGGATTTCATGGAGTTTCTATTCCAGTATGAACAGTACTTTTAAACATAAGAAGAATTAGTTTTCACACCATTATATTACATGTAATATTTGCTACTCCCCAAATGACCAATTGAGATAATGGTAGATGGAATTTTGGCTGGCAAACTGCTAAATCCAATCAGGATGGCCTGTCAATATAATCACAGATCCTTTCAAGTAGGCTGACATTCTAAAAATCAATGACAAGATCATGAACTGTAGGTCCTGGGTAAAGTTTTTCATTAACATCCATTCAAACATGGAATAGAAGGGCTATTTTTAGTTGTTACCACAAGATGTAAATTCAAGACGCAAAAATTCTTCCCTCCCCATGTACATGAACACACACACACACACACACACACCCCTAAAGCATTTAATTTTATTTTCTTGTGAAATTTTTTTATCGAAAGAATATTTGGACTTCATAAATATACATAAACACCTCACTAATTTTTCCTTCTTGTCTTTCTGTACTGCAAAATGGTAAAAAGTCTAAATTTTTTATTTAGTTAAGAGCAGTCAAACTGCTGTTAAAATATTTCCACAGCAGAATGTCATTTTTTTTTAAAGTAAAAGAAAAGCTGTGGGAAACGTGAAACAAGGAAACTATTTAAAACCCACTAGAGACAAGATTTAAACACATTGTTTAACAGTGTCTTGGTCTCTAATTGTAGTTTGAAATTTTAACTCAAACAATCAAGGTTCAAAGTCTAACCTGGAAGAGGGAGAAAGGGAAGGACTAGGCCTCAGATGCAGTTGCCCTCAGACCTTGTGTGTCCAGGCTTCAGCAAATTCTCCATCTCTTTCTCGTTGATGTGTGGGTCCCCACATACTTTAACACCTCTACACCAGAGCAACCAGTTGCCTAGACAAAAAAACTGTTTTGTTTTTTATTTTGGTTTGTTTTGGGAGAGGATTCTTCCTTTTCAGATATATCTTATTGGTTTCCCATACCTGATGTTAAAGGCAGAGAGACATTATGGACTGATCAAAGGAAGCCCCCAATGTACAAGTACGATTCACAAAAGTCTCAGGAAAAAGATAGAGTAGAGGTACTACACAGGAGCAAAGGGGCAAGGTCCAGGGTATGACAGCATGCTACATATGACCCCTATGGATCTCAGAGAAATCTAAATACAAAGGGTTGGGGGGGAAGCAGTAATTGACTATCAGAAAAAAGTATTGTTAGTTGTTCTAGCATATTCTTATAATTCAAGTACTCAAGTCCATGGGTATGAGATTTTTATCCTCAGTGGTGAGCAATGTTGTTTACCTTTACAAGGCTTCTAGGGTCTGGAATTCTTTCTTTTCCTAAAGAAAACTTTGTCATCTTAGATCTCATCCAAAGGAAAGTTCCCCAAAGTCTCTCATATAGCAGGTTAAGATAGGAATATGATGGAGACTTCTTTCAAGTCAGCTTCTTTCCAGTACAACCTGATTTGGGGTTGGCATCTTCCATCTTCTCTCTTCCAGGAAGCTAGAAGCCATAAACTTTTGAAATGATTGAAGAAACCAAAGAGACTGAAGATGCCTGAAGAGATTCAAAGAAACCTTGAGGAAAATTGCTTGAGGGAAAGATCTTCTCTCTTCCACTCTTGCCAACTCTGTCACACCCTTCATTTGAGCACAGAACATTGATCTCCACCAATGAAGAGAGAGTTCCATACCAATGGGCTTTGGGACTTGAGTAACATTCCAAAATAAATCATGGACAAACAGAGCCTAGAGCCTAGATTCTTTATTTCTTCTCCTTTGCCACCAAAGGACTTGAAAAAACAAATTTATGAACCAAGATACTATTTTTATGTCTTCCATAAAGAGTAAATATTTGTTAGCTTTAGATTGTTTTGTCTGTATTAGTTACTGGTGTGCTGTGATATAGAAATGTATAATGCAGAAATTAAATTATATTATTTATCCATGGGCAACAATGGCTATGATAAAAAAAAACTTTCATAAAAACAAGAAATTAGTTTTAAAATCACAGTAAATTTGTGGACTGGCAGAAACTAAGTTTAAAGCAACATGTTATACCATATTACCATGATAAAACACAAAGTAGATAAATGATTTGAATATTAAAGATCATCATTCCCCCGAAAATAAAAGAATGAGAAGAGAACTAGCTCAAGTATCTCTCATAACTAAGACTAGAGGATGAATTCTAAAGCAAACAAGGTTTAGATGCTATGCAGCATTTGACAATGTTTGCCATCTTCTCCTGAATACTCTCTTCACTTAGAATTTGTGGCCTGGGTTTCTTTTGGTTCTCCTATCTGTCTAACTACTCCTTCATCTCTTTTTCTGAATCTTTATCCATTCATTTTGGGATTCCTCAAAGTTCTATCCTAGGCTCCCTTCTCTATTCCCTTCTTACTCTCTCACTCGATGATATAAACAGCTGGCATGGGTTCAATGATCATCTCCACACAAATGATTCCCAGATTTATTTATCCAGCCCTAGTCTTTCTCCTGTCCTCCAGATGTGGATCTCCAACCTATTAGACCTTTTGAATTGGATGTCCCACAGGCATCTCAAACTCAACATGTCCAAAATAGAACTCATTCTCTTTTCCCCACCCACACCTCCTCCAAACTTTACTAATAACCATTGAGAGGACCAACTTCTTTCCAGTCACCCAAGTTCACTACCTCAATGTTCTCCTTAGCTTCTTTCTACTCCTCCAATGCAAACCTTTATCACCTCTTGCCTGAATTATTGAAATAGCCTTCTAATCTGACTCCATGCCTCAAGACTTTTCCCCACTCCAAGCTGTCCTTCACTCTGCTGCCAAAGTGATTTTCCTAATGTAAAGGTCTAATAGGTCTAATCGTGTCATTCTTCTACTCAATAAACATCAATGGAGAAGTGGAATAAGGGCAAGGAAATTTATTAAGCAACTACTCTGTGCCCAGCACTGTGCAAAATGCTTTAGAAATCTTATCTCATTTGACAATGGCTCCCTGTTACCATTAGGATCAACATAAACATCTGTTTTGCATTTAAAGTGCTTTATAACCTTCTTAACTTTCTAGTCTTTTAACATATCACTGCATTCCAAGTTCTCTGTGGTCTAGCTATCCTGGCCTACATAATGTTCTTCACACTCAATACTCAATGTCCAGTAACATGAAAAAAATACGGAGGACTAGACATTTTCTCTGATCCCTATAACCTCTCAAACCATGCCAACACAGAAATCATGTGCCATAGTTAAAGCAACTTTAACTATCTCCATAGTCTAAGACACCCAGAATTTTTTAAAAAGTTTTTTGGAAAGTACCAATGCTCACCGACCCTGATCTCACTCAATACCCTTCCCCCACATCCCACACTAATGGCATCAAACTTCACTGGCATACCCAAGGACTGAAAACAAAATCCATCCCCATATCATGGTCTACCCTCCCTCCTTCCAGTGCTGTGGATACCCTGGCTCCAGGAGAGGGAAATCTGCCCAGACCTCAAAAAATAGCCAGAGCCCTTCAGAAACAAAAGCCTGCCAGGGGCAGACAACTTCATAGCACCATAATGGCAGCTCTCTGAAATGCCAGTGCCTGGCTAAAGAACTAAAGGAAATAATAAGGAAGCAGCATACCAAACTTTCTTGGATGCAGCTATAGCAGTCCTCAGGGGGGAAATCATATCCTTACAAACATATTAACAAAATAGAAAAAAGAGGATTAATTAACTGAATATTTATTTTTTCAGTTAGAATGCCAACTCTATATTTATTTTTTAAGTTAGAAGGCAAACAAATCTAAAATAATCACCAAAGAGCAAAAAAAAATTATAGGGGGAATAAATAAATTAGAAACCAAAAAAATCACTGAAATGATAAATAAATTAAATGATAAATGAATTCATAAACTCTAATCTGTTTGAAAAAGAAACAAGCAGAAAATAAAATAATTGAAATAATAATTGAGCAAATCATGACTGAACCAGAATAAACGAAAAATAGTAATTGGAACATATTATGCAGTCATATGCTAACAAAACTGAGAGCACAAAAGTAACAGAAGCATATCTTCAAAAACATAATACTCTATCTAAATATCTTAAAATACTCTATCTAAATATCTTAAAAAAATAAAATCTCAGAAAAGGAAAAAGATCTCATTGTAAGGGAACTACCAAAGAAAATAAGTCCTGGTTCTGACAGATTCACAGGAGAATTCTATAAAACCTTTAAAGAATAGTTAGTACTCAGACTTCACAAAATTTTTATTCTCAAAAATTAATAATGATAATGCCCTACCAGAGTCTTCTTATGAGTCAAATATAGTTCTGATGCATAAAAAGGAAAGGATAAAACACAGAAAGAAAACTATAGGCCAATATCATTAATGAATATTAACTCAAAAATGTTAAATAAAATCTTGTCAGAGACTACAGAAATCTATCCAAGAAGTCATTCATTATAACCAAGTGGGATTTATATACTAGGGATGCAAAAATATTATAACATTATAAAATCAATATAATCACATTAAAAATAAAAATATTCAAAACCAAAAATATTGATCATTTGGATAGATGCAGGGAAAAGTTCTTTGACAATATATAATATTATTTTATGCTAAAAATCCTACAAAGTATAGTCACAGGGAAACCTTTTTTCTTTTAAGACTCAGTTCAAGAACTACCTCCTCTATGAAGCCTTTCCAAATCCCTACATCTGTAACTACATTCTCCTGTAAGGCTTTTTCTACTTTGTATTTATCTTATGTGTACTGAGACAACATGTGATATCTCCCCATTAGAATGTAAACTCTTTGAAGGCAGGACTATTTTTTCTTTTTATTTATGTCCCCAGCACATAGCATGGTGTCTAGTATATAGTAAGAACTTAATAAATGCTTGTTAATTGATTTAATTTTGATTAAAAATCAAAACACTGATTCTATAAATCAGTTTGGAATTATGTGAAGAAAGTGATTAAAATGCACCATATCTTTTGACCCAGAGATTCTATTGCCAGACACAGAACCAAAGAATTTTGTGGTTATGCAGTTGAGTCTGACTTTCTGTGACCTATTTGAAGTTTTCTTGACAAAGATACTAGAATAGTTTGGCATTTCCTTCTCCAGCTCATTTTACAAATGAAGCAACTGAGGCAAATAGGTTTAAATAATTTGCCCAGGTTCACATAGCTGGTAAATGTCTGGGGCCAATTTTGACCTCAAAGTCTTCCTGACTCCAGGCCCAGCACTCTATCCACTGCACTACCTGGCTTCTCTAAACCCAAGAAAGTCAATGACAAAAAGAAATGAAAACATTTATAGAACAGTTTTTGTGATAGCAAAAAACTAGCAATATAATAGATACCCACCAACTGGAGAATAAATAAACAGGTCATGGCACATAAATGAAATGGCATCTTACTGTGTTATAAGAAATGTCTAATATGATGAATTCTTAGAATCACATATTAATATGAAAAAAGCAAAATTCTCTCTATATATGGATATATAGATAAATGTACACATATAACATGTGTGTATATAATAGACAAGTGTGTGTATATAAACTATATTATACACAATATTCTGTTGAAATTCTTTTCCATACATGTGTATATATCAATCAATAAATAAACATATTAAGTGCATTTTCCAGGCACTGATACTGGGGGTACAAAGAGTCCCTACCCTCAAGGACCTTATGGTCTAATGGAAGAGACAACATGCAAACTAATATATACAAAACAAGCTATATGCAGAAAAAAATCAGAAATAATTAACAGAGGTAAGACACTAGAATTAAGAGGAAATGGGAAAGACTTCCTATAAAAGATAGGACTTAGTTGGAACTTAAAAGAAGCTAGAGAAGTCAGTAGGGGAAGTTGAGGAAGAAGAGCAAAGTAGATATGGAATGCCATATAGCCATGCATGCATATATATATGTATTTATAAACATATAAGTGTGTATATATGTATGTATGTACACACATCCAAAGACAGAGAAAGTACAACAATGTAACTTTGGAAAGAACCATAAACAGAACAACTGATACTCAGTTATGTGAAAATATAACGATCAGGTTTGGTTCCAAAGAAAAGACATAAGAAGACACATCCTTCCTCTCCTCTGCTTATTGAGGTTGTGGGTGCTCTGGATATAGAATGCTGCATATAGTGTGAAAGTATACAAATATACACATATGTATGTAATGTATGTATATATACTTAATTTTGCTGAGCTAGGGTTTTCTCTTTAGAATTTTTTTAAAAGGAATAGCTCTCTGGGAAAGGGAGAAAGGAATGCATTAAAAATATAAATAATATTTTTTAAAAAGAAGGGCAGTTAGGTAATACAGTGGCTAGAGCACTATGTCTGGAGTCAGAAAGACTCGTCTTCCTGAGTTTAAATCCGGCCTCAGACATTTACCAGCTATATGACCTCAGGCAAGTCATTTAACCCTGTTGGCCTCAGTTTCCTCATCTGTCAACTGAGCCAGAGAAGGAAATTGCCAAGAAAACCCCAAATCTGCTCTAGGAATGAGTCATGAAGTTTTAGACATTAGCCAGATTGGGGTATTTTTCCCTAAAGCAATTACCAATTATATTTCATCAAATAGTCAACAATTATACTGTTTTCAGGATACAGTGTAAGAAGTTACTCATATGTTATTGAACAAGATACATGAAGGATTTATGTTCAAATCATAAAATTCACTTGAACTATAATTTGTTTAGGGCCTAGGGACAAAAAGACTTCTTTAGGCCTATGAGGAACAGAGGAACACGTTGGCTTTTAAAGGTCACAAGTCAGTAAAAACAAAACCACGACACAAAAAGTGCAATCATCATTGCAGCTTTCTCTCCTGTACTCTCTGTAGAAAACCTGACAAGAACTTCCTTTGAAATTCTTCTTCCAGATACTTCTCAGGCCGAAACTCACTTAATTTGTCAGTCTCTCCTAGATGATACACTTTCCGACCATAAATAGTATTTGTTTTAATATATTCTTCTCTCAGCGAGGGTTCTAGTTGTCCACAGTCATCCCACTCCGAACACAACAGAAACTAACCAGAGGCGGGTCTGATTAATGCTTGACTAGGACGCTATCTGAAAATATGGAGCATTGTACGATTGGAGGGGGTGGACTTGGTTTTAAGCCCTTTTCCATTTCCAATATTCTGTTCTACCATATCAGAGAAATTCCTAGCAGTTTGTTTTTTTTAACTAAGCTAAAATGCTTCAGAGAAACATAATCAGGTCATGTTTGTGAAGATGGAGATATTATCTTACCTCCAGGCTTCTCTTAACCTTTTGAGAATAAAATTATTATACAAAGAGACTCAGAATCAGAGTCAGTCCTCCTTGGGGTGAAGCACAAGAACAAGGTCTTCTTACCTTCTAACAAATGTGACCTCCATGCCAAAGCTTCCCTGTCTATTATGTGCTATTGCCATAAGTAACAAAATCTGCTGACATTTGAGCTGTTTAATAAATAGAACTACTTACTGGAAGTCTCAGCTCTAAATTACTCATCTTTTTGTGGTGTCTGCCAGGCAAGGAAGATAATTAATTTAATTCTTTTGTTGTTTTAATGGCCTATTTTTCATTATTAAGCATCCCTCAACTATTAAAGACTTTTAAATATATCATTAAGGTACTTTATCACTTTATATTTATTTAACAAACCAAACAATTATGAAGCACTGTAATTCAAGGGAATCCTTTCGCTTTTCCATACCTAAAGGCTCTTATTTATACATGGTATTCTACATACTGATCAATCTCCAGCTTCTTGTCTTGCTGTATTTTCTTTTAATTTCTCTCTTCTCCACATTACACAGGAATAATGCAATGAGGCTGTGCATTTGTGCCTTATACCTCCGACTGCTCCTCCTCTGTCTTCTCGCTCAAACTTCCTCTTTGCTTAATCTGTTAATTAGGTGGTCCTCAAGGCAAAGTCTTGACTTTCTGCTCTTTCCTTTCTATATTGGATTGATCAATGAACTAACTCCCTCACTATTTTAAGTATCACAGCTTTACAGATGACTCCTCAATCTGTATTTCTAGCCACCAGCCTCTATTCTGAATTTTTAACTGTCGCTAGAGGAACTCTACTCAGAAGCCTTCCCATCACCTCAGCCTGCCAGAGCACATGCTTGACTAAAGTCACTAAGTCATTAAATGATGCCCCATTTGCCTAGAAATCCAGTGGAAGCTTTAGTGAAAGAATAAGAAGAGACACTAGAGATCTTTTACAATTACTTGGACTTCCCAGGCACCTTCACTTCACTCTTCTCTCTACTTCCCACTCCTCTTCTCTAGACTGTCCCTTAAAAGAATAGTAGAGCAGCAGTAGGGCACAGCTAGATGGCACAGTAGATGGAGTGTTGGGCATGGAAGACTCATCTTCCCGAGTTCAAACCTGGCCTCAGACACTTACCAGATGGATCAGCAAGTCACTTAATCCTATTGGCCTCAGTTTCTTCATCTTTTAAGTAATCTAGAGAAAAAAATGACAAACCATTCCTGTGTCTTTACCAAGAAAACCCCAAATGGAGTCAAGAAGAGTCTCCCAGGACTGAAAAACAACCAAATAAAAGAGCAGTGGTTAAGAAAACAATGGCACTGTTCATTCCTGAGTTCTCCAACCTGATTCAAAGTTATCAACATTCCTTTACTTAGCATCTACTATGTACGTCACACTTGACTGGGTGTTGAGGATACAAAAACAAAAGAAAAATATCCCTTACCTGCCTTTAGGGAGTTTATATTCTAACAAAGGAGATAACATACATGCATAGATATAGATATACACACATATACGTATGCATATACATATACATACACACATGTGTATATAAAGACACAGACACAAACAGGCAAAAAAACCCACATGCAAACAAAATACTTTTTTGTTACTTTGGATGGAGAAGAAGCTGCTGGGGGAACCAGGAAAGGCTTGATAAAGAAAATGGCACTTGATGGAGTTGTGAAAGACATTATATCAGATTATTAACTCCTGCTGAGTTTGCTGGCTTGAAAACCCCCAAGCCTTTTTTGGACAAACTCCTAGCCAGTTGTACTTGTGACCCTGATAGTGCAAACCCAAGTAAAGACTTTACATGAATCTCTATTCAATTTTACATTAATAAATTTGTCTTAATGAGTCAAGCTTGATGCCCTCTAGTTAGCAGACTTCACTGCCCTTTTTGTAAAGGTCAGAACATTTGGCCTTTTCAGTTCAAATTTAGCCTCAGACATTTGCCAGCTGAGTGACTGAGCAAGTCACATAACCTGTCTGTTCAATGTCCTCAACTATAAAATGAGAATAGCAGCACCTACCTCCCAGAGTTATTGTGAGGATGAAATATCAAGTACTTGGTACAGCATCTGGCACACAGAAAGCACCATATAAATATTTGTGTCCTTCCTTCCTCAGTTCGTTTCTTCCTCCAGTCCTGAAGCACTCTCACTTTCCCCATAATCCTTCAGTGATCAATGATAGTACTTCAACAATCTCACACACACACACACACACACACACACACACACACACACACACACACACACACACACACGTCAGATCAGTCAGCATCCTAGGTCACATCTGGGTAGGATGAACTGTACTAATCAAGGTTAGATTGGGTTCCCTCTGACTATTACTCTACCCAAATATCAACTCCATATTATTTTTTTTGCTTGTTTATTTTATCTTTTCCAGCCCAAGCATCACCACTGTCTGTGGTAAAGGAGTTAGAAACAAAATAACTATCTTTACCTTCTTTCTGCCTTACAATTGAAACAAAGTATTGGTTCAAGGCAGAACAGTAAGTATAGACAATTGGGGTTAAGTGACTTGCCTAGGTCACAGAGTTAGGAAGTGTCTAAATCCAAATTTGAACCCAGGACCTCCCATCTCCAGGCATGACTTTCTATCCATCGAGCCACAAAGCTGCCTCAAACTGAATATTTCTGACATTCTTGTTCCAGGACTCTGTCAGGTTTCTGTCTTTCACTTGCTCTTCTTGGTCTTATCTTTTCGTTCTCAAACACAAATAACTTAACTTCTCTCTAGGTCCCTGAAAATACTATAAGAAGGAGAACTAGAGTGCCCATTCTACATTATTCTTAAAAAGACCTGCCTAAAACTGAATGACCTAGAGAAGAGAGGCTTGGGAATTTCACTTAATTGTGCTTAGTGGTTAATCTTACTCCATCTCCATTCTACTTACACAGATTAAAAACCTCAATCCTTGACTCAATTCCAATGGCTATGGAATTGGAAGATTTGGGTTCCAGTTCTGGTTCTTCAACTATCTAGCCTATGAACCACCTGCTTCTGTTTCCCAAATTCTCAAGGATCCTCAAATGGAAATCATGATAACTGTTGCCCTTATCTCAAAACTTTCTTTTGATAATCAAATAAAAGGTTAAGATTTGGATCTAGAAATAACCTTGGGGATCTCCTAATCCAATTCTCACAATTTATATTTGAGGAAACTAAGGCCCAAAGAAGTGAATTGATTTCCCCAAGGTCATATAGAGCTTTCCTCATTTCCATCACCTGCACTATTTTTGGACTTCTCCATCATGCCTTCATGCCCCAGGAGACTGATCACTGGAAGTCTTCTGCAAGAATGATCAACCTTAGTAATCACATCTCATCTGAATTCTCTGTCCCTCTGATTATACTCTCTGCCTGGAGGGCAGAACCAAGAGCTCCAAAAATCTCCATTTAAGGAGGGGTCCCAGGACCATCTTATCCCCATTTCCCAACTTCAGGACAGTTTTTGAGATTCTTTGGTCTCTCCATTATGCTGCCAGACTTGGTACTTTCCCCTCTACCCCTTTTTCAGGTGTCTTTTCTGTGTTGGCAGAGGCTGTCACACATTGTTTTTGTTTAGTTATTTTTCAGGTATATCAGACCCTTCCTGACCCCATTCAAGGTTTCCTTGACAAAGATACCACAGTCTCTTTTGTGGTTGGTCATTTCCTTCTCCAACTATTTTACAGGCAAATAGGGTTAAGTGATTCCAGGCTTACCACCACCAGCTTGACCACCCTCTCCCTCATACCCTGCTGGAGACTGTTACTGGCCAGCAGTAAGTATCAACATGAGTGGATTCTTGTGGCCTGTGGAGGGAAGCCAGGGACTCATGAACAAGGGGCAAAGTAAAGGATTAAAACAGAAGACACATAGAGAAAAGACACACACATACACACACACACACACACACACAGAGTTTGGAAACAGCTGAGGCAAACTGCTTCAACAAGCACCCTGTGTCTTTAAATGTAAAGAGACAGAGGGTTCAGTGGATTCCCAAAACAAAAGAGACAAGAGTAGTACTGGGTTTTACTAGGGTTTACAAGTTTTGTGGGAAAGGAAGTTGATTCCAGAAGTTGTGGATTGGAAAATGAGATGCCTGAGGATGGACTACAACTGTACCTCTTCAGGGATCTTCTGGAGTCTTATCTCATTCACAGGATTCCTATTCTGCTACCTCAGAGAAGAGAAACTCCTTTGCACTCTAGAAATTTAGTGGCCTTGACAGGCTTCTTCTTCTCTATAGGGAGAATGTGACATCCACCACAGGTCAAGAGAAGTTCCATTCCTTAGCCAGAGAATTTCATCCCCAAGCCAATGTTCTGATAGAAGGATTCAGTATAAATCAATCTCATGAATTATTCAATATATAACCACAACAAGAAAATTGCCTTTGCAACCATATCTTGCTCTCACTGGCCGTTCATTGGACTCAGTTTTGACCATAGATTCACAACTCTTTGGATCTGTTATGGCTGACTCCTTCAGAGACAGACTAGGATCCTGAACCCAAGTTCCCTGGAAATTGCAATGCTTTCAGCCAGGTATCCTTAGACATCATCCTGAGAAGAAACCCCTTTAGAGGCAGACAGAGCCTGGTAACTTCACCAACAGATGCTATAGCCCAACTACTTGAAATCTAAGAAAGTTCTTGCCCCAAAAGTCTTTGGTATCATCCAATGGTTCAAACATGAGAAACTTCCATCATTTTATCACTGAAGATGACATTAAAGGAGCAGCATTATAATCTACTGGGCCACTGAATTCTAAGAACTATGGGACCTCAGACATTTACTAGCTATGTGACCAGGAGACCTTTCCATCTGACTAGCAGCTGAAACCTTCCATTTGTTGTCTCTCATTTGTATTCCCAAAGCTAAGTGCATTGTTTTGCACCTAGTAAGAGCTTAACAAATGACTCATCCATTCAAAGAGAATAAGTTTGACAGAAAAGCCCTTTTAGTGCAGGTTGAAGGTGGGGGGGGGGGGGCACAGAGCAAAACATCTGAAATGAGCAGGCAGTTTCTTCTGGAAGACAGTGAGGGGAAGCAATTACTTTATGATGAAGTTGTAAAAACCTCTCAGGGGTAGAGGGCAGGGATGGTCCTTCAAACACTCCCATCTGGAATTTTCATCTGGGATGAGGGAACACTTTTCAAGTTTAGCCAAGATGGTTGGCACGCATCACGAAAGGCACTGTCAAAAGTCCATGAGCACTGGGCAGTTCAGGTCAGGTCGAAGGTTTCCAACTGCCTCTAGAATGATTATCCAGCTTGGCAGTGAATGCTCAAATTTCTCTTTCCTGCAGTATTTTAAACATTTGTTTTTATAGATATGATGTATGCACACAGCATGAAGTTGACAATGTAGATGGTTATCTTTTGGCCAACTGAAATTATATA
Source organism: Monodelphis domestica (assembly GCF_027887165.1). Lineage (NCBI taxonomy): Eukaryota > Metazoa > Chordata > Mammalia > Didelphimorphia > Didelphidae > Monodelphis > Monodelphis domestica. Next base: position 149,093,338 of record NC_077231.1, read on the forward strand.
TCACCTGGAAGTCATGTACTTGGTTCTTTTCTCAACTCTAATTCAGATTCACAATAACATCTGTGTGCATGTACATGTATATATGTGTACTTAAATATATATGGAAGTATATGCATTCAATATAGTGACAAAAGCACTGATTTTGAAGTCTAAGGACCTCTGTCCAAATCCCAGCTCTGCTACTTACTAGCTGGGTGACCTAGGGCAAATTGTAACCTTTCTAAGTCTCAGTTTCCTCAAAAGTAAATTGAAGGAGTTAAGAGTACGTGATTTCTAGATGTCTTCCAAACCTAAATCCTATAGATCCTATGATATCCTCACATTTATATGTCAGGTTAACAAGCATTTATTAAGTACCTACTATATGTCAAGCATTCTGCTAAGCACTGGGGATAAAAATCAACATGAGCCCTGCCCTCAATACTCTAAAGGGGGAAGACAATATGCTAACAACTGTGTCAGACAAGATATACCGGGTAAATTGGAAGTAATCTGAGGAGAAACTAGACTTAAGGAGGATCAGGACTTGAATGCTTGAATGCAGAAGATGGGATTTTAGCTGAGACTTGAAGGAAGCTAGCCAAGTCAGAGAGCAGAAGCAATGAGGAAGAAAGTTCCAGAGCTGGGTGATAGCCAGTGTAAATGCACAGAGATGAGAGAGGGAGTGTCTAATTGAGGACCATCAAGGAGGTCGATTTCAGTGGATTATAGAGTACTTGGAAATGAATAAGATGTAAGAAGACCAGAGAGGTAGGAAGGAGACAAGTTGTGAAGGGCTTTAAAAGTCTAACAGAGGATTTTATATTTTATATTTGTTCCTGCAGGCATTAAGGTGAATAGGGGATAAGAAAACAAGAATAGGAAAATAGGTTGAATAGGGGAATGACATGTTGATAAGAGCCCTTTAGGAAGATCACTTTGATAGTTGAGTATAGGATGAACTGAATTGGGAACAGATTTGATTCAAGGAGACTATTACAACTGCCCAAATGTGCTGTGAGAAAAATCTGCCAACAGAGTCAGAAGAGAGAAGGGGCAATATACTAGAAATATTACAAAAGTAGAATCCACAGGCTGTGGACAGGGGGAGTGAGAAAGAGTGAGGATTTGAGGATGACACTTGGATTTTGAGCCTAGGAAATTGAAAATGGGTAACTGGGAAAAGAGGAAAATTTGTCAGGGGGTGAGGGGGAGAAGAGATAATGATGTTCAGTTTTGGACCTGTTAACTTTAATATATCTAGAGAATATCCAGCTGGAGGTATTCTGTAGGCATTTGGAGAAGCAAGATGAGAAAGAAGGAGAATGGTTAGGGTTGGATAAATAGATTCAAGAATCATGAGCATAGAAATGATAATTGAATCCTTGAGAGGGCTGATGAGGTCACCAAGTGAAGGGGGGAGAAAAAGATCCAGAAATGAGCCATGGAGAACATCCTTGGTTAAGATGAAAATTCAACAATGTAGACTAAGAAGTGATCAGGAGAGAGAGCAATATTACCAAAAAACCTAGAGGGAGAGTTATGAAGGGGAAGAGGGTGATTAAAAGTATCAAAAGCTACAGAGAAGTCAAGAAGGGTGAGGACTGAAAAGGGCCATTATATCTGGCAAAGTAGAACTCACTGAGAACTTTGGAGAAAACAGTTTCAGTAGAATGATGAAGTCAGAAGCCAGATTACAGAGTTCAGAAGAGATTCAAAGGAATGAAAGTGGAAGCACCTATTGTAGATGGATAGCCTTCTCAAGTTTAGTCACAAAAGGGAGGAGAGATAAAGGACAACAGCTGTGGGAATAGATGAATTAAGTGAAGGTTGTTTTGAGGACTAGGGAAGGTGTTTGTAGGCAGCAGGAAAGCACCTAGGAATCAGGGGAGAGAATAAATATTATCAAAAGAGCCAAGATGAGAAATAGAGTAATTTGATAGAGGTGATAGGATAGAATGAGGTCACTTATACATAGTGATCTTTGCAAGGAGAAGGGCTTCATGTGAAAAAAGGGTGAAGTAGAAGAAAATAGCACAAGAAGTAGAAGAAAATAGCACAAGCCTTTTGAGCGATGTAAGATAAGAAGTGATGAGAAGAAGCTCTCAGGGAATGGCCTCCTTTTTACAGTGAAGTATCAGGTCAGGCTCTCAGCTGAAAGAGTTAATTATTTGGGGGTTGTGTTAGTATCTCTCTCCTGACCTTCACCTTCTCTACTAACCATTGATGAAAAACCAGGTCAGGAAATGGTGTGCTCAAAGGTTAATCATAGACTTGTTCTCCCAGAATAGGAGTCCCAAACCCTGTTAAGGCAGGAAGTCTCATGAGTTTTGCTTGGTAATAAGCATCTATTCTGCATTAGAGAGAAATAGAAGCATACGCTATAATAGTTTTTAGGAGAACAACTGGGGGGAAAAACACTTCCCCCCCAACACACAAACATAAACAAGTCATCCAAGCTAGTTTCTTTTTAATTGGGAAATGATGGGCAAAACAACACTGAAATAAAACTCACATGGTCGTGTTCATCACATGACTGCCACCCCAGCAGATGGTTGGGGGGAAGATACATATGCCCACTTTCTGAGCTACTACTACCAACGTCATCACTGCTCACACTGTGATCTCTCCTAAGCAACCAAAAATGGGGTACTGGAGTTTGTGGCAGAGAATCATAATATCTTGGATTTAAATAGCACATTTTGCAATGGAAGATCTTAGGATATTTCATATGTGCCATTTTCATAATAGTTCAGGAACAAGTAGGCAGACAGGGTTTAAGAGCTCCACATTAGAGATTAAACAAAGGTTTTCTTAATTTAAAAGAACCAGCTAAAATCAGGCTGAAAATGTGACAAGGTCTCCAAGAACCTGAGTATGAGAGTACATCATAGTGTGGTAGATTGAAATTGAAATCTGGAAACCTGGGTTCAGATCTTGTCTCAAATATTGATTAGCTACATGATGCCTACTTATCCTCTCAGTTTCCTCATTTGTTTAAAAAAATTGGAATAATACTTGCCCTACTCTACCATTCTGTTGTGAGGAAAATACTTCTTAAAACAATCATCTCAATCCACTACATAAATGTGTTACTCTCATTATCATCATATCAAAGAACTTGGAGCATATCTAGGTCTCCCATTTCTCATAGCAGTACCCTCTATACCACATCATGCTGCCTCCTCTATGCCTTCTGGTTTCTTCTAAAAGCAGATTTTGGATAGAGCTTCAGGCCTGGAGTCAAATCCAACCTCAGACACTTACTTTGTGTGATCATGGGCAAAAGTCATTTGACCACTCTTTGCCTCAGTTTCCTCCACTGTAGAATGGGGATAATAATATCACTGGCCTCCCAGGGACACTGTGAGAATCAAACATAGCAATATTTACAAAGTGCTTAGCACAGTGCCAGCACATAGTAGGGACCTCTTAAATGCTTCCTTCATTCTTTTCTTCTAAAAAGAAATACGATTATATCTCTTTACTAACTTGCTTTATGGCATGTATATCCAAACCTGTAATAGTCTCTTAATACTATAATGATACAAGTTGCATTCATTCACTTTCTAACTAGATCCACCTTGAAATAAATGTGGCAGCTACCATTTAAGGGCAGCTAGTAGAGCAGTGGATAGAGTACCAGCCTAGGATTCGGAAGAATGATCTTGAGTTCAAATCTGGCCTCAGATACTGACTGGCTGTATAACCTAGAGCAATTCACTTGACCCTGTTTGCCTCAGTTTCCTCATCTGTCAAATAAGCTAGAGAAGAAAATAGTAAACCGTTCCAATATCTTTGTCAAGAAAAACCCCAAATGATTAAACAACATCAAGCCACCAGTTGCCTCCATTGGCCCTCTGCTTACCCTTCTTTAGGATGAGATAAATATTTGTTGTTGTTCCATTTCAGTCATATCTGCCTCTTTGCAACCTTGGTGGGGTTCTTGGCCAAGATACTGGACTGATTTACCTGTTCATTCTCCAAATCATCTTACAGATGAAGAAACTGAAGTAAATAGGGTTAAGGAACTTACTCAGTGTCACACAGCTCATAAGTGTCTGGGGCCAGATCTGAACTCAGGAAGATGAATCTTCCTGACTACAGGTAGGGCACATTGTTGTCCCTGAGATGAGGATAGAGAGACAAAAGGATGGCCCAATGTTCAAACCAAATTAATGGAGAAGCCTATGTGAGAGATGGGTTTTAGAAGTGGAAAACTAAGTGGATTAAGGTAAAGGGAATATGAAGAACATCAACGCCAGAGCCTGGAGGGCAAATCATTTTACCACACAGAATTGAGTAGTTACCAGGTCAAGAATTCCTAACCACAAGAAAATGTATCTGAATTGGCTTCTTGAACCAATTTCTAACCACACCCTTAAAATGCATGCAGACAATCACAAGATCTAAAAGTCTGTAAACACAGGTCTTGGCTCCTTGTCAGCTTGGCAGGTGTGCAAATGAATTTAATTCAGTTGTTTTGCTTTCTGAAAGTCTGATAAGATCACACGATCAGTGAATTGGAAGGAGCTTTAAAAGCTCAGTCAGCCAGCCCACGTGTAGAGTGCCCTGTATATGCAGTTTTCATCCTCCTGCCTTGAGGCAGAACATGCTGCTTAAAAGAGATGAAAATCCAGATATAATGAATTAGAGATTCTCACAGTTAGATGAACTTCAGAGGTCAGCTAATCCAATCTCCACCTAACTAAAAATCCACTCTATAAAATCCCCAACAAGCAGTCATTCAGTCTCTACTAAGTCAGATCACTGAGGAGCTTTTCCTACAAATGCACTTCCCCAGTGACCTGTGGGAAGAAAAAATTATGCCACATACCCACGCATTTGTCAGTGTACATTGTACCCTCTGAACTGTGTCTCCACTTGTCAATAGTCATTGAATCTCAGGTTTGGAGGAGACCTCAGAAACATGGAATGGATCTGATTGGGTCTCTTTTATATCATCCCTGACAAAACATACCATGTATTTGCCATGTTTATAAGGTTCCAAAACCCAGACATTAGCCACCTTGAGTTGACCACATTAAAAACAAAAAATCTTCCACATCATGTTACCTGGATTTAATTTCTCCTTCCTTTTCTACCTTCCTTTATCAGGCCCTTACACAATATCCAGAGGGAGCAATTAAAGGTGAGGAGGTACCACCAAACCATTTGTTCAATATCATCAAACCCCACAACCATCCTTTAACCACAAGTCATTGGTTTATAATCCATCTCTTTTTCTCCATGGAGCTAAGAGGTGACTTAACCATCCAAGTTTTCCTGCTGTCTCCTTCCCAATCACACCATTCCAAATCCATCCCTAGTTAGCTAACAGAAAGAAGAAAAAGAGAAAGAAAAAGAAAAAAGAGAGAAGTCTGGATTTATCTTTGAAGACCCATCATTTCAGTGTTTTAGAATCTCAAGACTTAGAAGCCACTATAGATGTTATTACCACAGGGATTTCATCAGTTTGGCTACTCACATCTCATCAGGACCCTTGGTTGCCTCTGCCCCTCTGGTTGGAGGGCTGCCAGGAAGAACAAAAAAATTCCTCCCAATGTCTTCATTTAAAGAGGGCTCAGAAGCCCACCTAACTCATTGACCACCAGCTTCCCTGCTCAGTTATTACTCCATCATCATCCCATCCCTACACTAGTAAGTACTCCATCTCTTCCTTTTTCCAACTTCCTTTTGTGATATCTTCCCTCCTTAGATTGTAAGCTTCTTAAGGTCAGGAACTCCTCCCCAACCCCAGTCCACCCCCATTTTTTTTGTATCCCCAGCACTTGGCACATAACAGGTGCTTACTAAGTACTTCTGGTATTATATCAGGTTCACCTCATTTCTCAATTGTAACACCTACAATATATCCAAATTCCAGGTTTCATCCAAAGATCACAGTGAAGAAAACCATTGCCTTCCAAGATAGTCCTTTCATTTTGGGGTAGCTGCTATTGTTGGAAATTTTCCCTTATCTTTTCTTTCTTTTTTTTCTCAACAAGCATTGAATCTAAATCTACCACACAGGGAATAAATACATGAAAACAAATATAAATCCAGTAAAGTATATAAAGAATATTAAATAAAATAAAGAATATAGAGGGAACTGGGTGGCTCAGTAGATTGAGAGCCAGGAGGTCCTGGGTTCAAATCTTCCTTCAGATACTTCCTAGCTGTGTGACCCTGGGCAAGTCACTTAGCCTGCATTGCCTAGCCCTTACTGCTCTTCTGCCTTAGGACCAATGCATAGTATTGATTCTAAGACAGAAGGTAGGGGTTTTAAAAAATAAAGAAAGAAAATAAAATATAAATCTACTCAAGTATTAAAGCATAATGGAAAGAGCACCAGATTGGAAGTCAAAAGTCTCGGGTTCTAACCTCAGGATCTACATGGGATTTTGGACAAATGACTTAAAGCACTCTTGGCTTAGTTTGTAAACTATCTATAAAAAATAAAAAAATAGTGGCCATAATACTTGAATCACATTTCATAGGAGTGTTTCATGGGTCAACTAAAATGCTTTTTATATCAATTTTGCCTGGAATTGGTGCCAAGTACTCAAAATTTATTCTAAATATATCTCTACATAGCAAGCAAACAGTAAGCCTGCTGCTCCGTTTTGAGAGTGGGGAAACCAAACCACAAAAGTTGACTTTCTCAAGGCAATGAGAAAGAGAACCTCCAGATTCTCCCTGGACAAGTCAACTCTTAGGAACTCTCTTCCCTAGAGTAAACAAACGATGGCTTAGAAAGCACCTACTGAAATACCATCTGGCCCCAAACAAAACTACTTTACTCTTTTTCTTCTTTTACCCACTTCAATTTGCACATAGCCTTGGTATTCTCCCTTTATTACATCTGTAAGCAAGTATTAGCATAACAGTGGAAACCAGAACAGCATTGTCTATTAGTTTTTTGGCAACATTACAGTGAACATTATTTAATTTTTAAAATTCACATTTGAAATTTGAATTAAATTGAATCTTAATTTTAATTTAAAAAATTCAAAACACAAGTTTACAAGGCTGTGTTAATGTAAGCAGCTATGGGATTTCATTGTGTGAACCAATAAAAATAACCTACTTAAAGTGAATTAAGTTGAATCCGATTGCCCCGTCCGAAGGCTTGGAGTTTAAAGGTTTATCCAGGCCCATGGGGATAGGTGTGATCATGCTAGATGGTATAACTGACTTTAGAAAAATATAGGAAGAAGTGAAAATGTCAGGTTCCTTGACCTTGACAGATCCTCCCCTCCCCCCTCTAATGAGTAAAGTAGAAATGGGGAAAGCAGGGTGATTTCTTTCCCTGGCTTAGAATTCATTTTGTTCTAGAAAGTGCTATTAGTTACAATAAACTTAGATATACTTCTGCAAAAGCCACAACATATGCTTTGAGAAAAGGCGGCTGAAGTCACTAGTCTAGTACCCAAAACTCTGTGTGCATAGTCAGGGATGGGGGAGGGAGAGCAGAAGGAATGATGGAAAATCTTTTTCCACTTCCCAAGAGAAAACTGGGTGAGTTGGAGATAACAAACAGGAGGAATTCAGATGGTGGCCATTTTTCTGGCTCTAGAACAAAAAAAAGGGGGGGAGGGGGAGGAGAGCAAAACATTGTATGCCTTATGGTCAAAGATCTTTTTTTTTTTCTCATCCCTCATCACAAGGATCCTGAATAGGGAGGAGGAGGGTCAGTGTAATCAGCTATTTTGTCCAGATGAAGGCAATAACACACACACACACACACACACACACACACACACACACACACACACACACACACACACACACAGAGGAATTAATTGAAGCAAGCAACTCGACAAAAACACTGTGGGCAGAAGCTGGTATTATTGCTCATTCTCAGCCTACACTTCTTTTTTAACACACTATATGAACGCCATGACAGTTTCTCTGCTTTCTTTCTGCCTCCCCTCCTCTGCTATAGCCCCAACTTCTAAGGTAACTAAGCAGTTTTGAAAAGCTTCCCTGAGCAAGGTAGCACTAGCCTGGCGGACTGCTTCCCTTGAGAACTAAGTTGTTCTCTGCCTTTTGTCATCCATGCTAGATAATGAATCTATATCATTATTAAGCTCGCCTAAGGGATTTAACCGTATTAAAATCTGGCTGACAGCAATCTCCAAAAGGAAAGATGCCACTGTGTATTTGGGTCTTCATCAATTCTAGTTGTTGAGCCCAGATAACATGCCAGTTGTAGTCTCTCTTCTTCTCTTGATTTTAATTCATTTGTTTCTTCAATAGACTCCTCCATTTCTATCTGATCCATCTATATTTGGATGTCGATACCCATCTCTTAATGCATTTTTGGATTCACATATCACTTATTGGAAAAGTGCTTTTGAAAAACTTCTTTGGGATTTCATGTTAGATGCCACTATTATAAATCCAAAAGAACTGTCTAAAAAGCCTTTGGCTGCCTAGAATTCGATTGCACTGATTATTCCTTGAGATAAGCAGACTACCAGAATGGGACTTGGAAACCTTTTTGTTAAATTAGATATTTTTGTTGCAATGATAACTCAAGCTCTTTTAAAATCTAGAGGACCAAGGGAAATACTATATATAAAACACTTTGCAATTCCCAGTTGCTATAGAAATGCTAGCCATTGTTGTTGTTGTCGTTGTTATTAAAAAATAGGACTATGCAAAGTCCTTTAAATATAAAAATTTATCACCTCAACATTGCTGACCAGTTTTACATTTCCCACTACAAACAGAAGAAAAGGGAATGGTTTTAAATTGCATCAGTAAGAATTTAGATAACGTGTTTTAAAGAGTCTGTGATAAGTTTGTTAAGAAAGGAAGGAAATAAAGTACAATGAGAATACAGAGCAAAGAAAAATCTCTTCCAGGCCGCAGGGATGGAGGAAAGGAGAGTGTAAATGGAAGGCTTTGCTAGACTGGCAAATTATGATAGGCGGAAATGAGGAAGACGTGGCCTATTAGGTAGAGGGAATGACCTGAACTAAGGCACAAAGGAAGAAAACCAGGAGTTGTATTTTGAGAATGGTGAGTAGTCTGCTCCTAAGTCAAATATATAGAAGAAAAGTATGAGATAAAACTTGGGAAAGTAGAGCAGAGCCTGACTTTGGAGGGTCTTGAATGCCAGATTAAGGAGTTTGGACTTTATTCAATTGTCAGTGGGAAATCACTGAAATGTTTTTAACATAAAGACGACAAGATTGGAGCTGTGTCTCAGAGGAGGACTCCACTATTTGTCAATATAATTTTCCTAAAACCCAGGTCTGTCAGTGTCACTCCTCTTACTCAACAATTTCTAATGGCTCCCTATCCTAGACTTGTCAGTCTTCTTAACTCTGTTTCTCTCATCTGTCTCTCTCCTCTCTCTGTATCTCTGTCTTCCTGTCTTTCTCTATCTCTCTGTCTCTCTCTCTCCAATCCACTAGCATTGGCCTCACACAAGACATTCCAGATTATGGGCATTTTCACTGGTTGTCCCCTATGCCTCTCCCTTTTCTTCTTTGCCTTCTGCCTTTCCCTGATTTCTTTTAAGTCAGGGAAAATAAAATCCCATCTTCTCAAGGAAGCCTTTCCCTCCTAAAAAACTTTCCTGTGAGTACTCTGGGACATTCTGATTGATATCCTTCATTCTTTATGATTGCTCCTGCTCCCCCCCCCCATTGGAATCCCTTGCCTTCAAGTGCCCTCCCTTTGTCACTTAAATACAGTAAAGGGGGAACCCACTTTCTTCTGAAGCAATCCATTAGGAAGTTTTTCCTTTCATCAAGCCTAAATTCCCTCCTTTCAAATTCCAGGAATTGTTCCTAATTCTGCCTTGTGGAGCCAACCAGACCAAACCTAATCTCCCTCAGGCAGCTAGGGGCACTTGGGACTGGAATCAGAAAGACCTGAGTTCAAACTTGAACTCAGATGCTTATTAGCTGTGTAATTCTGGGCAAATTGCCTAAACTTTTCTGCTTCGATTTCCTCAGCTATAAAATGGGAATAATAATAGCACCTACATTCCAAGATTGTTGAATGGATCAAATGAGATATTGTTTGTAAAAGTCACTTAGCATAGTGCCACTATATGTTTATTTCTTCCCTCAATCCTTCAAACATTTGAAGACGGCTTGATCTCAACACCCTTCATCATTCTGGTTCCATGCTCTGAATGTTCATCAACTTATCATTGTTCTTCCTAAAATATAGAACCTATAACTGAACACAATACCCCAGACATGATCTGACCAGGGCAGAGTTTAACAAGACTACCACTTCCTTAGTCCTGGTCACCAGAGTTCTCTTGATTCAGCCTAAAATGGGAATTACCTTCCCCCCCCTTTTTTTTTCCTTTTTGGCTGACATGTAAAACTGTTAACACATATTGGGCTCTTGGTCCAGCAAACTCCCAGACCTGAAGGGTCTATAGCAGCATTGGTGAAGGTTTTCAAGTTCACGTGCCCAGACTGCAATTTCAAGCTGCCTGTGAGCCCCCAACATTACCCCAAAGAGTGGAAGGAGAACATGCTCACTTTGAGCAGCTGAACAGAGAGGTGGGGGATGCAAAAATGTCCTCAAATACTGGGAAGAGGAGGAACAGAGCAGCTCCCCAAGTACCAACTGAGCACAGGTGCCAATACTTCACCAATGCTGGTCTGTAGGGATGGGGGAATAGAAAAACATCTTCAGAGAAGGTCAGAAATGTTTTAAATGTCCCTCAGGGCAATGACTAAACCCTGTGCCCAGTCTAATGCCTGACACAACAGGAGCTTAATCAATGCTCATAAGGTCAATCAATCATATCCCTGAGACACTTCCTAGTTATGTGACCCTGGACAAGTTATATAAGCCCCACTTCCCTAGCACTCTTCTGCCTTGGAACTAATACTTGTAATCAGTTCTAAAATGGAAGGGAAGGGTTTTTTAAAATGCAATACAAATAAAAGTAATTAAATATCCCCAGATGAAATAAATGAACTGGTGATCAAACCAAGTGCCCATGGCTGTGAGATCAGAATCTGGAGTCTGGCATCTGATTTTTCCAAGCAAGCTCTTTTGAAATCAAAAGAAATCTTCAGGGAAGGGAGAGGATTTCTCAGAGCTGCCATGTAGGGCTTCTCTTGAACTCTGGTAGGTCTCTGTGGGTTCTGCCCTTGTGTTGTAAGCCCTTAATATATGCCTGATGATTGATTGATTGTAAAGGAATCACAGCATATTACTTGACCAAAAGTTATGTTTGGAATGGCTTTGCAGCCCCAGCTGGAGAAACAGTCTAAAAGCTTCTGTTCAGATGTTCAGAGATGAGTCCACTGCATTCCAGAAGAATGGCTGATTGAGTTGTTGAACTCCTCTGACAGTTCCATGAACATCTCCTCCCAGAGGAGGGTGTCAAATTGTGGGTTTGATGGGGCATAAGAGAAAAAGAAGAAGAAAATGGATTTGGGGAAAGGGGAATGAACAAAAAAATGGGAGCATTTGAAACTTGAGAATCTTGGAGATATTCCCTCCTCTCACACATAAAATTGTCTTTTAGAGAAATGCAGTCCGAAGAGTCAAATAAAAAGAGTTAGCTCTCATGACAAGATATCTCCAGCTCTAACACTCCAAAAAAGAAGGGGAAAGGATTTTACAACTAATTTGGTGAATTGCAGGGATGAAAGACTATACCAGTAGGTAATGGCCAGCCAATAAGTTTTGTTTTATGAGAAACTATTGCTCTTAAATTTTTTCTTTTCTTTAATCTACACCAAAAAAAAAAATAAAGGAAGAAAATAGCTAACTTTATATGCCATTTCTCTTTTTTAACCCTTACCTGATGTCTTAAAATTGATACAAGTATTAGTTCCAAAGCAGAAGACTAGTAGAGGCCAGGCAAGTGGTCTTATATGACTTGCCCAGGGTCCCATGGCTAGTAAGTGACTGATACCAGATTTGAACCCAGCTCCTTCTGACTCTAGGCCTGGCACTGTATCCCCTGAGCCACCCAGTTGCTTCTTATGTCTGTTATTTCATTTGCGGGGAGGTAGGTAATATTATTAACCCATTTAACAGAAGAGAGAGATTAAGTGACTTGCTTATGGCCATCTGGTCAGATAGGTGGTATAGTAGATAGAAACTGAGCTTACTCGATGTGTGACCTTGTGAAAGTTATTTATCCTCTCTCTACCTCAGTTTCCTCATCCATAAAATGGAAGTGATAATAGCACCCATCCTCGCAGAGTTGTAGGGAGGTTTGAATGAGATAATAATTTTAATGTGCCTAGCCCATGGTAGGTGCTACAAAATGTTAGCTATTATATAGCTAGGATCTGAGACAGGACCTTCTCTCTCCACTGCCTGAGCTAGAATGATGGATGCAATGGTTTCTAGGAGAGGGTATACAGTAGAATAGTCAGAGGGCTGACTTTGGAAAGGCCTGGATTAAGTCTTGACTCTGAAATATGGTAGCTGCATAATCATAGGCAAATTACTTAACCCTTCAGTATCCCTAGACAGGATGGTCCCTACATCAATGAAATCACAGGTTTAGGGGGAAAGAAAAAATAACAGTATATATTTTCATGCTCAGAAAGTAAACCATATCCTTACTTTATTTCTTCTCAAAGAAAATTTAAAATACTTGGGAGATCAGTACTCATCTGAAGTCTTTAGGGTGCAGTCAGTGACTCAATGGATAAAGTGCCAGGCCTGGAATTGGGAGGTCCTGGGTTCAAATCTGACCTCAGCTACTTCCTACCTGTGTGACCCTGGGCAAGTCACTTAACCCCATTTGCCTTCCCCTTACCACTTTTCTGCCTTAGAACCAATTCTTATATCAATTCTAAGACAGAGGATAAGGGTTTTTTTAAATCCAATCATGAAAATTGTAGCAGTCCAGCCTATAGACGTTATGGGGAGACAAGGATTGTGAGTGAGCACATGGCCATTCTGTGCATGGCAATGAATTTTATTGCCAGCGTGGCTGAAGTTTAGGCGCGAAACCTTGCTTTCCTTTGTCCCACTCACCTGAGGATAATAACCCCACCTTCACCTTGTCATAAGTTGTATTATCCAATGGGGATACCCCAGGTAACTCATCCATATGTATTGAGGTATCATATAACTGTTCAATATGTATTGAGCTGTCGAGACTATAAATAAATGAGCCTCAGTCAGCTCCGCCCACTTGAAGAGCATCCACAGGTTTGATAAGGAGGATCTTCTCCCCTGTCTCTCTCTCTCTTCTCTATCTTTCTCACTAAGGCCTGGTCTTTAGGCCAGGCCTGCCTTACTTCCTCTCTTTCTCCTAATGCTACCTAGCATTATCTATCTCCTGTAGTTTCCGATCTCCTTTCCATCTGAGCTAGCATTATCCTCTGACCAGTATAGTGTTAAATTGAGATCATTGGGTGGTTTAGCCTGGATAACACTCAGTGGTCGGAGCTTAGCTGTGGGCTCATACAAATAATATTTGTCTACTGACTCGGTTGTTCACATCTCTAAAGTCGGCTCGTTCACGCCCTTTGCGGGATCAAACTTCTACTCTATCTCTATCCTCTCTTTCTCCCCTTGCAGCCTCTCGCAGGCCGAGAGACTGCAAAAATTAGCATATCAGCATAAAGACTTGGTCCCTAATTCTACTTCTATTTAAACTTTTCAGTTAACTAGTTATGACCTATGGCAAGTGACATAACTTTCCTACTAAAAACCTGAAAATAATTGGACTAGATAAGTTCTAATATCTCTTCCAGCTCTAAGATTCTATTATATTATACTCCCCAAACACAAAACATTTATAGTTCAACCTAGAAAACTGGTATCATTTTAAAGGTATTTCCTTCCTACACTGCCTCCCAATTGACCACTGCCTCTTGGTCAATCTCATTACTCTCACCCCCATATGTTATACTAGAGCAGAGCTGGACTACTCCTGAACTCCTAAACATATGTTGAGCTTTCCCACCACCAAGCCCTTGTCACACTGCTCCCCATGTTAGAACAACCTCCCTTCTCCTTGTGGGAGATCATTATGGCCAAAGAATACCTCACCAAGTGCTTGGTTTTTTGGTTGATTAGACTGGTCTTCAATCAGCAAGTAAAACAAATTTTCAGAAATGTCCTCAGGGGTAGCTCCTCTGTCAATCCAAAAGTGATTTTAAGAGTTGGGGAAAGAAAGCTAAAAGCGATTTTATTAAGCCCCTATTATGTGCCAGACAATGGTAAGAGTTGGGGATTCAAAGAAAGGCTGAGGATGATTCCATGCCCTCAGATCTAATAAGGGAGACAACAAGCAAACAAAAATGTACAAACAAGTTACATTCAGGAAAATATGAAATAATCAATAGAGGGAAGGTTAACAGAGATTGGGAAAGGCTCACTGTAGAAGGTAGGATTTTAGTTGGGACTTAAAGGAAGCCAGAAAAGCCAGAAGGTAGAGATGAATAGAGAAAGCCAGAAAAATGCCCAAAGCCAGAAACAAAAATGTCTTGTTCATGGAGAGCAAAGAGACCAGTGAACCAAATAGTAAGTGGGAGTGTTAGGTGATAAGAAGACTGGAAGGAAGCGGAAAATAGATTATGAAGGGCTTGGAATGACAGATGATTTTGCATTTGATTCTGGAGGTGGTAGGGAGCCAGAGGAATTTACTGAATATGAGGGTGATGTGGTTGGACTTGCTAGAATTTATGCTTTGCTGGCATTTTACACATCTTTTAAAGTCTAACTCAAATGACACTTCCTACATGAAACCTTGGGGCAGTTAGGTGGCAAGCTGAATAGAGTGCAGAGCAGGGAATCAAGAAGTCCTGAGTTCAAGTCTGGCCTCAGACACAAGCTGTGTGACCCTGGAGAAGGAAATGGGAAGCCACTCCAGTTATCTTTGCCAATAAAACCCCACATAGAATCACAAAGTGTCTGAAACAACTGAGCAACACATGAAACTTTCCCTGATCTCGAGAAGTAATATCCTCACTCCTCTCCCCATGAATATTAGGCTAGTTTTTCTTTAACAAGTATTGAGATATTTCTTGACACTTGGTTGGCTCAGGGAAATAAGAGCCTAGACCATTGACATCACTTCTGGATGTACCAAGCAACCACAAGGAGTGCCAAGAGCCTCCGGATGGTTGGCTAGTGAATTTCAGTCAATGGGAGCTTTGCTCAGTTGAAACTATTCAAAGTTTCCTCTGTGCCTATCCTTATTGAATATCTTCTGGCTATGGCTAAGCAAATTTCCTTTAAATAACTATTAAATGACATATAAATGTGTTATTTTGTTCTTATGACAAACCTAAACTCTGAGGGAGTGGCCTGAATCAAGTCTAGCCCAGAACATCTCTCTAGATAATAATCATCTCCTTAAAACCCTACATAAAAGCATTCCCCATTTAAAAAATTATCAAAGGATATGAATAGGCAGTTCTTAGAGGAAAAAATTAAAACTACCTTTGTTCTTATGAAAAAAATGCTCCAAATCACTATTGATTAGAGAAATGCAAATTAAAGCAATTCTGAGGTACCATCTGACACCTATCAGTTTGGCCAACATTAACCAAAAAGGAAAATGATAAATGTTGGAAGGGATGTGAGACACTAATACACTGTTGGTGGAGCTGTGAACTGAAACAGCCATTCTGGAAAGCAATTTAGAGCTGTGCCCAATGGGCCATCAAACTCTGCATATCCTTTGACCCAGCAATACCACTATTGAATTTGTATCCCAAAAAGATCAGAGATAAGGGGAAAGGCCCTACCTATAAAAAAAGAATTAGGACCTCATTTTGTAGTGGCAAAGAATTGGAAACTGAGAGGTGGTCTATTACTTGGGGAATGACTGAACAAGTTGTGGCATATGGTTATAATGGAATACTATTGACTCATAAAAAATGTACAGGATGAGTTCAGAAAAGCATGAAAAGACTCATATGAACTGATACAAAGGGAAGTGAGCAGAATCAAGAGGCCAATGTTTACAGTAAGAAAGACTCTCTAATGATCAATTGTGAAGGGCTAAACCATTATCAGCAAAGCAAGTTTCCATGTGTGAATTTTAGATTTAGTCCACCCTACTTAGTCTTTAAAATTCTAGCAACCAGTAATGTATACACCTGCACTTAAGGATTAACTGTGGGAGAGGATGTTCTGTGACTCACGTGTACTAGCAAGTGACAAATCAGAAACAACTGAATGACCCCCTGGGTGGTCCAAAGCCAGTTTAAGCCACCATTGGTACATGTGAGACACAGGAAGTGATGTAAAGAATTGCCTTTATATTTCCCATCATTTCCTGTGAGAGGGACTTTGGCGGACTTTGGTGGTGGTACTTGACTTGAAGGAGCTCTGGAGCATGGGACCTCAGACTGCTTCCCTAAGATGACAATGTGGTGAGTTATAAGACTGACTCCCTTTCCCTTGACCACCAGGCTCCAAGGAGGCCCTCATCTTGGAGAAGACCTCCAGGCTGGAAGCTGAGCTAGATTTAATCTTCTGGGAAGGCCCCTTGGCTGAGGCCTTTGAACTCCCCCTGGCTCAGACCAGGTCAGAGCAGATATTCTCTTTCTCTCTCTCTCCCTCATTCTTAATTTCTTCCATCTATTATAAATAAACCACCATAAAATTCCATTCTGACTTGAGTATTTCATTGAGATTTAGAATTTAAATCCCTGGCAACCACTAAAAAATATATTCAGTCTCAACCCTAAAATTTACCCTTAACAAATGACAACCATGAGGGACTCATGATGGAAAATGCTATCCACAGCCAAAGAAGAATTGCAGATCAAATTATGTCATCTTCCACTTTATTTCCTTCATGAGTTTTTTATTGTACACATGTTATATATTCTATCACGACATCAGTAATGTGGAAATATGCATTGCATGAAAGTACTGGTATAACCTATATCAGACTATTTACTGCCTCAAGGGGGACCAAAGTAAAAGATGGAGGGAGAAAATCTGTATCCCAAAATGTTAAGAAATAATTGTTAAATAATTAAATAATTTTTAAAAAAACTTTAAAGACTCGACATTGAAAAAAGACAACTCCTTGAAGTCTGCCCTTCAGGTGCAATTTTCCATAGGTATACATTATTATGTTCTATGTATGTCTTATTCCCCTATAAGATTATATGCTTCCTAAGGACAATCTTCTCTTTACCTAGTACCTAGCACAGTACTCTATTACTTGGATTTTTTCAAAGGTCTGAATTGCAACAATCATATCCATCTCTAAGACTGTCTCAGGTTATATTTTGATCAGGACAGGTTCTCCTTGGTTCAAGGTATGAACAAAGATCCTTCTTCTATATTATAGAGAATTCTCTGTCTAGGTAGGATTCTTCTATTTACACTTTGGCCATAAAGACACGTCTACTACCACAGCCCAAAGGCCATAACTCAGGATGCAAAGACAATGTCTAACAGCAACTGGAACTTCACAGACCTTCATTTTAACTCCATCACATTTTAGTGAAGATTCATGTGGTTCAAATATTTTTGTTCTTTTAAAGGTCAGACTGGGTCCTGGTCTCAGTAGACAGTCTTTGTGGAGAGAGGGAAAATATATATATCTCTGTTTTGACTGTTGCGCTGAAACAGCAGGAGAGATGAGAAGAAAGGAAAGTTCTTGGCTAGGCTGAAGAGAAACTTGCCAGTAAATCTGGTGAATTCTCTAGCTAGCCAAAGATATCCCCCAACGTCCCATTAACACTATGACACCAAACTAGAAAAGTACTGAGAAAAGCTTAGTTACACTGCTGATATCTTGGCATGTTTTGAAAGAGGGATTGTGTTTCCATTTGTGAAGGTTCAGGTGGGGCTACTCATGTATGGAGAGGACCAGCACAGACATCAGTGGTGTGGGAGGACTGTGCAGCTTATGCTTAAGCCTGGGCATTGCAATGGGTTCACTCTGCAAAAGTCTTTCCCAGCAGATTGAGCTTCTAACTCACCCGCTTTCACTTTGTAGATCCCGGTTTAGCTAGACATCTAAGATGATGGGGTGGGGGTGGGGGACAGGAAAAGAAACAAACTAACTCCCCGAGTTGAATGTAAACTCAAAAGCAGCTCTGGGCATACAAAGTAGAAAGCACAACAGATTTGGAATCCTTACAGAGTTGGGAATCCAAGACGTGGTATGTGAAACAAGCAAGAGATTGATTCCAAATCTCCTGCCATTTTTATTTTGTCTTGAAATGTATTAAATCTGCTACTGATGCAAATGAATTCACCAAATAGTTTCTACATCTCTACACTGGACTAGGGATTTAAGGATAAAAATGGTAGTCCCAGGGCTTCAAAAAGCTTATAGTCTAGTAGGAGACAAGAGGCATTTACACAAGTAGCTATAACAAAATATATCAATCACTATCCTGAAAGATTTGAGTCAAGAGGGAAGCAAAGAGGGCTTCATGAAAGAAATAAAATCTCATCTGGTCATTGAAAAAGAAAAAGGATATGATCTTGTTACCTCTAAAGCAAAAGTAAACTGCTCTGTTTGACATTTAAAGCTCTGGTCACAACCTGGCCCCTTCCTATCTTTCTTTTAGCATATTAGTCACTTCTGTCTACTCTTTGTTCTCCTTGTTTCTCTTCACACAAAATACTCTCTCTCTCCTATCCCTGGGCCTTTGGTATGTCTACACTCCTTGTCTGGAACGCTCTCCCTCCTAACCTCAATTCTTAGAAGTCTTAAGTTTCCTTTAAGAGTCAGCACAAGATGCTAACTTCTGTAAGAGGTTTTTCCAACTGCCTTAGTGGCTAGTACCTTCCCCTCTTTGGCTAACCTTCATCTATTCTGTAGCTATTTCTGGATTAATGGATATGTTGTCTCCCTCAGTTAGATTGTAAGGTTTTCGAAGAGAGGGTCTGGTTTTTTCCCCCCATTTTCTTTGTATGCCAATCACTTAGCACAATATCTGGCACATAGTAAACACTTAATAAATGTTTTTGGACTGATTTGAATAAATAAATAAATAAATAAGTGTTATGTTGAATAAGCACAGGATTCTAGTATGTACAAATGTCCACAAAAGAGAATAGACAGGAAGAAAATAAGTAACAGTGAGTATCCAATTTGCCTAGAGAATCAACCAATTAATTGATAAACATTTATTAAATGCCTACTGTGTACTAGGTACTGTGCTAAGCACTAGGGCTACAAAAGGCAGACCTTTGTTTTCAAAGAGCTCATGAGAGAGACAACATGCACATAAATACATACAAACAAGCTACCTTCAAGATAAATAGTAAATAGTTAAAAGGGGGAAACTAGAATGGACAAGGGTTAGGAAAGGTTTCCTGTAAAAGATGGAATTTCAATTGGAACTTAAAGGAAGCCAGGCAAGACAAGAGGCAGAGTTGAAGAAAGAAAGTGTTCCAAGCATGAGGGACAGCCAGAGAAAATGTCCAGAACCAAAAGGAGTGTCTTGTTCTTATAACAGCCAGGAGGCCAGCATCACTGGATCAAAGAGTGTGTGTCAGAAAGTTAGATCTAAGGAGATTGGAAAGTTAGGAAAGGATCAGGTTATGAAGGATTTGGAATGTCAAGCATAAGAGAACATAAAGCTAGACAGGTTCATTTGGAGCCAGATTATGAAGGACCTAAATGATAAATCAAAAGTTCATATTTTGAATAAAATATTGAATATTGAATAATAAGCATTGGGAAGATTTCTGAGGGTCTGAGTGACACAATAAGAAATATGAATTAGGGAGTTTACTTGAAAGTCATTGCTTTTGAATAGAAATTGTCCTCAAAGTTTATTGCTGCTTTGATAGCCATATAATTGGGGGGAACATTTAATTTTTTAAGTATCTCAGAATTTACTCTTAAAATTTTTTTTTGCCATATAGTATTTAGAAATTCTAAATTTCCAAATTTAGAATTTCTAAATAAAATTCTAGCCCTACAAGTCCTAGTTCTATTATTTCACTCCTGCCAAGAATTTCTCCCTTCCCTTCCTATCCTCAAGTAAACTTTTTACAGTCCATACTCTGTATTAGATATTCCAGTCCCAATGACTATTTCCTCCTAACTAAACTCTATGGAAAGATTCTAGAGGTCTCCAAACCCATAAACCAAGAAATGATGCCTTTGAAAATAATTTCCTAGAAGAGAAGAGAGTTATAAGCTTTCCTTGGTCTAACCATCATGCCCCATAAGCTCTTGTTTAAGAGAAACCATTAAATATTATATCTACTCTATTGTTCTGATATGCTCTGAAGTTGGACAAATTCTTACCCTGTTGTCCTCCTGGATCTCCCAGTCACTGGAGAAAGTCACAGGCTGTTGTCCATGAGTGCAGTTGGAAAACTGGAAGAGACTAGAAAACATTCTTCTGTTCTCTTGAGTGTCTGGAAAGATGGCATCCTGGAAATTGACTCCATGAGGCAAGAGATTATAATTTTCATCCATCCTGCAGCAAAAGCAAAACAAAACCAGAGATCAAAACTGTATTCTCATTGGATACCACAGTTTTACAGAAGCCATAGCAACCTTCTATCCTTGATGGTTCCAAAAGAAGCATACTGATAAACGAGGCAAAAAGTAAATATTTTTAAATTTAGAAGTCTCCTGAGAGACTTTAATTCCTGCAGTTTGGATGACTGTTGTGTTTCTGCAAAGCATAAGATAAGAAGCTTGCTGTGGAGATAACAATTTAATAAGAATTTAAAGTAGCATTACAGGAAAGGAAGACCATACTCCATAACAAAGTTATGGTGCGGGGTCCATGGACCAATCAACATATTCATTTTTCACATTAGTGAAACTGACCAGCGCCTGACCTAATCTCAACAGGTCTCAGAATAACAGGAGGAAGAACAATCTGTATGTAGCTGTTAATATACTTTAGAGCAAGGCAGCTCTGTGTAATGGGAATCTGTCAGTCTAGCATTTAACTTACTGTATCTCTGCACTAACTTTTTGTAAATATTTAAGAGCAAAAAGATAAAAGAGTTGGCCGACCACCCCAGAAATATTGAACAAAACTGTATTTCACAATAAGGCAAAAACAAATGATATCTCTTGACAGGTTTTGCAACTCTTTACCCACTTAGGGTTCTCTTTATATTATAGCTGGGTTCAATTATAGTTTTTCCTATTAATAAAAAACCATGAACAATTAAAGTGTCTCTGTAGTGAGAAATGTGCTCTTTCAGTCTTTGCTGGCACTCCTGAGAAGTTTTACTTAGTCTAGAGAAACAATTCAAGCCAGAACCATGACACGCTGTATTCTAAACTTAGAAATTCTGGCTTAGATGTGGAAAACATGTGTTGCAGAAAGCTCAATGTGGGGGCACTTACTGTCTCCATTCTCAGAAAGATGCTATAGTCTGGAGAGCTAATAAGTCATCTGAAGACACTAGTTGTAGTTAGCACAAATATTTTGTAATACATATTACATTGCTATGCCAGTATTGTAATTATTACTAACAGCCTGGAGTTTGGTTTTATTGGCTCACAACTTTAATCTATAAGTTCTCTTCAAAAGTATTTTGGTAACTCTCAGACAGACTCTTTTGTCAAACAGCTCAGAAGACTGGATATGGAATCAGAAGACTTGAGTTCCACATGAGTGCACACTTACCCATGTGACTGTGGGCAAGTTACTTGAACTCCAAGCCTCAGTTTCCTCATCTGTAAAATGCAGATAATAAAAGCATCTACTTCATAGGAATGTAGAGATGAGCACATGAGACAACATATTATTTTACCAATTCCCCTCTCCCAATTTAAATTACAGACAACCATAGAAATTTTAGTGCCAATCTACCACCTAAGTTTTTTACTCTAGGAGAAACTATGAGACAAAATGGTCACAAACATTCACTTATTCTTCTGGACCTACAAATATTCTTAGTAAAACTTTATAGATTCCAGAAGCCTGGAATCAAGGATGACTTCTTTAGAGAACTCATGGAGCCTTGCACACACAGAATGGGTTCTTGATATTTATTGAAGGGAAATCAGCCAGACAATAAACATGTATTAAGCACCTACTATATGCCAGATGTGATACTAAGGGGATTCAAAGTAAAAGTCAATCCCTGTCTTCAAGAAGCTCACAATCTAATGAGGGAAATAACATTGCAAATAACTATGCACAAACAAGCACTCACTCTGTGTGTGTGTACATCAATATATAATGTATATATGTATGTGACATACATATATATAATCAGCAGAAGAGATATGCCAGAATTAAGAAGAATCAGGAAGAAATGCTACTTTAAATCACCTGGTACAGTTAAGTTTTCTTGCTAATGGCTGACTAAAAACAAACAAACTTTTCTCCAGCCTCATAGGTACTTCCAAAGTGAAAATTCCCTTCACCAGGGCAGATAGGCAATTCCATACAATTTAATACACTTTGATTAAGCACCTAACATGTAGCAGGCACAGTGCTAGATATTTAGTATACAAATTCAATATGGAACAGTCTCTGCCCTTGAGGCTTATATTCTAAGGGGCTTGAGAGAGAGGGACAACATGTATATATAGTTATGTGCCAATAGCATGATGGCAGCGGATAGAGTGCTGAGCTTGGAATCAGGAAGGATCGTCTTCCTGAGTTCAAATCCAGCCTCACACACTGACTAGCTCTGTAACTCTGGATAAGTCATTTAACCTTCTGCCTTGATTCCTCATCTGTAAAATGAACTGGAGAAGGAAATGACAAATCACTCTAGTAGTATCTTTCCCAAGAAACCCCCAAATGCAGGCACAAAGAGTCAGACAAGACTGAATAGCCACAAAAGTGTGTTAGTGATGGAGAATACAAGTTTAATGTGAAGGACACTTTGTTATTTGTCTAGCTTATCAAAGTTTTAAATGACTAGCCCATAGTCCTCCAACTATATCCTGCTCCAAAGGCAAAATTTGAACCTAAAGTTTCCTGACTTCCAAAGCTGGCCCACTCTCCTCCAGGGTGCAGGGCCCCCCTCAGTCCCTCAGTAGAGCAATGATATCTGATAATAGCTTAGCTGCATACCATAGAATTCACACAACCTCCTGAGTGTGCCTCCTGAGACCTTCTCCAATAGCTCTCTTACTGCAGGCTATTAACTGGTAGACGGATTTAAAAGTCAGGAAGATCTGCGATTTTAATAGCTGTGTGACCCTGGATGAGTCATTTAACCTTTTTCAGACTCAATTACCTTACTCGTTTGGTAACATGGGGATAATAATAGTACCAACCTCCTAGGGTTGTCATAAGGATCAAATAAAACAATACTTGCAAAGTGCTTTGCATACCTTAAAGCACTATATAAATGTTAGCTATTATTATTGTGCCCAAGATCATAGACTTAAAGCTGGAAGCAGGATTATGCTTGAGTCAGATGAATCTTCCATTAATGCTACCAATCAAAGCTTGATTTATTGCTTTGGGGATTGTCTGGGTTAAAGAAGTGATGGAGAAAGGGTTAATAATGAAAAATAAACTTTTTAAGTGGGTCCCGCACTCGTTTTTCTTCCCTGAAGAGCTGGTTGTTAACCATTTACCCTCCCACCAGTTTTGCCTTCAGAAAAGGAGTTCAGCAAACTGGATCGTTCAAATTCTTCATTTTTCAGGTAAAGAAATTGAAGCGTTGGGAAATTAGGTGACTTGAGGAGCCCAATTCTAAGTATACAGTCACTCCTGTGATTATCTCTTTGTTGGTAAAGATCTTGGTGACAATGAGGAGAGAGAGGGAAAGGGACAGACAGACAGGGAGACAGAGAGACAGAGACAGAGAGACAAGAGAGGCACAGAGAGAGCCTGTGTAGTCCCTGTAGGTTATTCATGTCCACGTGGGTCTGTCTAAAAGGACTAGAGTGAAGCCCTGTCTACGTGTTAAGTTTAACATACACGTCCTCAGGAGCAGGCAGGCGATCAATGAGGTTTAGATCTGCGGGTGCCATGGGAGGTGCTCGGCTCACCTGAGGAAGAAGAAGTAGGAATAATCTTGCACCACCGTGTGGGAGTGGCAGGAGAAATAGCCCAGGCCAGTGAGGTTGAGCCTAGACCCTGCGGGCACCTCCAGCATGCTCCCCCAAGCCTGGTCGCACAGCATCTCGATCTCCGCGGAATAGAAGAGCCCTCCCTCGGAGGCGGCTTCGTACTGCCACGGCAGGTAGTTGTACAAGCTGTACATCTCCTGGTGAAGCGCTAGCACTTTGGCGTACACGATGATCTCGGCCAGCTCCGCCCGGCAGCTCTCGCTTAGGGGTCTCCAGTCCGAGGGCAGCTGGCAGCCCAGACCGGGGCTCAGCTGGTCGCCCAAACAGAGCAAGGCGAGGAGCAGGGCGGGCAGCATCGTAGCGGTGGGAGCGCCTACACCGCGCGCTCCCTGGTTCCCAAAGTTTCCAAGTCCCGCTCTCTGCTTGCCCCTATCTCTTCGAGTGCAGATTGAATTGACAATGGACATACTAGCCTGTGCGCATGGTGGGGACCAGGGAGAAGAGGGCAGAGGGAGCGTGGGACTGGCCCAGACTGGAAAAAGGAGGGCTTCGAGCTATCTCTCTTTGGGCTGAGTCCACAACTGGATGCGCTCTGCCTACGAGCCCTGCTTGTCTCCTGGCTCTTTCTCCTTTACTCCACTGAGCTTGCCCCTCTCGGCAGGAGTAGCTCCGCCTAAACTCAGGCCATCCCCTGCCCTATCGCTTTAAAAGGGTCGCCAGGACCTGGCTACCCCGCCTCCTCTTCTCCGGGGGCGTGGGCTGAAAGAGAGGGGTGGGGAAAAGGCAGACCCACAGTAGCAGTAGCCTCAGTGCCTCTCTTTCTTCCGACCCCGGGGTGACTAGAGGGTGCAGGCTGGGTGGAGAGGGGGAAGGCAGGGGAAGCCAACCAGCTGCCAAATAACTGCGGGAGCAAAGTGGGAGACCAGATATTAGGCCATACTAGGAGGCTCCTGGGAGAGAGCCTCTAACATGAATTGAGTGAGTTTCACCAGCAGCTAGGGGCTGAGTTTAGGGTTGTCGATCTTAGCTTCCCCAGTCCATTTTTAAAAGCCGGAGGAGTGGAGATAGCTGGGCAAAAGAGAGGAAGGCACAAGCATCTTCCCTTGTGCCCGAGTTTAATTCAAACTTTCATCATTTAGAATAAGGTCCCAAAACTACTAAAAGACTTTTTGTCAGCAACCCTTCTTATTCCCCCAAGAGGGAGGGAGGGGAGGGAGGGAGGGAAGGAAGGAAGGAAGGAAGGAAGGAAGGAAGGAAGGAAGGAAGGAAGGAAGGAAGGAAGGAAGGAAGGAAGGAAGGAAGGAAGGAAGGAAGGAAGGAAGGAAGGAAGGAAGGAAGGAAGGAAGGAAGGAAGGAAGGAAGGCAAGGATAGCAAGCCAGAGAAAACTAAATTTGTGGCCTTAAAACCCACTGAGAAGTGTCTGGCCCTGGCAGAAGACAAGAATGTATGTATGCCCTCAAGAAAAACATATTAGACCAACAGCTCTAGACACAAAATAACATAACTTTTGTTAGTACTTCCTCCCTCTATACCCACCTTAGCTCTTTGTTTAAACTTCAGTCAAGTTAACTTCTCAGAATTAAATGAAATTTCTCTATAAAACAAGAATCCTTGCCTTTCCCCAGATAATTGGAAGGACTAAAAAACAGTACAAGACCTTTCTGAGAAAGGTGGAAATGAAACCCATTTAGTTCTAACATTGGTGCTTTGATGTAAAAAATGTTCTATTATCATCATTAATGTCATTATCATTATTATTTTCTAGTCTCAAACATTCATTTTTTCTCCTTTCTAACTTCTCTCACCTACTAAAAAAGAAACAAAACAAACAAACAAAAACAAAAAAAACCCTCAAGAAATGAAAGCAAGAAGAAAAGAATCCAAATGTACTAAAAATGTATAGGAGTTCTTTTTGTAGTGACAAAAACCTGGAAAGCAAAGAGGTGCCCATCAATTAGGAAATGGATCAACAAACTATGGCATATGTATGTAATTCAGTGCTATTGTGCTATAGGAAATGAGGGGGAAGATGTTTCAAAGAGACATAAAAAAAAACTTGTATGAACTGAATTGTATAAACTGTCTGATGCAAAGTGATATGAAAAGAACCAGAACAGCTTGTAATCTAACAACAATATTGTAAAAACTTAGCGATTTTGAAATACATTAAGAACTCTGATCAACTAACTGATCACCCATGATTCAAAAGAATTAGCAAAGAAGAATCCTGCCAACCTCATGACAGAAAGATGACAAACACTATTCAAAATTAAGACACAATTTTTGACATAACCAATGGGAGAATTATTTTACTTAATGATAAGCATTCTTTACTACACTTGGTTCCTCCTGGTTGTACAGTGAGGTCAAACACTTGTAAGTGATACAGAATCTCATGTACAAGGTTTTACAGGATTCTGGAGCTTGATATCAAACAGCACAATGTCATCCACAAACAAGAAAGCCCTTAGGGCCTTACCATCTATAAGAAATCTCTTTTTCATATGAACTTTTTGCTGGACCTACTCCTGAACAGCAGAAACATGTCTTTGATGAGTATACATCTCCCTATTTTACATCTTAATATTTATTATCAAAAGGATGAAGCAGGGATACCTTTGTTTTCTTGAAAAGGACCCACATGTATTATATAACTGAAAATCTGGTACCCTAAAAAAGAACTACATTTCCCAGGAGCCCACTGACTTCCTTACATTACATACTTCCTATACATAGGGGATACTAGGCAGGGACATGGAAGGTCCCACTTTTTTACTTCCTGTCCTGATCTTGGTGGTAGTAAGGCAAATGTTTGAACTGACTGATCAGCCATGAGCACTTGGTTTTTATTTTGTGCCCTCTTTATTCCTTGATTTCTAATGATCATTAATAAATCTCTCAAAATATAATATTTTATTAGAGATTTACAGTAGTGCCAGGCACTTCTCACCAGATTTAAGGAGTACTGTAGGTGGTAAACTGTCATCTGGGGGAGCAACCCCCTTGGAGATGTGCCCTGGCAATTGCTTCTGTGGGCGCTTCAGCCCCAGCTACCAAAGACCCAGAAATAAAGTTCTCACAAAGTCCTTGGCACTAACATCAGAAAATGAAATTATTTTATCATATTAAAGAAGATTAATTATCATCTACTTTGCTGTTGTATCCTAAAGATCCTGAGACCTTTCCATCTCACTTGCCAATAAAACCAATATGTTGTCTCCCCATTAGATTGTGAAATACTTTGAAAGCAAGGATTATCTTATTTGTAACTGGAGTTCTTAGCACAGTACTTTACACATAATACATGCTTAAGAAATGTTTTATTTGTTCATTCATTCAAGGAATCTTATTATTTTATTTGCTTTTTTACATATTTTATATATATATATATATATCATATTTTTCCATATGTTGAACATTATGAGAGAGAGAGAGGTCTTCATTAATAATATATCCTTAACCAGAGGAGTCAAACTCCTGAGTACTACATCTGGAACACTCCTGGGAACAGTCCAAAGCCAATTACAGTACAATTGGGAACTATTTATTTAACAAAACAAATGAAAAATACAATTGAACATAGATTATATTAATATGTAGTTTTCTAAGTCAGTCTTCAGCAAAGAGAACCATATGTAAGCCTATTTCCCCAAATGAGTCTGGCACAGTTATGTGAGGCAATGACCTAGACCCAGAATTAAATAGAGCAAAGTAGACTGGAGAATTTGAAGGAAATTGTGCAGGTAGGTGGCACAGTGTATAGAGCTGGAACTAGGCATGAAGTCAGAAAAACTCTTCTTCCTGAGTTTAAATCTGGTCTCAGATACTTATTAGCTGTGTGACCCTGAGCAAGTCACTGTAAGGGTTAAATTAGGAGTTTTTGACAAAATAATAGAGCCGTTTTTAATAATTTAAGTTTTAATGAGAATATAGTAGAGTTGCAAATTAACATTATCCCTTTAAACCAGAGAAAAGAAAACTTCTAGCAGCTTTTAACAATTAAATGAATAGAGTAAAGAAAAGAAATATAGGAAAGATATAGAGAAAGAAAATTTCCTAATGTCTAAACTAAGTCTCCAATAAATACCTATAATTAATACCTAAAACTGCCTATATCTACCTATAACTGCCTATAACAACTACGAATAACAACCACCCCACAAAGTTCCAACCCAATCCAGCTCAATCAAAACCAACCCAATTAGTGTTTAATCCAACCCCAATTAGGTCTGTCAATAAAGACCAGCCACCTCCCAAAAAGTTCAAGAAAGAAAAAAACCTAAGAGCCCAAACCAAAAGCCAAAAACCCAAAAGGCAAAAAAAAAGCCCTCTCAGTAAGCTCAAGTCCACCTTTATATTCCAGCAACTAAACACCAACCACCAACTCATGCCCAGCAGCCAACTTCCCTGCAACTGATGGCCCAACTGACAGCCTTAACTGACAGCAACTAACAGACCAAACAACTTATGTGGCCCCCTTTTAAAACCTTTTTCTACCTCACTTCCTGTCTCTATGGTTTCTACTTTCTGTCACTGTGGGTTTGTTAATCCCTATACATCTCTATGGTAAGAGGACCTCCAGGTCCCCAGTTAACTTAAAAAAGGAATAAAGAATTCCTTTTTTACATCACTTAACCCTGTTGATCTCAGGCTCTACCTCTATAAAAAGAGCTAGAGAAGGAAATAGCAAACCACTCCAAGAACTTTGCCAAGAAAACCCCAAATGTGGTCATGAGAGTTGGGCATGACTGAACAACAAAACAAATGTAATGACCCCAAGCTGCTCCCTGAAATAAAAGCCCATCTTTTTTAATAAACAACATTCCTACAATGATTTAATGTGGGATGTGGGACATGGCAGATTCTGAAGAATTCTGGCATGGAGATAGAGATAGAGAGAAATATGATGGGCCTGACCAGGTTTCAGCACATTGCTGGTGAATAACTGTACAGGAGAATTGGCATAAAATATATTTTAAAGGAAATGTATGACTAAAATAGAAGCTAGACCAATCGCATATTAGGAACATGGGACCACTGATGAGGAGCCTGTTTTCTTTATCGGTGCTCATGTGATGTTAAGAGATCTACAAGAAAGTTCCAGCATATTGGGTAGAAGACTTAAGGGAAAGCATTCTCTTCTATTAGAATGTAAGCTCTTTAGACTTATGGCCAAGATGGCACATTGCCTAGTTCCTATGTGCCTACCACAGCAAAACCAGGAAGTTTCCACAAAATTGAGTAACGATCAAGAAATCCAAAAACAACTAGACAGGGCTAATGGTGTTCATCCTAAAAGCTACAGTTCTCAAAATTAGATAACCTAGCCTAATCTTTACCTAACCTGAGCTCAGAGAGGGCCTTGAATATCTAGCACTGATATCAAAGATCCAGGGAAGCCTAACCCTGTGAGGTCAGCAGTGGACTTAGGGAGTAGAAAGTATTTAATTCTTTATATTTATATCCCCAGCGCTTCATATAGTACCTAGCTCATTTGTTGAGCCATTTTTCAATCTTGTCTGACTATTCATAACCCCATTTGGAATTTTCTTGGCAAAAATACTAGAGAGGTTTGCCATTTCCTTCTCCAGCTCATTTTACAGATGAGAAAACTGAAGCAAATAGGGTTAAGCAACCTACCCAAAGTCATACAGCTAAGTAATTGTCTGCACATAGCCAGCACTTAATAAATGCTTGCTAATTGATTAACAAGAAATGAGTTGCATGGAATGGGGGGGAGGTGGGGGAGGACATGGCTGGGTTGCTCTCTTCCCCACTGGAGACAGCAGTCATAGCAATAAGGTCACATTTCCTTCAAAGTATCTATGTGGCATGATCCTCCATAGTGCAATCTTACCACAAATGGTTTTTAATGCTTCTAGGAATTATTAACTCTTCCTAAGATGACCTAGACAAGGCACTCGGCCCCTGTTGTCATTCATTTCCTCATCTGGGAGATATAGAAGTTGTGTTAGCCAAGCTCTGAGACCCCTTTCAGCTCTAATAGTCTTTAATCCTATGAAAATGTCAGCACAGAGCCTTCACAGAATGCTATTGCTCCTAAAGATGTGTTTCTTATGGCCCCAGGCAAAGTCACCATCCCTGTTATAGAGTAGTCTCCTCATAACTGCTGTTGATTTGCATAAATGCTCTGCCTCCAATTTGCATGTTTTGTGTTCATTTAATGTCTAAATGCATAGAAATCAAATGCTGATTCCATCTCTGGTGGGGAGGACAGCTGGGAGGCACATTTTATAGTTGATAAATTTTTTCATACTGCTTGTTTACCAAGCTTATGCTGATCCTTGTGTTTGAGGATAAGTTCAGAGAAGTTGGGGGGAAATGGAGTTCACCTTCCATGCTGGCATTACTCTGTTTAAACTGCCCACACATGTATTCAATCTAATATCTTATATTTGAGACATAAACACAGATAAAATATATGCATGTGCCATAGGACAAAGATCCTCAAAGTATGGTCTGGGGCTCTCTAGGGGTCTCTAACACCCTTTCATAGGGTCTGTGAGTTCAAAACTATTTTCATAATATTAACAAGATGTTTTCATTTCTAATATAATAAATATTCACAAATATAATTCACATAAACAAAAACTCTGGAGCCCTCAGTAATTTTTAAGAGCATAATAGGGTCTTCAGACCAAAAAGTTTGAGAAACATTCTGATAACAAATACACAAACCAAGTATTTCATTCAGATTATGCCCACTGTGTGTGTCTACCAAGGTTCTGCCCTAGGCTCTCTTACCTCCTCCCTTTCTACTACTTTGCATGTGAATTCATTAGTTCCCATGGATTCAATAATCTCTATGCAGATGATTCTCAGATGTATTTATCCAGCTCTACTCACTCTGGGCTTCCTGTCTCATATATCCAATTGCTTATTGGATACTTCAAACTGGACACCCCATAGACATTTTAAACTTAGCATTTCTAAAAGAGAACTTACTATCTTTTCCCCAAAACCTTCCATCTTCCTAGCTTCTCTATTACTCTTGGGAATAATGCCATCTTCCATTCACTCAGGTTTACAGCCTCCATTAGGAGCCATGATATTTTACTCTGTCTTACTCCTTCTATCCAAACTATTGCCAAGACCTGTTGATTTTTCCTTTGTTACATCTTTTATATGCACCCCTTTCTTTCTTCTGACATCACCACCACCATGGGTCAAGCCCTCATCACCAAACTCCTAGACAATTGCCTTCTGGTTAATCTGTCTGCCTTGAGTCTTGTTCTACTCTACTCTGCTCAATTTTCCACTCAGCTGTGCCTGAAGGGCACATGACCTCTGATCGTGTCACATCCCATTCAATAAACCCAGTGGCTCCTTGTTACCTGTAGGCTCTCCTCTCTAGCTTTCGAAGCCTTTTATAACCTAGCTCTTCCCACCTTTTCCTGGCTTCTTACATCTTACTCCTTTCATCATGCTCTTATACTGATCCTTGTACTTCATTTCTCACCTGGCCACTCTCCTAGTTGTCATGATCTTCAGAAACTCATCATTCTGAAAGATTAAATTAACTCTGAAACTCTCTCCTCAGCAACCCCTACCCCTGGGGCCCCTCCCTTCTTCTAATGGAGATGGTGGACAGTGGACCTTATTAGCCTTCGAGGAGGACAGCCTGAGAATTCAACTCAGCATTTCCTACCAAACTGTTCTTGTTGATCTGATCGTCTCCAGAAACTCAGCATGCTGTAAGATGAACTCATCTCTATAACTCATACCTCAAATCATTTTCCCACTCAGTCTACTGGACTTCATCATGCCCTCATGCCAAGTATCTTTTGGCTCTCCACTCTTTTGCTTTGCTATGTTTTTTGGTTCAGTTATTTTAGTCATAGCCATATATTCATTACCCCATTTAGTAAAGACACTGAAGTAGCTTGCCCTTTCCATCTCATTTTACAAGTGAGAAAACTGAGGCAAACAGGGTGAAGTGACTTGTCCAGACTCACACAATAAGTAAGTGGCTGAGATTGGATTTGAACTCAAGTCTTCCTGATTTCAGGTCCAGTACTTTTATCTACTGAGCCACCTAGATTCTCCCCAAATTCTTTAGGACAATCCTAAATAAAAGGACCCAGAGATGAATGACTATTTTTTCCTTTGAAAGTCTCCCACTCTCACCCCCTTTTTTTTAAACCCTTACCTTCCATCTTGGAATCAATACTGTGTATTGGCTCCAAGGCAGATGAGTGGTAAGGGCTAGGCAATGGGGGTCAAGTGACTTGCCCAGGGTCACACAACTGGGAAGTGTCTGAGGCCAGATTTGAACATAGGACCTCCCGTCTCTAGGCCTAGCCCCCCCCCCACCTTTTTTTAAAGGTCACAATGTATATTTATTTCCCAGATGTTACATTCTTCACCACAGTTATCTAAAGAGTTAAAAACATTGTGGGTGATGATGGATTACAGGTGATCACCATTTTGTTTACTACTAATCATCTAACCCTCTCAAAGCTCATCTACTCCCCAAGAGTGTCCTTTGAAAGCAATAGGGGGGCATCTACCCTTTCTAACTATGGAGCCTTTCTTTCAATTATCAATATGTCATGGAGTTTTGCCCTGACCAGGGCAAAGAGGCAGGTGGTGGCACAGGCGATAGAGTGCTGGGCCTGAAATATGGAAGACCTGAATTCAAATCCAGATTCAGATACTTAGTGGCTTCGTGACCCTGAGCAAGTCACTTGCCTGCCGTTGGCTTCAGTTTCCCTAACTATAAAAAGGGGATAATAATAGCACTTTTCCTGCCAAGATTGCTTGTTATGACCAAATGAGAGATAATATTTCTAAAAACACTTGGATGGTTGTTGTCCTTCATAACTGAAGAGGACCAAAAGGACATCACAATGTCAGGGTCAGTGTACAGTGTGTCCAATTATGGCTGATCTAGCATAGTCCTGACACAGAGGAGGTGCTAACTAAATGTTTATTCCTTTCCTTTCCTTGGGACTGGTAAGCCTTAACTTTAACTCCCATCCTATGGGGAGGAGAAGCTAAGAAGATACAAGGCAGATAAGAGCACACAGGAATTAGAAGGGTGAAGACCACAGAAAGGGACAACCTTTATGTGGAGAGGGCACCAGCTTTCTGCTCCATAAGAAATCAGGGTCAGAGGAAGAGAAGTACTGTCATTATAATTTTTATTTTTTTACCAGTTACATGTAACAACACATTTCCACGCAGGTTTTCCCAAGTTATATGAACCAATTTATCTCCCTCCCTTCCCTTCCCCTTCCTGGCGCTGGCAGGGAATTCCATCTGAGTTGTACATGTCTTATCATGTCATCATAAGTTTTTAAAGCAAAAAGTAGAAGAAATGAAGCCTATCTTTATTAGAATCCTTTGGGGAGGGGGTTCTCTTATATGAGGGGATAGGGATATCTTTCAGCAATGTACAAAATTGATTACTTTGATATCATCAGATCATACAATAGACATGGGACAGATAACCAGTTAAGATTCCTGAGACTGAAGCCTGTGATCCTCTCTCTCTCTGCACAACTTTTTCCTCCAGGGTGAGAGGCTTACCTACTTCTTTTTTTCTTTTTTTCCAGATTATGTGTCAGCGCAATTTTTAATCATTGTTTTCTGACATTTTGCAATCCATGTTCTCTCCCTACCTCCCATCCCTCCCCTCCTACAAGATGGCAGGTAATATGATATAAGGTTGTACATATGTTATTATATAATACATATTTCCATGTTCATCATGTTGTGAAAGAAGACACATATTACTTACTCTAGAGAAAAATTCATGGAAGAAAGAAAGTAAAGTCTCTCATTGTGTGAAGTTGAATTCAGACTTCATCAGTTCCTTCTATAGCAGTGGATATCCTTTTTTTTTTTTTGGAAAATTTTATTTAATTAATTGATTTAGAATATTTTTCCATGGTTACAAGATTCTTGTTCTTTCCCTCCCCTACCCCCACCTCCCTCCCATAGCCGACATACAATTCCACTGAGTTTTACATGTGTCATTGATCAAGAACTATTTCCATATTATTGATGGATATCCTTTTTTGTCAAAAGTTCCTTGGAGTTGCCCTGGATCTCTGAATTTCTGTTGATAAAATTCACAGCTGATCATCACACTTTATTGCTATTGTTATGTACAACATTCTCATGGTTCTGTTCACTTAACTTTGTATCAGTTCATATAAGCCTTCCCAGGTTTCTTTGTGATCATTTTTTGTAATTTCTTATGGCATGATCATTATAATCATATATGATAACTTGTTCAGTCATTCCTTAACTGATTGACATCCCTTTAAGTTCTAGTTCTTTCCCACTACAAAATGAGCTGCTATCAAATTTTTGAATAAGTAGGTGCCTTTCCCCTATCTTTGGTATCTTTGGGGTGGGTATAGGCCTAATAGTGGTACTGTTGGGTCAAAGGATATGCACAATTTGTTGGCCCTTTGGGCATGGTTCCAAATTGCTCTCCAGAATGGTGGTGTCAGTTTATAGCTCCACAAAGAGTATATTAGTGTCCCACATCCCCTCCAAGGTTTATCATTTTCCTTTCTTTGTCCTATTAGCCAGGCAGATATGTGTAAGGTGATACCTTAGAGTTGTTGTAATTTGCATTTCTCTAATTAATAGTGACTTAAACTATCATATGACTAAAAATAGTTTTAATTTCTTCATCTGAGAATTGCCTGTTCACATCCTTTGACCACTTGTCAATTGTGGAATATCTTGTATTCTTAGAAATTTGACTCAGAAATGAAGTCTTTGTCAGTCATGGGTGAAGCACCTACCAGGTTCCAGGTCCTATAATAAGCTCAGGGGATACCTAGCAAAAGTAGATCTGTATTCAAGGAGCTCAGATTCTAATGAAGGAGATAACATATCAATTAGGAAATGCAAAATAAATCAAAATTAACTGGAAAGTAACCATAGGGTAGATATCACCAGCAGTTGGAAGAACCAGGAAAAACCTTTTGGGGGGATGGATATTGTTTGAGCTGTGTCTTAAAGGTAAGAATTGGAAGTTGGAAAGAGAGAGCATTACCCGAATGGAGAGCATCCAGTCCTAAAGCGCAAAGACTGTTGTGAGCAAAGAACAGCAAATAAGCCAGTGTGGCTGGTTCATCGAGTACATGGAGAACAGAATGTAAGAAGACTAGAAAGGTAGGAAGGTATTGGATTGAGAAGAGTTGTAAAACCAAGCAAAGATCTTTCTATTTGATCCTGGAAATAATGGGGAGCCATTATAGATTGTTGAGTGGGGGTAATAAAAGGGTCAAACCTATACTTTAAGAAAATCATTTTGGCAGCTGAATAGAAGATAGATTAAAGTAAAGAGATGCTTAAATCAAAGAGCAATTCAAAGGCTTTTGTAATAATAGTTGAAACCAAAAATGATGAGACCCTGAACTAACATAATAGCTGTTTTTGTGAGGAGATATAGTTAGAAAGAATGGTTGATGGGTAGATAGATAGTGTAGTAGTCCACCCCTAGCTATGGGCAAGGGAAACAGAGTATGTACAGATTGTCTCTCCTAGGTGGAACAAATTATTATTACACAAATGCATGGAGCAAGGGCAAAGTATAATTTAAGTTTTACTTTTTTGATGACACAACAGGCACGGATAAACTTGTAGAAAAAGCACATTGAATATTATACATTGACAACTAGGAATGAAAAAGCTATGTCAAATTCTATAGGTACAAGAAACTGCAGAAATTGTTTCTACATGAAAAACAACTTAAGCTTCTATTTACCCAAACACTGGTTTGGTAGAATGAATTTTGCAAATATGGGTGATGTTATATGCTTGGTTATCATATTGATGGGTTTATTTATACAAGCAGAGATTTAAATAAGAATGGTATAAGAAATATGCAGTCAGAACTTGAAATATTACTTCATTATCATCATGGTTATTTAAGCTACAAATGAGGATGTAAAGTGTATGGGAATATTGGTATTTGTTAAAAATTTCACAATAATTGTTGTATTGATATTTTTGCAAGGCCTTTAATGGTGCAAAATTATGTTCATATACAAGGCAAATTTTGACCTATTTAGATCAGGAATTAGAAATCATTTGGAATGTAAGTTCTGATATTACACATTGGCTCAGTTTCAAAGATACCACATAAACAGTGAGCCAAGAATCTAGAATTTTATATTAATTTTGTGATCAGGTTCCCAGGATCATTTTCTCAGATTATTTGGGATGTTAAAACATGGTCCTCCAGAATTGTTCAGAAAGGATGTTTTTCTTTGAAGGGATCTCTCCCAACACACAAACAAAAAGAAAAGGGAGAAGAATCTTATAGATATCAGTATGTTCATTTGAGAGAACACTTTTGATTCATTTTCAAGTATTCAACTTTGATTTTTCTTTTGCACAATTATTGCCAGAATTTTAAGCACAAGGAAAGTACTGTTGATGCTCTGATCCAGAATTACAAAGGTGCAAGTATGTTACTGTTTCAGTCACAGGGAAGTATGAGACTATAAGAACATGACAGTATTTGTTAATTTTCAGATGACTATTCCGGAGAGTGATGTCTGATTGCATGAAACGGGAATCATAATGAATCTTTCAATATGGACCAGACAGCCTCAGACACAATTATGCATTTTCCATATGAAATGGAAGTTTGAGGTTGGAAAATGCAGGGACATGGCACACTGACGCTCTCAGTCGCTGCATGTCCTGGCATTGATCTACCAACCAGTTTCCTATGTGGCAGGCATCTGGAAGTGAGCACGAATAGATCCGAGATGCAGTATCAGTACGAGAGAAAGGAAGGACTTATCTTTCATCTCCAGAGATAGTATTTTGCTAACTGTTGAAAAGGCTGACAACTTCTGATAGTCCAGACTGTGAATGGTGGCATGTTTGATTAGTGCACCTGTCATGTGAGCCATAGAATTCTACCTCGTTAAACCAGGATCAGTAGCGTGGAAATTATTTTCTTGACATTTTTATATCTGCTAAGACTGTTACATTGATATTGATATGCAGACAGGTAGATAGAAAGATCAGTTTGGGTTTCTTAAGATGTATCACTGAATCAGTTTATGCTGATGTTCACACTTGATTTTTATATCTGAGTTCTACAATCTGGTTTGGTTTTTCATCTCTGTATCAGGATATGATTATGCACCAGAGTGTTTGTATTTGTTAATGCTATAATGTTGTTACATTTTGATATTGCACTACTTATTGTTATGTTAAACAAAAAGGGGGAGATGTAGCAGTCCACCCCTAGCTATGGGCAAGGGAAACAGAGTATGTACAGATTGTCTTAGAAGAGAGCATGCTCAGTCTTGAGCATGCTCAGTCTTGTGCATTGCTAGGAAAGCCTCTGACCCTTGACCCCAGCTTCCCCCAGGTTAGGTGGGAAAACAGGTTTCTTTGTGCTCACCTGACTAAGAGAAACCATACCTATACCTTGTCATTGACCAGTGATAATCATCCCTATGTATTGTGTATATTTGCATATCAAAGAGATTAAATACCGGGCCACAGCAAGCTCCGCCCCTCTCTTTCACTTGGATCTCAGCTCTCACTGATGCCTGTCCTTGCTGGAGCTTGGCTCCACCTTTGATTCCTTTCCTGATCTACCTCTCCCACCTGGGACCTGGCCTTCAGCCAGGCACTTTCTTTTCTCTATCATGTCTCTGACCTGTGTGGTATTAAGTTTGGATCTTGGGACAGGTATAAGCCTTCTGAGTAGTCCACTGATTGGAGTTTTTGCTGTGGCTCCTCTGTAATTAATAAGGCCTGGATTTCTGACTCATTCCTGCCACCTCATATCTCTAACTTGATGCCGCCATCCCCCTCGCGGCATCCAGAACTTCTATCCTTCCTCTATCTTCCTACCTTGAGGCTTCTCGTGGGTTCAAGGAAGCTTCAGATAGATAGATAGATAGATAGATAGATAGATAGATAGATAGATAGATAGATAGTAGTAGATAGATAGGAGTTGTTATAGAGAAAGAAATGACAAGAGTAGGCAACTGAATGGATATGTGGAATGAACAAGAGAGAAGAAATGAGGATGACAGCATGGTTTCAAACTTGCCTTACTAGAAGTACAGTGGTACCTTCTATGGTAAGCAGGAAGTTCAGATAAGAAAGTTTTGGGGGAAAGATCATTTATTTTGCTTTGGACACATGTAGTTTGAGATACCTATGGGACATCCACACTTGAGATTTCCAACAAGCTCTCTGTAGAGTGGGATTGTATAGAGAGCAGTCAGCAATCTAGTAAGGTACTAAGTAGGGATACTAAGTTATTGTTAACCAAAGCGTTAACTCAAAAGAAACAAAGGGAATAAAGGATTTCCTTTCACAAGTGTAAACTCAGAGAGAACAAAGAATTTCTTTTTACAGTATAAAAACGTTTCCAGGCCTTAGTTAACAGATATTCATGCTCTCCGCACCCCCACCCCCAACTTGAATTCAGCAAGTGAATTAATTCAACTTGGCAAACAGGACTGCCATAATTATGAAAGATTAACCTAGGCTTTCACATTTGAGAATTCAACATGGTATTTTTCCCTTATATAAAAAAAATAGAAATGATCTGTCCCTGTGGGGGTTAGGATCAAGAAATGAGCACTAAAATACAGGAACTTTTGGATTGCTGACAGAGAACTTGGGACTGAATTATTTTATTATTTTACAACTCAAAGAACCACAAATGAGGGTTATTCAGGGATGCTCATAGGATGGCATCCCTGTCAGATGGGAATACTATTTAGAGTGTTGCCATGAAATGAAGCAGAAGAAGAGTACAACCATTACTAACTGCTGGCAGCCACATGTGCTGAGAGATTGGAGGAGGAATAGTGCCTGTTGCAGGTGGATAACTGGAGTAGTAGAATTGTGAGGCCTTTTTGTAGTACCAAGTCTCAGTATTAGACAAGACATTAGAGACCATCTAGTCTAACTGAACCCCCTTTGCAGTATAATCGATTGGTTGTACAACCTTTGTTTGAATACTTTGTAGAGAATAATTCAGACTCATATTATCCTCCAGAGTGTAGGAAAGAGGCACCATTTGGCTTCCGTGAAAATTTTCCATATGCTACAGGCATGTCTTTGAGTACCTTTCCTGGTAGACTGACCCATTAGAAGGAGGAGAAAGCAAGTTGTTAATGTTTTCATTTTCTCTCCCACTTAAGCATCTTGTGTACATAAACCATGTTCCCAATGGGACAGGGAAGAGCCTAACTTTACAATACTGCTGAGTTTGGGATGAAAAAGTCATTCATAGACAGCCTTGGCTGACTCTTTGAGTAGATAACTGTCTAAAATTCTGACTCCTCAACCTCTGGGTCCAGCCACAACACAATATAGTAGAATGAATTTGACTAAATTAGAGATTTGTACATTTCAAATGATTTAGAGAGATCAAGAAGGGTGAAGACTAAGGTTCCATGACTTCAATTATGGTAGCAGAAACCCTCTTTGATACAACTCTATAGTTTGAAGTAAGTAAAAATTAACAAGGAATGGAATCCAACCCAGCAGCATGGAGAGCATGTTTTTATTTACCTTGCAAATCCTCAGATATTCAAATGAAGAATGTCAAGCCAAACCTTGTACTGTTACCTCCTTAGTACTTCAACAAGTCTGATTCCTGTTACTGAACATTTTGGAAAGTGACATATTTCATTCTGAGACAGCTGACCAATCAAATCTAACAACCCTCTCAAGGTATCCAAGTCATTTGTACTTTCTTTTCTCTGTAGACATTTGCTGAGGACTGGTGAAATATGAAGGCGACATCTCATCTTCCTTTATGATTTTGAAGAATAAGGCCTCTTCTCAGCTGTTCTGGGTATGTTAAGGGATGGCTTCCCTCCCTCCCATCCAGGTCCATGCAGCCACGAGCACATGTCCTACCTGTCATGTCTGGACTTGGGATGGAAACATCTCTCTCTTGTGCTACCTATCTTTATAGAGGAAATTCTGGAAGTTTCAAGAGATCTGGAAGTCTGACGCTGTCATAGTAGCATCATTTCTGTTGGCAGAGTAGCAGTATCTCCT
Organism: Monodelphis domestica; assembly: GCF_027887165.1. Classification (NCBI taxonomy): domain Eukaryota; kingdom Metazoa; phylum Chordata; class Mammalia; order Didelphimorphia; family Didelphidae; genus Monodelphis; species Monodelphis domestica. Next base: position 149,133,270 of record NC_077231.1, read on the forward strand.
GGCACAGGGGCAGCCCCTGGAGTGGCAGTGATGGACACAGGGGAGAAAACTGGCCACTGAAAAGAAAGGATCAGCCTAGTTTAATTGCTTCAGACAGTTCAAAAGATATTGAAATGTAATATTAGCTAATTAACAGTCAGTCCTATGAATTATATTCTAATACAGTTTGAAATATCAGCTTCCCAACTAATTATATTAGTACTTACAAGTTTTTACTGAATCTCTCTTAAATTCTTTTCTTGTGATTCTTTTCATGGTTGTCATTACTCTCTGGGTAGGAATAAATGGCCAATAACCAATTTATATTGTACTTTAGGGCTCTGTTTTATTTTCTGCTTTGGGATCACCCAGACAGGAGCCATTATTCAAATTGTAATTAACATCATCCTGAAGACGCCAAGTGGGGACTTGTCATTAAGTCAATGAGAATGAGACTGGGATGCCTAATCCCCCTAATTAGAGATCAGACTCCTCCAGCAAACAACCCTGTCAATACCAAATGGCCAAGTATAGAACGGAAGGAGTGAGTCCACCCTTTTGGATTCAGCAGCAATTTTCTCTGCCAGACTATCTGATTCTGAGATTCTGTGATACATCCTTGATACCTTTGCCTCTACCAAGCAAGCCGTCTCCTTTTAAAAAGCATTAAGTAAAAATAAACAAGAAAACCCCAAGTCGTGTAGAGGAATCAGAAAGATCCTGCCTGAATCAAAGCCTGAACTTTTATGTTTTTCCAATATTGTTTTGATGTAGTGCAGTGATCAGTCCCTAAAAGTCAGCTTTTAAACAACTTATACAGGAAGGCATTTCTGCCTGTTAAAACTAATTTTCCTGGCCACATGTTATCTTTGCTTGGAGAATGACAACATACTAAACCTTATAGAATCTTTGGAAAGTAAGAAATCACTTTTTTTACAGAATTATTTTACAAATAAAGTATTTGAGGCCCAGAAAGTTTTGATGTCTTATTTATGGTGATATAAATAAATGCAAGGAAGGGATGAGGGTGAGAGTGGCAATGGAACTACAGGCCAAAAAATCCCTAGCTGAGGTTCTTGTGACCCCAAAATCCTTCCCCTTGCTTCCAAGTTATTATATTTGTTAATAGTATACTGCAATCTTTTCAATCAAAAGGAGTATTCTTATCTCTGAGGAAGCAATATATTCATTTTTCTTTCTGTTCTTTTATATGGACTATTTGTCCAGAAAGAGCTTAGCATAAGCATCCACCTATTTCCAGGAGTATCAGCATTATCACTATCAGTATTATCTAGAGACAAAAAGTCAGACTGTGACCTCAGAATTTTCTTTCAGTCCTTGAAGGATAAGAAAGGACTATTTTATTAGCAGGAGAAGGACAAGGAAAGAGTGAGAGGATTGGACTGGCTGGTCTCTGTAGTCTTTTTCCAGCTCTAAATCTATGATCATGTGTGCTAATTTTTAAGATTTTAAATTAAAAATACCTATCTGCATCATTCCACTTTTTAAATCAGAAGCTTGTGTATAAGTTGGTAGATATAAAGCAGAGGCATCAGGGTAGTTCCTTCCTTAACCCTTCTCTCTAACACTTTGAGGTAGGTCCCAGAATTAAGCCCAGACAGTATGAGCCAAGAGTTAGGAAACCCTTGGCCATAAGTTATAGGGATATGCCTTAAAAACCTATATAGACTGCTCTTTCCTATAGTGTATATACTCAGGTTTAACAATCAAGTTGTTCAATATATTTCGCACTCATTTGTGTTGGTGAACCTTTTCATCTTTCCTGAAAATTCCCATGGCTCATCCTCCCCCCTGACCTTCTCAACTGAGAAACTTTCCTCATATTTCACTGAAAATAATGAGACCATTCTCTCTCTTCTCATCCGATATCACCCATATGTCATCAGTTACCATCTCCTCCACCTCTGTGCCAAGGCAATCACTTCTACGTAGACAGCTGATTCCATTCCATGCCTTTTTCTCCAACAGTTTATCCTTTATCATTCTTTTTCACTTCCTCTCTATTTCTTCTTTTCTTCTGGCTGGTCCCTTACTGCCTACAAGCATTCCTATGTCTCCTCATCCTCACAAAAAGCTTAATTTGATCCACCTGTCCTCACTAGCAATCATCCTATACTCTCTACTCCCTTAATGGCTTGAGAAGTTCATCCACCTACAATGAGTGCCTTCACTCTCTTTTTTTAAACCCTTACCTTCTATCTTAGAATCAATGTTTATTGGTTCCAAGGAAAAAGAGCAGTAAGGACTAGGCAATGGGAGTAAAGAGACTTGCTCAGGGTCACATGCCTAGGAAGTATCTGAGGTCAGATTTGAACCAGGACCTCTCATCTCTAGGCCTGGCTCTCAATCCACTGAGCCACCCCACCACCACCACCACTCCACTCTCTTTTTAACTTTACAGTCTTCCAAAGTCAACATTCATATGAACTGATGTTTCCAAGATTAACAAGATCTCACCACTGAGCTGTCAAACTCATCTTCCTAAAGCTTAGGTCTGGCAATATCATTCTCATTAATCAACAAACTTTATGGGGTCCTTATTAATTCCAGGATTAAATATAAAGTCCTTTGTTTGGCTTTTCAAGTTCTTCATAATTTGACTTCTTTCCACCTTTCTAATCCTCTTACTACTCCCTACTCCCCTTGTACCTTGCTATTTAGTAATACTGATCTCTTTGCTGTTCTTCAATCAAGATACTCCAGCTTCCCAATTCCAGGCATTTTCATTGTCTCCCAAACCCATCTTTATTTCCTGCCTTCTCTGATTTCCTTCCAGTCTCAACTAAAAACATACCTTCTTGGCAAAGAATTGGAAACTAAAAGGATATCATTCAATTGGTGAATGACTAAACAAATTGTGGTATATGATGGTGATGAAATACTATTGTGCTGCTATAAGGAATGATGAACAGAATGATTTCAGAAAGAGCTCAAAGACTCACATGAACTCATGCAGAGTGAAATTAGCAGAACCAGGAGATCATTATACACAGTAACTGCAATATTGTGGGACAATCAAATGTAACAGACTTTGCTACTAACAGAAATACAATGATCCAGGACAATTCTGAGGACTTATGAAAAACAATGCTATCCACCTCCAGAGAAAGAATTGTTGGTGTAGAAATGCAGATGAAAACATATGATTTGTCACTTGTTTATTTGGGTATATGTTTGGGGGTTTGGGTTCTAATAAAAATTATTCCCTTACAAAAATGAATAATTTAGAAATATGTTTTATGTGATAATGCATGCATAGCCCAGACTGAATTGCTTATAAGTTCCAGGAGGGGAAGGGAAGAAAGAAGGGAGACAATATGGAAAACTTATGTGGAAATTTGTTATTAAAATGAAAATTTAATTAAAAAGAAAAAAGAAAATCCTATCTTCTATAGGAAACCTTTCTTAATTACCCTTAATACTAGTGCCTTTCCTCTGTTGATTATCTCCTATTTATCCATTAAACAGCTTGCTTGTATATAGTTGTTTGCATGTTGCCTCCTCCTGTGAGCTCCTTGAGAGCAGGAATGATTAGGGATTTTTCAGGGGGAGGCGGTATACAGGGCAGAGACGTTTGCTTCCTGGGTACATAATAGATACTTAATAAATTCTTGACTCAAGCCATCATTTCTTTATGATGAATATACAGCTAATAACCCTATTGTGTATTTGGCAAAATGAAAACACAAATTGACTGATTTCCTCAGATTGACAAAGTAAACTGGAATAAGAATTGGAACTAGGAATTTAGATGTTTCATTTCCTTTTTTAATCTATGAAGGCAGATTTTGTGATTGTTTTCTTATTTAGATACGTAAGTGAACCTCCCTGAAAAAGTTGAGCTATGTAGTAAAACAGAAATATATATATATATACATATATATATATATATATATACACAAACACATTAACTCAAAGGAGTTAATCCAAACAGCTTTAGAACTCCCACCATGAGCCATTTCCTGATAGGTGAGTGAGTTCAAGCAAATTCATTTAGCTCACCACACATCTATATGGCCCCAAACCAATATTCTAGACCATGTTTTACATCTTATTCATCAGTCTACCGTGGCCATCTTGCCATCTGCTGCCCCTCTCCACTTTCTGCCTTTTTCTTTGGGCTCAATAATCAAATCAATACTTCCACAATTCCTGGAAAAGAGATGTCAGTTGGATCATCCCCTGACTCCCAAGACATTGTCTTCCATGGTCATTATTCCCTTATTTGTACTGTTCCTTCTACCTCATTAATATTACCTCTTCTTCGCTTTTATTTTTTGTCTCCAAAATTTATCCTGGTCCATAACATATCATAAGCATTTCATAAATAATTTTTCAGTCATTGTTAATCTTCAAAGAGAACACATTGTGTCAGGAAATTCTTATACCAGGTTGAACTTCTACTGATATTCAATGTCCTCAAAATGAAGGGGGTGAAAGGGAAATATGTATCAGCAACTCCATCTCTACATTTACAAAGATTTGCATAAAATATTACCAGTGTAGATCTTTCCCACAAGAAGTAGATTCTCTTGGGAGAAGTGTTAAAAGTTTGCTATGATGGGCAAAAATATTTGTGGGTGGGAGAAGAGAAATGAAGTATGATAGGAATTCAACAAAAGGAAATAGAGTGAATCAGTGGCTACAAGATGCCATAAATGGATCTTCCCAGTATGGATATTTCTTCTATTAGTATAAATCATAACCCCTTTTCACCTTCTCAACCAACATGATTCTTGTCCATGTCTTTCTATGAATTTTCCATTAAAGGACCAACTCAAAGTGCTAAAGACCTTTTTCTGGATCTTTTAATACAGCAAGGTACTGATTGGTGGTGAGAATGAGCTCAATGAAGTAGTCAAATTATTCAAATTTGCATTGTATGTTTCCATCAGGTTGAAACCAATGACCTATATTTTACATTATTAAAATTTTGAATGTACAAATTAGAATACATTTGACCACTTCACAAGATTCACTATTTGTACTAATCAAAACCTAGCTGGATGTCATGGGTACCAGCACAGTTTCCATTCATTCTTCCTCTACCTGTATAATTAATATATATAATATGCATCTAACATATAATAAAGCATTCTACATCTTCCTTTTGCAGTGGCAGTTCTTCTTGATGATTGTTTATTCCATCTTTGTTAATATACCACAGTCTTCTTATTCCCACAAAGCATCTTTCCATCACTTTTCTGAGTCACATGCAATTTTGATTCCTATGAGTTCATGGTGTTTCATGGTTTGCTGTCATAGAACAACCCCAAGATATTAACCCCAAGGTAAGTAAATTCCTTGGAATCCTGAAATAACATCAAAATTTACAAACTGGAATTTGTAATTCAACATTCACCTATGAATAGGCAGATTTTCTGCCACAGTTTTCATATTTCAGAGCCTGTTTCTCCATGAAGAACAAAAGATGGGTGGAATATAAACATGTCAATATTCATAGAAGATTGAGCACTAGAGACATCCATTTGTGAATCTCAGTGTTTTCAGATTACAGTTTTAGTTGGGTCAGCTTCCGTCTATACTAACCAAGTTAGTATTTTAATATTCAAGCCTTTCAGAAGAGTTGTCCTATTCTTAAGACCTAAGATATAATAAATATAATTGTGATGTCAAAGAGAGAGGACAAGCAACCTCTCTAGCAATTAACTATTATCAGCCATGAATTACTTTCATTCCCAAGCTTTTATTATCCCTGTGACTTTTCAGATTGTGTTGAGAAGTGAAAAACCTGTGGACTCCTTGGTGGACTGTGAAATTACTTTTGGCCTTTTATTTAGACAGTAGGGTCTCCTGTGGGACTCAAGCTTGGTACCTCTTTTGGCAGGTGTGAGAAATAAGCACTCCTTTTGACAGGGGTACAAGATCTGTTTCTTTTTCTTCCTTCCTTCCTCCACTTCTTTCTTTCTTTCTTTCTTTCTTTCCTTCTTTCTTTCCTTCCTTCTTTCTTTCTTTCTTTCTTTCTTTCTTTCTTTCTTTCTTTCTTTCTTTCTTTCTTTCTTTCTTTCTTTCTTTCTTTCTTTCTTTCTTTCTTTCTTTCTTTCTTTCTTTCTTTCTTTTTCTTCCTTCCTTTCTTCCTTTCTTTCTTCCTTCCTCCCTCTCTCCCTTCCTTCCTTTCTTTCTTGTACTGCATAAATAAAGGGTTAATAAAGATTTTTCTGGAATGTAAATAAAAGTAGATGGTGATAATTTTTAGTCCTTCCTTGGCACCAAGAAAAATTGTGCCTGACTCATTTTTAACAAAACCCCAAAGGCACTGCAATTATAAAGAGGTTCCCACCCCCTAGGCAATTTTTCACGGTTTTCTGCATTTTATTAACCTTTCTGCCCACACATCCATTTTCAAGGTTTATTATAAAGGAGCACATAATGCCATCCACATTTTAATAGTCCTTTTCCTTCTCTCTCTATCTTGAGTAACTTACCTTGGTCGGCTTAGCAAAGGTTCTTAACACAGAGTCCATAGTTAGATTTCAAAGAGCCCATGAACTTAGATGGGGGACTGGAGTAGAATCACATCCTTCTTTCAATATAATTGGTTTCCTTTCTAGTCCTATGTATTTTATTTCGTGCATTTAAAACATTACTGGGGGGAAAGTTGTCTGAAGACTCAAGGCTGCCAAATAGGTTAAGAGCCCCTCCTTGTGGAAAATAAAATTAGAGGGAAATATGGGTTCTCCTACTTGTCAGTAATGCTTCCTCCATAGGATCCAAAGTAAAAAGTACATGCTTTGCTTGAGATTTGAATGATATACATTGATTTTCTATCCATCATTTACTTCCCTATAAAGCATGAAAGGCAATGATAATAATAGCAAGCATTTATAAATGCTTTAAAGTTTGCAAAGTGCTTTACACATATTACCTTCTTTGATCCTCTACAATAACCCTGGGAAGTAGATATTATAATTGTTCTTGTTGTTGTTGTTATTCCCATTTTACACATGAGAAAATTGAGACTAAGAGAAGAGACAATTAACTTGTCCCAAGATCACACAGCTAGTGCTTGAGGCAGGATTTGAATACCAAGATCAGCATTTTTATGCACTGTGTGGCCTCAAAACTAGAGATGTCCTCCAAGTAGGGAAGACCTGGATTCAGATCCCAGCTTTGATATATTATAAATCTATGATTTCTGCAAGTTTAACTTTTCAGTGTCTCAAGCAATTCTCTAAGGCTATAAGTTGCAGGGCAAGTGCCGATCTAGATTGGTAGGAAGAATTTCCTCACTAGGAGTTCTCTTTACCAATGAAATTGTAGATCCAAATGAATAGATAGATAGATAGATAGATAGATAGATAGATAGATAGATAGATAGATAGATAGATAGATAACATGTTTATATATATATGTAAATATTTATTGAAATACATGATCTTAAAAATATTTAAGAAAGTGTTTTTTTTTAATGAAGTAAGCTTGTAAAATAAACCATCCCTCTTTCCTGGAAAACAGATGATGAAGCACACTCCTCTTTAAAGAAAATGGGACTATAGAGACAGAATGTTGTATATGATGTCCATAATGGTAAACAATTTGATCTGGGTTATATATGTATTATCATGCAAAACATACTTCCATGTTGGTCATGGTTGTAAAAACAATACTCACATAAAACCAAAACCACCAAATGAAAACCTAAATAAAGATATGAGAAAATAGTATGTTTTGATCTGCACCTGACTCCAAAAGTTCTTTCTCTAGAAGTGGATAGCATTCTTTGTCATTAAGTCCTTCAGTATTGTCCTGGGTCATTGTATTTCTGAGGACAGCTAAGTCTTTCACCATCGATCGTCATACAATTTTGCTGTTACTCTGTGCAATGTTCTCCCAGTTCTACTTATTTCATTCTGCATCGGTTCATGTAGATCTTTCCAGCTTTTTCTGAAATCATCCTGCTCATCATTTCTTATAGCACAATAGTATTCCATCACCATCATATACTAGAATTTGTTCAGCCTTTCCTCAATTGATGGACATCCCCTCACTTTCCAATTCTTTGCCACCACTAAAAGAGCTGCTATCAAATATTTTTGTACATGTAAATCCTCTACCCCTACTCTGTTCCTCCCTGTACCACCTATCAGAAATCAAAAGATAGAAGCTTTTTCTGCCTGTGACTCAAGTGTGGAAGAATTCTGTGTAGAACTGAATCCTTCAAGACTGACTAAATAAGTTGTTACAGGCTAAAATCCTTCTAGAACACCATAGGTTTAAAAAAAGAGGGAGTAGGGAGAAGATAGTGAGGGACTAGGTATTCAGATGAGATAGTTTTTATTGCCAATCTCTCATATGATAGAATGGAATGGATGGAAAGTTAAAGCATTTATTAGGCACTTACTAAGTGCAAGATCTGTACTAAGTATTGGGAAGTTGAATAGAAAAGTAAGACAGCGTCCCCTTTTAAAGAATTCATATTCTAATTAAGGGAAACAATACATACACTGTAAGAGAGGTCAACTGCAGAGTAGATGAAACATCCCAAGAATCTTTAGGTTGCTGTGGCAATATAGATGGCAATGCTCAGGGATCTGTAGGACACAGTATTAGGGCAGTCAATAAATCCTGGTAGTTCTCCATCTTGCTGGAAGGAGGGTGGTTACTGACTTCTACTCATTGAGGCATTAAGAAGGGCCATGTCCATCCTGTGGTCAGGGATCTGGATAAACCTGTGTCCATAAAATTAGGAAAGGGAGATCCTTATGAGATTTGAAGAGGAAATAATCTAGGGAATTGGTGGAAGTCTCCTGCACGGGTCTTGTCAGCTCCATCTTCTTATAATCTTTGATAGGAGAGGCAGGGATCACTCTGGGGTACTGATGGAAAAGTTCACTGGGTTTAGTTGGCTCTGCCCATCAGGGTCCATTAGTTGGCTTTAGAAGGAAGGAAAAAGGAATGGATTTAGGAGAAGGAGTCCCAGGCCAGATCCCTGATGCAGTCACCTGTCCAGCATTCATAAGTAAAGATAGACTTAAGCCATATTCTTTGAGGCTAGTCTGAAAATCACTACCCTAATTGCAGCCAGCTGTGAATCAATCTGATGAAGAATTAGGTTTGCTTCCAAATTTAGATACTCCTATAAAAGAAGATAATATTCTAACAGCTCCAACATCTCAAGCCTCTGAACCCAAGAAAGACTAAAAGATGACCTAAAAGAAAAAATGTTCCTATAATATTTCTATGACTGAAGAAAATAATTTGAAATATAAGCAAATTCCAGGTAAATGCAAAACTGTTCCGGAAGAGTCTAATGACTGATCATAGAATATGATTTTTCCTGAAAAAAAAATCTTTTTAAGCACCTGAAGTTTTGAGGTTGCCATATTACTTGAGATCAGGTTAAAGGGAGAAATGCAGAACAAAGCAACATTTTATGAAGAGCTATTTATAAGCATTCTCCAACCAATCATCTAGCATATTTACTGCAGTCAGCCTACCTTTTTTTTCCAACAGTTTTTCCAACAGTTATTTCTAATAATACTGAGTCTCCGTCAAACCATTTCTTCTCACCTTTTGTTGTTGTTGTTGTTGAGTTACATCAAGTTCTTCATAACCCAGTGGGCTATCAGAGGACACCAGGTCACTATCTCCCAAAGTCTGTCCAAGTTCAAGTTCACTGTTTCCATAACACTATTGATCCTTCTAATCTTCTCTCTCTTCTGTCCCCTTTTCCTTTTGCCTTCAATCTTTTCCCACATCATTCAGCTGAGTTGTCTTCTCATTATGTGTACTTAAATATTTAAAGTATTTAAGCTTCAGCTTCAGTATTTATCCTTCCAATGAACAGTTTGAATTAATTTCTTTAAGTATTGACAGATTTAGTCTCCTTGATGTCCAAAAAACTCTCAAAATTCTTCAGCACAATTCAAAAGCATCAATTCTGCAGTGCATAGCTTTCCTTATAATACAGTTATCACAGTCATACATTGCTACCATAAAAAACATATTTCTAACTACATAGATCTTTGTTGTAAGGTGATGTCTCTACTTTTTAGAACAATGTCCAGATTTTCCATAGCTTTCCTTCCAAGCAAGCATCTTTCAAGTTCATGGCTGCAGTGGCTCTCAAATACAATTGTTAAAAAAAAAAAAAAAGCTGATTTCCTTAAGTAGGTGTAATGTTGTGCCATATACCTTGTGCTTCTTATCTGTCAAGAGTAAGATCTTGGATCTACTCAGGTCCTATAGTTTTTGTTCACAGCACATTGGGCACGACTCATGAATAGGATGTGATAAAAGAGAGTTATCATTTGTACCTGAATGCATTCGGGAAACATAAGTTATAAATTCTCATTAAACAAATACTTTTTAAAATATTTTAGATCTAACACATATCTTACAAAGAATATTAAAAATGGCAGCAGAAGTAACCAGGTCCGTGCTCTTTGTCTGTCTATCAAGAAAATTCTTCAGGAAACTTGTAACTGATCAAAACAATTAACAGTAAGTGGATAATAGTGTAGCAATATCTACACATGAAAGAGGAAGCCCTCCTGATTATCAAGGGCAGACATGTGTGAAAAAATATGGATTTACCATGAATCACATTGCCCAGAGATTCAAATAGAAAAATCAAGTTAAAAATCAAGTTAATCAAGTTAAAAAAAACTTTAAAACTAAAATGGAACTGCTTAGAATTCATGATCCAAAGAGAGTATTATTAGAGTAGAAATGACTCAGAGTCTCTGACATTGAGTAAAAAGCAATATATTAGGTATTACAAAGTTTTTTTGGAAAACAAATCTCATTAAAACTTGCATCCATCTGGAGGAATTCCATGTGAACTGGAACTACCACCAGGAATTGCTATAGAGTGAAAGAAGCAGAACCAGGAGAACCTTATACACAAAGACTGATACACTGTGGTACAATCAAATGTAATGAACTTCTCCACTAGCAGCAATGAAATGATCCAAAACATTTCTGAGGGACTTATGAGAAAGAATATTGTTCACATACAGAGAAAGAACTGTCAGAGTAAAAACACAGAAGAAAAATATATGATTGATCACATGAGTTGATGGGGATATGATTGGGGATGTAGACTAAATGATCACCCTAGTGCAAATATTAATAATATGGAAATGAGTCTTGATTAAGGACACATGTAAAACCCAATGCAATTGCTTGTTGGCTACAGGAGGGAGATGGGAGGAGGGGAGGGAAAGAACATGAATCATGTAACCATGTAAAATTTTTATTTAATTAATCAATAAAATTAAATTTAAAAAACTTACATCCATTTATTGGTAAAGGCCAATGGTGTCTAACATTGACTTTATAATGATGTATGAACATCAATCAATTAATGCACTATTAAAGTATAATAATGGAGATATCAATAAATTAAGATACAGTCTAGCACAATAGCTAGCCTGGTCAACCATTAGGCTGAGCCCATGAGGAGCTTCCTTCTGATCTATCCTTTACCCATTCTCAGTGTTTGCCTGGAATTATGCATTTCCTCAACAGGACAAGCAGATTACCAGTGCTTTAATTCTATGCCCTGGCCACCTCAGATAACTGAGAAACAATTCTATTTGGGGCTTTAGTAGAAGGGCCCTCCCTGATTGGCTAAGGTGGGGGAGGAAAGACTCACATTAATCAGATATTAATCAGGAGGTTTTATTCCTCACAAGAAGAGGAATGCTAAGGAATAAAATATCATAGAATGATTGCAATCAGGCTAATATTCAGGCCATATTGGGTCATTTGTAAAAGAGCTTTTAACTATTTTACATTTCACCTTCACTCTATAATGCCACATGAGCTATTTCCTTTCCTGTAGTTTCTCTTTTCCTGAATGACTCTTTCCCTTGTGGATTTTCTTCTGGGTCACTGCAATCCCATTGCTCAGGCAACCAAGAAGGGGGAAAAGACCAGCTTCCTTTCAAGGTCTCCCAAATCCCTCTACCAAAGGAAAGAAGACACCAAAAGAAAGCAGTGCCCATCCCTAACAGGCTTAACTAGGAAGCAACAAACTTATTTTTGTTAAATATTTCTCAATTAGTAGAAGGGGAGTCAAGATGGTGGCATAGAGGCAGTGAACATTCAGACCTCTGAAAGCCCTTCATTACTGATTACAAACTAAATGCTCCTAGGTGACTGAAAATCAAACCTAACAACAAGATGGAGCCAAGAAACCCTCAGGCTGGACTCAACCTAAAAGGTATTCCCCCAAAAGCCAGAAATTCAAGAACACTCAGGTTTAAGGGGAAGGAAGAAGGAAGGTCCCGGGACCACCAGCCCACCTAGAACACTAAACCTCCAGCATCAGCTGTAACCTCTGGGTGGGCAAAGGTGCTGGTCTGGAGGGAGTACCTTGTGGGAAAAGCTGTGCCAGGCTCAGAGTGTCCAACACAGGCAGTGGGGAAATAGTTAGAGAAGAAACACAGAGCACAGAGTGGGCAGCAGTAGCAGCATCAAAGACATTCAATATTGCCCCCCCCTTCCCAAGGTTTTGGGCTCAGGGCACATCCAGTAACCCAGCTGGACTTAATCCCATAAAACTTTGCAGAAGGCAGGGAAGCTCAAGTTCCAACACCCCTCCCCCTCAGACTGCACTGAGAGATTTACTAACAAAGCTCTAAGGGTGAAGGCCGAAAGAAAAGCCCAAAACCACACACACAAAAAAAATGAAAGGAGCAAGAGCTCAGGCAACTGCAGGGAGTAAAGAAGGGGTAAATATGAGCAAACAACAGAAAAAGAAAAAAGAAATTATAATTGACAGCCTCTATACAAGCAATGAACAAAGACAAATGGAACAGAGAAGGATGAGGGAACACCAAGCAAAAAAACAGAAACCTCAGCAAATTGGATACAGGCTCTGGAAGAACTCAAAATACAATTCAAAACACAATTAAGAGAGGCTGACGACAACTGGGAAAAGAACTTAAAAACTAAGATAAGTCATCTGGAAACAGAGGCACTTGAACTAAAACAAAAAAATACTGTCTTGAAAGCCAAACTTAACCAGCTTGAAAATGAGGCAAAGGAGATGAAAGATGAGGCAAAGAAGATGAAAGATGAGGCAAAGGAGATGAAAGATGAGACAAAGAAAATGAAAGATGACCTCCAAAGAAATTCATACCAGAAGGAGGATGACCAAAAAGCCAGGGATGAAATCCAGTCTTTAAGAACCAGAATACAACAACTAGAAACAAGAGACTTCACAAGGCAGTAGGATATTATAAAACAAAATTAAAAGAATGAAAAAATTGAGGAAAATATGAAACACCTCATTCACAAAACAGAAGATTTAGAAAACCATTCCAGGAGAGACAGCTTAAGAATCATTGGTCTACTAGAAGACCATGACAAGAGAAAAAAACCTGGACATCACACTACATGAAATTATCCTAGAAAACTGCTCCAATATTCTAGAACAAGAGAGAAAAGTGGAGATTGAAAGAATCCACATCACATCTTATATTTAATCCCCAACTGACAACACCCAGGAATGTAATAGCCAAATTCAAGAACTATCAGACCAAGGAAAAAATATTACAAGCTCCTAAGAAGAAGTCATTCATATACCATGGAACCACAGTGAGGATAACACAGGATCTGGCTGCTTCTATACTGAAGGACTGAAAGGCATGGAATATGATATTCCTGAAATCAAGAATCAACTACCCAGCAAAATTGACTATATTCTTACAGGGGAAAGTATGGTCATTTAACAAAATAGAAGAATTCCAAGCATTTGTAAAGAAAAGACCAGACCTGAACAGAAAATTTGATGCCCAAGCCCAGAACTCAAGAGAAGCATCAAAAGATAATTAAAAAGAGGGAAAAAAAGAAAAAACAAACAAAAAGAATTTTTTTAAAGAGACCCAATAAGTTAAAATTATATGCATCCCTTTAAGAAAAGAGGTCATTGGTAACTCTTAAAAATTGTTATCATCACTTGGGTAGCTAGAAGAATTACACTTAGAGGGAACAGTGACAAACTGTATAGGATGAAATGCCAAGACATAAATGTGTATATAGATATATGTATACATAAATACATATATATGTGTGTATATGTACATATATATATATATATATACAACTAGAGCTTAAAAAGAAGTTAATACTAAAAGAAATGGGAAAAGAAACAAAAAGGGGTAAATTTATATGTCACAAAGAAGCTCATGGTGGGAGGGGGGAAAACATCAATACACTGGAAGGGTAAAAAGGTTGGAGATAGGAAATACTCAACTCTTATGTGCATTGAAATTGACTCAAAGAGGGAAGAACAATCCAATCGATTGGGGCAGAGAATTGATTTCCGCCCTATAGGGAAGTAGAAGGGTAACAAATGAACTCGTGGGGAGGGAAGCAGTACAAGGGAGGAAGAGGGTGGGGGGGTAGTTTAAAAAGACTATAAAGAAAATGAGAATGAAATAAGGAGGGAGGGGGTAGAAAGGGAAGTAAAATAAGGGTGGGAATTAGAGGGACTGATTAAAAACAAAACATTGGTGTAGAAGGAAATAGTGAAAGAAGAAAAGGCAAGACTAGGAGTAGAAATCAAAATGCTGGGAAATACACAGCTGGTAATCATAACTCTGAATGTGAATGGAATGAACTCACCCATAAAATGCAAACAAATAGCAGAGCAAATTAGAATCCAAAACCCTACTATATGCTGTCTATAAGAAACACATATGAGGAAGGTAGATACACATAGAATGAAAGTAAGAGAATGGAGCCAAGTCTATTGGGCATCAACTGATAAAAAGAAGGCAGGAGTCACAATCATGATCTCTGACAAAACCAAAGTAAAAATAGACCTAATTAAAAGAGATAGGGAAGATAATTACATCCTGATAAAAGGCAGTATAGACAATGAGGAAATATCAGTACTCAACATGTATGCACCAAATGGCAGAGCATCCAAATTTCTAAAGGAGAAACTAGTGGAGCTCAAGGATGAAATAGATAGAAAAACTATACTAGTGGGAGAACTGAACCTTCCTCTATCAGAACTAGATAAATCAAACCAAAAAATAAATAAGAAAGAGGTAAGAGAAGTGAATGAAATTTTAGAAAAAAATGAGTTAGTAGATATGTGGAGAAAAATAAATAGGAACAAAAAGGAATACACCTTCTTTTCAGTAGCACATGGCACATTCACAAAGATTGACCATGTATTAGGGCATAAAAACATTGCAAACAAGTGCAAAAGAGCAGAAATAATAAATGCAACCTTCTCAGATCACAATGCAATGAAAATAATAATTAGTAAGGGTACATGGAGAGGCAAATCAAAAATTAATTGGAAATTAAACAATACAATTTTCCAAAACCAGTTAGTTAAAGAACAAATCATAGAAACATTTAATAACTTCATTGAAGAAAATTACAATGATGAGATGCCGCAGGCAAGGTCCAGCCTCACTCGCAACTCCAGGGTTTCCCGACAAGTGGTGAATGATCAGTCAAAATAAATAACAAATGGAAGACAGCTTAATCACTATGGCCATGGGACTGCTTTGCATCTGATAGCTGCTCCACCATTCCCTTGCCTGGTTTTTATTTTTATGCCCGTTTTCTTGACATGAAGATTACATTACCTAACACACATGTTCAAAGAGAGATAATTGGAAAATTGATGCATTAATTTTTTTAATATTTAATTGATCATTTCCAAGCATTATTCATTAAAGACATAGATCATTTTCTTTTCTTCCCCCCCCCCCCATAGCCGACACATAAATCCACTGGGCATTACATGGATGCATTAATTTTTAACAAATCACTTGATTAACATTCTACATTCTTATATTGTGATTACAGACAGCATACAAGATAAATGATTTCATCACAGGTGGCTTAATTTTCTCATTACCCTGTGAGAAGTTTTGAGCTTACAAACAATCAAGGAAAATTACTTATTGCTTTTAATAAAATGGAATAATTAAGCAACAGTTCTTAAAAGACAATTCAACAATCATATCATTGAAGTTGAGAGGTACTGGGAACATAATTCAAATTTAGACTGGTGGCTTCTAGGGAGTTTCTGAGTTACTGATTTCTGTAATTGAGTCACTGAGGCATACTGAAGCTTGATGTTCTTGTACTTATCACATGGGCCTCTATGATTGATTTGTGTGCTGGCTTCATGAGAATAGTTTTCTGTGAGTGGGAAAATTTTGGGGGCTTGGCCTGTAGCTGCGGTTTTGCTGGAAATTATGTACCTAAATAAAAGTTAACCCATGATTTAAAGGTCTGATCTTTTGGTGATGTTTTGGGGAATTCGGGTACAGGAGTTTTGCTCTTGCATTATTTCTTTTGAGACTAGGAGGAATAATAATCATGTCAATTCATAGGTAAGGGGCATTGATAAAAGAGATCATGTAAAGAGGGATTGAGTGGGCAATCACATCTTGCCAAGGACCACTCTGTGGTCTCCTTAGCTACCACTCATGACTCTGTCAAGGCATCATGGCCTGATGGCTCCCAGCAATGAGATATCCTTTCAAAATCTATGGGGTGCAGCCAAAGCAGTACTCAGGGGGAAATTCATATCCTTGAGTTCATATATTAACAAATTAGAGAGGGCAGAAGTCAATGAATTGGGCATGCAAATTAAAAAACTAGAAAGTGAATAAATTAAAAATCCTTAGATGAAGACTAAATTAGAGATCCTAAAAATCAAAGGAGAAATTAATAAAATTGAAAGTCAAAGAACTATTGATTTAATAAATAAGATTAGAAGCTGGTACTTTGAAAAAATAAAATAGAAAAAGTACTGGTCAACTAATTTAAAAAAGAAAAGAAGAAAACCAAATTGACAGCATCCAAGATGAAAAGGGAGACCTCATCTCTAATGAAGATGAAATTAAGACAATTATTAAAAACTATGATGCCCAATTATATGGCAATAAATATGGCAATATAAGTGATATGTGAAATAGAAATGATAATCTGTGTGACACTATTACTCTTTGTTGCTGCAGTGACTGATGTACCCTGGCTTATGACTAGAGAGAGAGCTGTTGCTAGTATGGGACACTTGCTACAGAGATGGAGAGAGATACTACCACAGGGATGCTGCCACAGGGGATTGCTCTAGATAGATACTGGGGAATGCTCCGGGGTTTGCCTACTGATCCCTACAGATGGCTGATGGATCAATCTATTTCCTACCCTCTTTCTCCCTATTCCTCTCTCACTCCCTCCCTTAACCACCCACTTCTAGAAGCCTTTTGGCTTCCTCCCTCCCCCCTGAGTGGATTATAAAATACTCTAGTTTCCTTTCTCAGGTAAGGGGTTTATTGTGATAACAAGATGGGAAACTGAGGTAAGAGGGATGAGGGTTTCCCTAAACTATGAGGAGAATTTAGGAGGGTTATGGAAATAATCAGTCTTGTCACAAACTGTGACAGAGAGACAGTTAGAGAGATGGATGGAGGACAACTGTTTAAAATCTTCTTTCTTTTCCACAAAGCCACCTAGAAAAGTTTCTCCTTCAGCTTGGCTTTCCTCCAACTCTTGGTCAGGTAAATCTCAGAGAGAGCAGAAGATTCTCCTTTGGTCAGAGAGCCCCAAAGCCAAGCCAGCCCCACAAGGGTCCTCAGCCAGTATCAACTGCCAACTCCTGGGAACATTCCGTTTGGAACCTTCTTCTTGATTGAAAGCCAGGTCCCTAGTCTTGGTTCTTGCATCTTGGCTAGTCCTGCAAAACCTCTCTCCCTTCAAGTTTCTACCACATATGGATGAATATTTACAAAAATATAAATTGCCTAAACTAACAGAGGATGAAATATACTACATAAACAACCCCATATCAGAAAATGAAATTGAACAAGCCATCAAATAACTCCCTAAGAAAAAATCCCCAGGTCCAGATGAATTCACAAATGAATTCTATCAAACAATCAAAGAACAACTAATCCCAATATTATAGAAACTATTTGTCAGAATAAGCAAAGAAGCAGTTCTACCAAATTCCTTTTATAATACAAATATGATACTGATTCCAAAGCAGGCAGGTCAAAACAGAGAAAGAAAACTATACATCAATCTCCTTAATGAATATAGATGCAAAAATCTTAAATAGGATACTAGCAAAAAGACTCCAGCACGTGATCAGGAGGATCATTCACTATGATCAAGTAGGATTTACACCAGGAATGCAGGGCTGGTTCAATATTAGGAAAACCATCCACATAAGTGGCCATATCAACAAACAAACAGACAAAAATCACACGATTATCTCAATAGATGCAGAAAAAGCCTTTGACAAAATACAACACCCATTCCTATTAAAAACACTAGAAAGCATAGGAATAGAAGAGCCTTTCCTAAAAATAATAAACAGTATATATCTGAAATCATCAGCAAACATCATCTGCAATGGGGATAAACTAGAAGCCTTCCCAATAAGATCAGGAGTGAAACAAGGATGCCCATTATCACCCCTACTATTTGACATTGTACTAGAAACACTAGCAGTAGCAATTAAAGAAGAAAAAGAAATTGAAGGTATTAAAATAGGCAATGAGGACACCAAGCTATCACTCTTTGTAGATGATATGATGGTCTACTTAAAAAGTCCTGGAGAATCAACCAAAAAGCTAGTTGAAATAATCAACAACTTTAGCAAAGTTGCAGGATACAAAATAAACCCACACAAGTCATCAGCATTTCTATATATCTCCAACATATCTCAGCAGCAAGAATTAGAAAGAGAAATTTCATTTAAAATCACCCTAGACAATATAAAATTCTTAGGAATCTATCTGCTGAGACAAACACAGGAACTATATGAACACAACTACAAAACACTCTCCACACAATTAAAACTAGATCTAAACAATTAGAAAAACATTGATTGCTCATGGTTAGGATGAGCTAACATAATAAAAATGACAATCCTACCCGAATTAATCTACTTATTTAGTGCCATGCCCATTGAACTACCAAAAAAAACTTTTTTACTGAATTAGGAAAAAAACATAACAAAGTTCATTTGGAAGAATAAAAGATCAAGGATCAGGGAAATCATGAAAAAAAATGTGAAGGAATCAGGCCTTGTAGTCCCAGATCTCAAACTATACTATAAAGCAGTGGTCATCAAAACAATTTGGTACTGGCTAAGAGACAGAAAGGAGGATCAGTGGAATAGTCTTGGGGTAAGTGACCTCAGCAAGACAGTCTATGACAAGCCTAAAGATCCCAGCTTTGGGGACAAAAACCCACTATTTGATAAAAAAAAAAACTGCTGGGAAAATTGGAAGACAGTATGGGAGAGATTAGGTTTGGATCAACATCTCATACCCTACACCAAGATAAACTCAGAATGGGTGAATGACTTGAATATAAAGAAGGAAACTATAAGTAAATTAGGTGAACACAGAATAGTATACATGCCAGAATTTTGGGAAAGGAAAGACTTTCAAACCAAGCAAGAGGTAAAAAAAATCACAAAATGTAAAATCAATAATTTTGATTACATCAAACTAAAAAGTTTTTGTACAAACAAAACCAATGCAACCAAACTCAGAAGGGAAGCAACAAATTGGGAAAAAATCTTTATAACAAAAACCTCTGACAAAGGTCTAATTACTCAAATTTATAAAGAGCTAAACCAATTGTACAAAAAAAAAAATCAAGCCATTCTCCAATTGATAAATGGGCAAGGGACATGAATACATAATTTTCAGTTAAAGAAATCAAAACTATTAATAAGCACATGAAAAATGTTCTAAATCTCTTATAATCAGAGAGATGCAAATCAAAACAACTCTGAGGTATCACCTCACACCTAGCAGATTGGCTAACATGACAACAATGGAAAGTAATGAATGCTGGAGGGGATGTGGCAAAATTGGAACATTAATGCATTGCTGGTGGAGTTGTGAATTAATCCAACCATTCCAGAGGGCAATTTGGAACTATGCCCAATGGGCAATAAAAGACTGTCTGCCCTTTGATCCAGCCTGAGCACTGCTGGGTTTGTAACCCAAAGAGATAATAAGGAAAAAGATTTGTACAAGAGTATTCATAGCTGTGCTCTTGTGGTGGCAAAAAATTGGAAAATGAGGAGATGCCCTCCAATTGGGGAATGGTTGAACAAATTATGGTATATGTTGGTGATGGAATACTATTGTGCTCAAAGGAATAATAAAGTGGAGGAATTCCATGTGAACTTGAACGACCTCCAGGAATTGATGCAGAGTGTGAGGAGCAGAACCAAGAAAACATTGTACACAGAGACTGATACACTGTGGTACAATCAAATGTAATGGACTTCTCCATTAGTTGCAATGCAGTGATCCTGAACAACTTGGAAGGATCTATGAGAAAAACCATTATCCACATTCAGAGGGAAAACTATGGGAGTAGAAACACAGAAGAAAAACAAGTGCTTGAATACATGGGTCGAGGGGATATGGCTGGGGACATAGACTCTAAATGAACATCCTAATGCAAACATCAACAACATGGAAATAGGTTCTGATCAAGGATACATGTAATATCTAATGAAATTGCACATCAGCTGCAGGAAAGGTGGGGAGAGGGGAAGGAGGGAAATAATTTTATTCTTGTAACCAAGGAATAATGTTCTAAATTGACTAAATAAATTAATTCAAAAGCATAAAAATTAAAATTTTTTTTAATTTTTAAAAATATTTCTCAATTACATTTTAATCTAATTCCTCTGTACAGGAGTATTGCTGTAAATGGATGATACTTCTAGTCTCATTCAGTCATTTCAGTTGCATCTAACTCTTCATGATCCCACTTGGGGTCTTCTTGGCAAAAATAATGGAGTGGTTTGCCATTTCCTGCTAAGGTCAAGATGACTTCTAATGTCCCCTCAACCTCTGAAGCTATTATCCTACAATCCTAGGCTAACTTCCTCCAACAGATTATATATCTAAAATCTTTTAAGAGTAAGAACTATTAAATTGTTTTCTTCATATCTCCAGAACCCAACAGAGTGCCGGGAACATAGTAGACAACTGATGAATGCTATCGATGGAATATTTGTACTATATACTTATAAGGCTATTGTTGAAAAAGTAATTTCTTATAAGGAGGAAAGTGCTTTACAGACTGTCAATCAGGATAAACATGAGATAAATTAGTATTAGTCTTTGAAGGATGGTTTTGGAATAACTAGAACTTGTTTTCTACCCATCGTGTTATAGAATAATATAATAAATGTCTGGTAAAGGTAAAAATAATAAGCCAGACATTTATTATCTGTGTAACCTTAGGCTAGTCATTTAACCTTCTTTGCCTCAGTTTCCTCATCTGTAAAATGAGCCAGAGAAGGAAATGGCAAACCACTCCAATATCTTTGCCAAGAAAATTCCAAATATGATCACAAACAGTCTGGCATGGCTCAGAAATGACTAAACAACAACAACCAAAGCTTTTACGGGAGAAATGAAAAAGCAAAATGATAATTTATGAAATCTCACAAAAGAAATCATTTCCTGAGGTTGTGTGATACTTCAGAGCATTCCTGGGAATTAAGATGTCATGGAAAACCCAAGTAGATTGGAAAGTAAGCAGTGTGAATGCTCAACTCTGGCCTATGACTTAGATGGAAATTTGGAATCTGTTATTCCAGAAAAGGTTGAGAAGCAGAAAGCTTGGCAAAGCCACACAGAACATGACCGCTGAACCATAACGTGAGAACAAAGGCCTGAGGTGCTCAAGTGTAGTCTCTGCCCATCCCCATTCTTTTATGATGTTTCTAGACATACAATGTATTCAGACTCTATTGATTAAAAACAAGCCTGTTGTTTCTATGGTATCTTGTTCCAAGCAATTCAAAACACTTTGCAGGTAGTAGCCTGCTTCTGCTGACAGTTCCCCCGTTAAGGTTAAAAAAAAAGGATTTCTATTAGCCATATGTACACAGAGATGTTTGTGTACATTCATATGTGTTCCGTGTATCTATGTATACCCACAGCATTGGGGCAATGGGTTTTTAAGCCTGCATTTTTCCATTTGGAAGCAGCACTGTGTAATGGATGGAGAGATCGAGCCTCAAAGTTAGGGGTACCCAGGTTCCAGTCCCATCTCAGACACATACTGGCTTTGTGACCCTGAGCAAAGGTCTCAAATTCTCTGGATGCTCAATATAGTTAGCAAAACTCCTGTCTGAGCCAGATTAAAATGTATTTGGGAAATATTCAACAAAATAAATACAGACATAAGCTAGATAATATTCATTCATGGTTTTCCAAGTAAATATTTGACCAGAAGAGATCTGTTTCTATTTAAGTTTGACAATCTTGCTGTAGACAATGGTCTATGATTATAAATTGAAGAAAGGGAGTCAAACTGCATTGACGGAAATAGTGTCCTATCCCAATAAAGTCACAGCCAGTGAACCCAGTTTCTTCATCTAGCTTAGCCTTTGGTAGATTCATGCAAAGGTTGATGGGTACAGCTACATAAATTGAGGCTTGGAAATAAGCATTTTGAATGACATTAAAAATGGACAGCTGATGGCCCCACAAAGGAAAGGGCAATAGATATGTTCCATGTAGCCAAATCCTTTGCTTTATCTTTGGCAATGGTTTCAAAAAAAGAACACTAAAGCACTTTCTTGACTAAATTATTTTCCTTTAACTAACTTTTTGTGCAATAAAATGGCTCAATTCTATACAATTCCAATTCACATCAAGTATTATCAATCTCCCAGGACCCTGCCTTAAATGAAATGTCACCCCCCGCCCCTCCAAGGGAAAAAAGAAATCAAGCTCCGGTGACAAATTAATCATCATTCCAATAGTGATGCCTAGTGACCTTTTCAGTCTGGATACATGTTTTTTAAAGTTCTTTTTTCCAAAAAAACAAAAAAATCCCTCAAGTATCAGGTAGTACAGAGTGAAAAACAAGCAAACACTGATCTAGCCAAACAACATATTAACAAAGAGAAATCTCTGCTTAGGGGCACCATACAGAGCAAGTTCAAGCAGATCTGGTGCTTCTTCTCTTCATTTATGAGTCTTTGTCTGCTATTAAGAAACAGAACAAAAACCCCACCAGTTCCTTTTATATTTTGTCATCCAACCAACTCTTATTTCTGGAACACTCTTGACATTAAAACTCCCCTTCCAGCAAATCTTGTGCATTTGTATGTGAATGTTTATTTATTTGCTCTCATCTTTTTCTGGCTTTGAACCACAACATCTTGTTCTATGGTAAATGTCGGCCTTAGATGATGTCTGCTTTGTTCTTTATATGTCTCTGTCATACATCTGGCAGAAAAAAGAGAGAGAAAAGCCTAGTAGGAGGTGCCCCTGCCATTTAAATCAAAAGAAAAATGTGACAAAAACCCAAAGACAATCTTCTCCTACAACCTTCTTGCTCTGAAGTTAGAAATAGATATACATACACAAACATATATTCATATATAAAATCTATTTCATGTTCAAATGTAATATATTTTATGGTATTCTTTGATACTCACCAAGACCAATATCTGTCAATTCTTTTAGCAAAGAGAGAGTTCATGAGGCTTCTATGTAATCTATGTGTTTAGTCTCTCTGATTCCCACATATTTCTCCCTCAATGACCAAGTATCAGAGTAGTTACATTTGTAAAAAAAAAAATGGTATTGGGGAGTAGATTTAGCTATGTTGATGGAAAGAGGAGACTCAGAAAAGTCATAGGACTGCTTTGTGGTAGATGGGATAATCAATTAATCTATATTATTTATTAAGTACTTAATATGGACCAGACATAGTGTTAAGCACTTAGATATAAACACAAAATTAATCCAATTGCTATCCTCAAGGAGTTTACATTCCACTAGTTAATTCCTATTGATAATGAAAAATGACAACAGCAAGAGAAAACAGAACTTCTTAATTTATTTTAGCACAGGGTCTAGCACATAGTAGGCATTAATTTATTGATTTAAACAGGGATTGGATTATTTTATTGTGATTGTTACCTTCCCCTTGCCTATAAAAATTCTTTCATTCTCTTGTACTTGTATTCCTGGTGCCTAGCACAATGCCTGGCATGTATCAGGAATTTAGTAAGTACTTGTTGATTCATTGGTTATTACCAAAATAATTTGATCCAAAAAGCAAAATCTAGCCTTCAAGCCTTTCTTCCAAGAAGAAATTTCCAATTCACATATTCAAATTATACAAGATCACAAGCAGGAACATGCTGGAGCCAGCTAGTACTGGCTCCTAACGGCAGATTGTTAAATTTTCTGAGTGAGCACCTCAGAAATCAGTAAATGCTACAAATCAGTGTTTGATTTATTGTTCTGGATATTGTCTAGACTAAAGAAAATGATAGAGAAAATGTTAATAACATAGATTAAATTTAAAAGTATGCCATGTGCACAATTTTTTCAGAAAACTGGTTGTTTTTGTTTTTTACTTATTTGTTTGTTTGCTATATTAAAATATCCCCTTAACTCCCTCTCTCCCTCCTCTACTCCCATTAGGGAAGGCACCATTTGACAAACAAAAAAATATGTGTGTGTATAAAACTATGTCTTATTTTTTCATATTTATTTCTATTTTCAGTTCTTTTTCTGGAAGTGGGCATAATTCATTCTTCAAACAATATTTCTATTGCAGTATATAATGTTTTCTTGGTTCTGTTCTTTTCACTCTTCATAATTTCATGTAGATCTTTTGGTGTTCTTCCAAAATTAACCGGTTTGTCATTTCTTATGGTACCAATCATATGCTACTATTTGTTTAGCTATTCCCTAATTGATGGGCATCCCTTAAATTTCTAGTTCTTTGCTACTACAAAGAGAGTTACTATTGATATTTTAAAATATATAGGTTCTTTTCCTTTTTCCCAATCACCTTAGGAAAAAAATCTAATAGTGGTATTGCTGTGTTAAAAGGTATACACAATTTTGGAACTCTGAGCATAATTTGAGATTACTCTCCAAAAAGGTTGGCTTATTTCAGTTCAACCAACTGTATTACTGTCCCTATTTTTCCACACCCCCTCCAACATTTGTCATTTTGCCCTTTTATCATTTTAGCCAATCTGATAAGTGTGAAATGGCACCTGAGTTGTTTTGATTTGCATTTCTCTAATCAATAATGATTTAGCACATTTATTTCATATAGTGACATATAGCCTTAGAAAAATTGACCATATATTAAGACACAAAACATTATAGTTAAATGCAGAAAAAGCAGAAATATCAAATTCCTCCTTTTCAGATCATAATACAACAAAATTATATTTAATAAGGGACCCTGGAAACACAGAATAAAAATTTAGGTACTAAATAACTTAATCTTTTTTCCTTTAAAATATTGCCTTCCATCCTAGAATCAATACTTGTATTGGTTCTAAGGCAGAAGAGTGGCAAGGGCTAGGCAATTAGGCAATGGGGATTAAATGATTTGCCCAGGGTCACACAGTTAGAAAGTCTCTGAGGCCAAATTTGAACCCAGGATTTCCCATCTTAAGGCCTTATTCTCTATTCACTGAGCCATCTAGCTGCCACCTAAGTAACTTAATATTAAAGAATGAGTGGGTTAAGGAACAAGACATAGAAACAATAAAATAACTGTATTAAAGAAAATTATAATAATGAGACAACATACCAAAACTTATAGGATACAACAAAAGTAGTAATTAGAGGACAATTTATATCCTTAAATGCTTATATCAATAAAACAGAGAAAGAACAAATCAATGAAATGGGTATACAATTTTTAAAACTAGAAAAATAAATTTAAAATCCCCAATTAAATACTAACTTAGAAATTCTAAAAATTAAAAATGAGATTAACAAAACTGAATGTAAGAAAACCATTGAATGAATAAATAAAACTGGTTTTATTAAAAAACCAACAAAATAGATAAACTATTGATTAATACAATTTTTTTAAAAGAGAAGAAAACCAAGTCACTAGCATCAAAAATGAAACAGGTAAGAATATTCATAGCAGCGCTCTTTGTGGTGGCCAAAAATTGGAAAATGAGGGGATGCCCTTCAATTGGAGAATGGCTGAACAAATTGTGGTATATGTTGGTGATGGAATACTATTGTGCTCAAAGGAATAATAAAGTGGAGGAATTTCATGGAGTCTGGAACAACCTCCAGGAAGTGATGCAGAGCGAAAGGAGCAGAACCAGGAAAACATTGTACACAGAGACTGCTACACTGTGGTACAATTGAACGTAATGGACTTCTCCATTGGTGTCAATGCAGTGTCCCTGAACAATCTGCAGGGATCTAAAAAACACTATCCACAAGCAGAGGATAAACTGTGGTAGTAAAAACATGGATGAAAAGCAACTGCTTGACTGCAGGGGTGGAGGGGATATGACTGAGGAGAGACTCTAAATGAACACTCTAATGCAGATACCAACAACATGGAAATGGGTTCAAATCAAGAACACATGTGATACCCAGTGGAATCCCGCGTCGGCTATGGGAGAGGTGGTGGGAGGGGTGGGGGAGGGAAGAAAAGAAAATAATCTTTGTTTCCAATGAATAATATTTGGAAATGACCAAATAAACCAATGTTTAAAAATAAATAAATAAAATAACATTTACAACAACAACAACAACAAATCAAATAAAATGAAATGAAATGAAATGAAACAGGTAAATTTACCACTAAAGAAGATGAAATCAAAGCAATGATTAAAAGTTATTTGACCAAATTATATGCCAATAAATATAACAATTGAAGTGAAATTTAAGAATATTTACCAAAATATCAATTGCTTAGGCTAACAGATAAGATAGAATATCTAAATAAACCTATTTTATAAAAAGAAATTGAACAGGTCCTGAATGAAGTTCCAAAAAAAAAAAAAGTATCAGGGTCAGATGGATTTACAAATTAGTTTACCAAACATTTAAAGATCATCTTATTTCAATATTAAATAAATTACTTAAAATAATTGATAAAGGAGTCTTGATGAACTTTTATGAAACAAATATAGTGCAGAAAGATAATTGTTAAATATTTACCGATCCACCCTTGATTTTATGAGATACCTTCAAAATACAATCACAAAGGTAACTTTCTCTAAAGATCCTGTGATTGAGAGGCAACGTGGATATTTAATAGACTAGAGGCATTGGATTCAAGAAGACTGAACTTGAATCCTGTTACCAATAATGACTGGTGATGTGAATTTTATAATACATGTGAGTCAGGTAAATCCTCTGAGTCTCTCTTTCCACATTTGTAAAATGGAGATAATAATAACCTTAGTACCTACCATATAAGATTCTTGTGGGACTTAAATGAGGTAATGTATGTAAACTGATTTGCAGAGCTACATAAATATCAATTATTGTTATCTTTGTGAAGCAAGGCATATAATAAAGTCATATGCTTTCCCAAAGGTGTTATGGAAGATATTCTACCTTAAGTCCAAATGAAAGAGGGATTCTCTCTATATGATATATTCTGGATGCTATTGTGCCAGTAACATCAAGCCTCAGAATGTCCTAAGGATCCCTCAGAGAGTTCCTTGAATACTAAAAACAAATTGACCTAGAAATCCCCATAGGAAAAGTCAAATGGATTAATTTAGTGCCAGATTATCAAAAGCAGGTAGATGGAAGTCCATTGAGCTACTAGCATATCCGTACATATTTCTTGGATAGACACAGATGAAGGACAATGATCTGGACTTAGAATTGAAAAGCCTTTGCACCAGGCATGAGCAACTTCTTGACCTCATCTATTTCCTCCTTCTGTCCAGATGGTCTGTAATATATTCCAATAAAAATGCTGTTTCTGTTTCTGTCTGTATAGCATTAAAGAAATTATGTAGTGCTTCCAATGATTACAAGCTGTTTACTGACACAAAAGCCCATCTTTTCAACATCAATATTTTCTTAGAGAAAGGTTCTTAACCTTTTCTGTGTCATGGATTTTTTGGCAGGCTAGTGAAGCCTGTGGTTTGTTGCCTACATTCATAATTGAAGGAAATGCTCAATTTTAGTTCGAGGTTAATGAAAAAGGAAGATGTCATCATTTCCTATTTGGTCATGTTGAAGAGAAACATGACTATTCAATATGGGAATCCAGGAGCCCAAAATTAAAAACCCCTTTTCTAGGATTTATGAAAATCATAGACAAGAACTGCAAAACCAAGGAAGGCATAGATGGATTGCCATTTGCAATAATGAGGAAAATACCTACATTAATGAGATTGATCATGGATCTGTATCAATACTAGCATATATGTAGGACTCATCATGTCACTCTTCTGCTTAAAATCCTTCAACTGGTACTGATTGTGTGACTAAATAAAATTTGATCTGCTATGTATGCTACTAAAGGAATTCTGTATTCAGATACCACTCTACCTTTTTGGCCTTATTTCCTATTACTCTCCTCCATGTATTCTATCTACTAGACAGCCTAGAGTGAATATTCCATATTTCTCATTTTTTTTGTTCTTGCTCAAACCATTCCCTATTCCCTGAAATATTCTTATTTGTACTTGTTGAAATTCAACTCATCCATTAAAACTTAACTCAAATGTCATTTTCTTTTTTTTTTTTAACTCTTACCTTACATCTTGGAATCAATACTAAGTATTGGTTTCAAGGCAGAAGAGTGGTAAGGGCTAGGTCATAAGTGACTTGCCTTGGGTCACACAGCTAGGAGTTGGCCGAGACCAGATTTGAACCCAGGTCTTCCCATATCTGCACCTGGCCCTCAAACCATTGAGCCATTTACCTGTCCCTCCCAAAATGTCACTTTCACCATTAAGTTTTATCTATTCTGTGTTCCCTTTCTACTTGGCTTGTACCCTTCTTACGAACTTACATAAATCATTTTCTGTTTATTTGTATATATTTCATATTTCAGTAATCTATGAGCTCCATGAGAGCAGAGACTGTTTCTTACCCATTCTTTGTAGCTCCTCCAGCATCTAGCATGGTTATAGTAGACATATACTAGATTCTTTTAATATTAGCATTGATTTACCAATCTAAAATAAACAGAAAATAATAGTATAAAGCATTTAAAATCACATTGTTTTCTAATCATTTAGCATAACATAAGCAAAATAACAGGAAAATTAATGAATATTTTTATAGGAAAATAAAGACCAAAGCATAATATATTTTTCTTACATATCTTAAGAAGTTGATAGCTAAAAAAGAACAAAGACCTCCCATATTCCAACTCCCATTAGAAATTTTTTTCCTGAACAATTCTGAGGGACTATTATCAAAAAATGCTATCCACCTCTGGAGAAAGAACTGTAGGAATTGGAATGCAAATGAAAGCATACCATTTTCAGTTGTTTATTTGTGTATACCTTGTGGGGTTTGGGTTTTATAAGATGTCACTTAGAAAAATGAACAATATGTTTTTGCGTGACATGTTTTGTGTATAACCCAGATTGAATTGCTTTCCAGCTCCAGGAGTGGGGAGGTAAAGCAGGAGGGAGACAATTTGGATCATATAACTTTAGAATGCTTATGTATTTTATTGGTAAAAAAAAAATTTTTTTTAAGTAAAAAGGAAAAAAAATAAGAAATTTTTCCCGAGTTGCACATGGTAGAGATATGGCACCAGAACCATCTGGCGAGCCAGTGTCTTGGTATGAATGAGAACTTTCTGAGCTTCAGTCAACATCTGTCACCTCTGTAAAGCATCTCCATTCCAGAAGAGGAAATTTGCAGGCAGTCAAGGGCTGCTAAAGAATTCCCCTCCTCTCCTAGAGGGCTGATGTGTCTGATTCTGGTTAAATTTATCCCAGGTGTGAGGAACAGCTGTGCAAGATATGGAGTGAGCCTCTGCCTGTTTCCAAAGGAAAGGAGAGGAAAGATAAGACTGCCTTCCTCTCCGATGGCTTACTAAAAGCTGGGAGAGGCATTGGATAAAAGGCTTGCTCAAGGGCACCGAAAACCAAATCACAGTCCTTCATCAATCTGTCACTCCTGATCCCACCTGAGAGGCATCTTGGGAACTTGAAAAATGGAAAAAGGAGACAACACAGGTGTTACCTTTGGAGAGACTGGGGGAAGCATAACCATTCGGGGCCACGAGCTTGGACTGAATTCTGTTCTGGTTTTGAGCTTCATTAGGTCCCCAGTGAGCAGTGCTGTGCTGATAGAAAAGGCTTACTGGTACATGGCGGAGGGAAGCATAACAGGCAAGCTGGTGTAGCTGGTGTAGCAAGCACATACTCTTGGCTGTTAAACAGCTTGTTATATATAGTTACAGTAGTTTATAGGCAAATCAGACTTTAAGAAATCACATTGCTCTGTGTGTGTGTGTGTGTGTGTGTGTGTGTGTGTGTTTCCCATGGCTGTTACAGAGATTCAGTACTGTGACCTGAACATAGCACCATTAAACAGATTAGACACAGCCATGGAAATCGGCATTGCTCTGAGTTGTAATTCTGACTGCCTCAATCTCACTTCAAGTACATCCCCCGAGCTTTGTTGGCCTAGCTTCGTGCCCTGTGAAATGGGATTGCTTCCCTATACCCTGCAGGAGTAGGGGCAGGAGGAAGAATGAGGAAAAGCTATATGGAAATTCTAAATGCAAAATGAGTCAGTCAACAAACATTTATTAAGCACCCACTGTGTGCCAGGGGGGACACAAGAAGGCAAAAGACAATTCTGACAGCCCTCAAAGAGATTATAATTGAAATTGTTTTAACATAGAAAGAAAATAATGCCCCAGGCCAGATATCAAAGTTTGAGAAAGCAAAGGAATCTCTTCTACATCCCAAGCACATGAGCTACTATGGAGGTCTAGCAGGCACCACAAAGCCTTCCCCTGTAGTAGACTGTTTTTATTTAAAAAATAAACAAACAAACAAACCTTTACCTTCTGTCTTAATATCAGTTCTAAGACAGACAAGTGCCAAGGACTAGGCAACTGAGGATTAAGTGACTTGCCCAGGATCACATAACAAAAAAGTATTTAGGGCCAGATTTGAACCCACATCCTCTCATCTCCAAGTCTGGCATGCTACTCATTGTGCTACCTAGCTGCCCTCCCTCTCTGTGATAGAAATGGGAAGTTTCACTGTCCCAGCATTGTGGAAACACTGCTGACCAGACAGAAAGAGGTCAGATTCCACCAAGTATGGGGTCCATATTGAATGTGGGAAGGAGAGTTGGTCCCTTTTCCAAGTAGAATAAACAGGATTCTAGGGGACATTTTGCCTTTTATAAAGTGGGGTGCAATGTACCTGGGGAGACTCAGGTGATGTAATGCTGGGAAGCTCACCAAAATAGATGGAAAGAGTTTCAAATAGGGAATGACAGAGATAACATCTTGACTAGATTGTTGCACTAGCCTGCTCATGGTTTCCCTTCGTCTGGTCTGTCTGCTAAAGTGATGTTACTGTAGCACAGGTCTGACCACAGCACTCCTCTACTCCAGAAGCTCTGGTGATTCCCTGTTGCCTCTAGGTCCAAATATAAACTGCTCCATTAATCATCAAAAGCCCATCACATCCTGACTCCAGGCCAGCCTTCCAGAGTTAGGATCTATTACTTCCCATTGCTTATTCATGTTGAGTAATTTCAGTTATAGCTGATTCTCCTTGACCCCACGTAAGAGTTTTCTTGGCAAAGATAGTGGAGTCATTTGCCATTTCCTTCCAGAGCTCATTTTACAGATGAGGAAACTGAAGCAAAGAGGATTAAGTAACTTGCCCAGAGTCATACAGCTAGTAAGTGTCTGAAGCCAGATTTGAACTCATGAAGAGAGGTTTTCCTGGATTCCGTCCAGGCTTTCTATCCACTATACCACCAGTCACTCCTGCTTTTAATCTAGCCAACCTACGTGATCCTCACATTCTACATTCCACTTCCTGTCTCTTCTTTGGGGCAGGCAGTATCCTCACACTTGGAAAGCAATCCCTCCTCACCTCCTCTTCTAAGCATCCCTACCTCCTTCCTTACCCAGCGCACGTGCCACCTCTTGCATGAGGTCTTTCTTTTATCTACTACCAATGCCAACAACACTCAGGTCCCTGCCTTAGTGAAAGTTCTTTGAATGACTATGAATATACTTAGCATCTGATTCTATGAAGGAATGTTAGCTCAAGAAAAGATTCATCTTTGTCTTTGCATTCTTAGTGTTGTTGATAAAAGTGAATAACATGGGGACAGCTAGGTAACTAGGTGGATTGAGAGCCTGGACTAAAGATGGAAGGTACTGGGTTCGAATCTAACATCAGATATTTCCTGGCTGCATGATCCTGGGAAAATCACTTAACCCCAGTTGCCTAGCACTTATTGCTTTTCTGCCTTGGAACCAAAAAACAATATTAATTCTAATGTGGAAGGTAAGGGTTTTTTTAAGTGCATGGCACAGAGTAGGTACTCAATAAAAGCTCTCCCCCCCCCCCTATTCATTAAAGCCCAGGAAATAGGGTCATGGAGCATGGATTTAGAGCTGGAAAGGGCCTCATTGTAGGCAACACCTCTATATCGTCACTGTAGTTCCATGAAGACATGAAAGACACCAGAAGTTTCCCCAGAGAAAGAGGCAGCCAAAATAGAATTTGCAAGACACCCTTAGAAGTTAAGGGGGCAGAGGGGATAATATGCATAGAGCACTGGGATACAAATCATAAAGATTGTCTTTTTGGGGGCAGCTGGGTGGCTCAGTGGATTGAGAGCCAGTCCTAGAGATGAGAGATCCTAGGTTCAAATCTGGCCTCAGACACTCCCCAGCTGTGTGACCCTGGGCAAGTCATTTGACCCCCATTGCCTAGCCCTTACCACTCTTCTGCCTTATGCCCAGTATTGATTCTAAGATAAAAGGTAAGGGTTCAAAAAAAATTAAAAAAAAAAAAGATTGCCCTTTCTACATTCAAATCCAGCCTCGGGCACTTAGCAGCTGTTTGACCCTAGACAAATCATTTAACTCTTTTTTGCCTCCATTTTCTCATCTATAAAATAGAGATAATTATAGTACATACCTCTCAGGGTTGTTGTTTACATAAGGTAATATTTGTAAATCATGCCATTAAGCATACTATAAATGTTAGCTCTTATCCTTTTATATTTTAGTTAATATAACTAACATAATAAATATATATTATAATAATATATAATAAAATCTTTTTACTGTCAGTGAGGTTTTGAAGGAAAGAGTGCGATCTTAGCTCTTCCTCAATCCTTCTTAATTCTTTCTACTTTCTCCTTTTGCCTTTCTCCTGTTACTTATTTCCCATTTATGTTGAGCAAGAAAGTTGGAGGATGCCTTCCCTGAATTTCTACAGATTACAGGACGCACAGTGCCATCTGCTGGCCATGAGGGAAAGGATGGGCAGGAGATTACATAGGGAGAAAAAGCAGATGGAGTGGCACTAGCAGAGCTAGAATCAAAAAAAGGCCAAGTTATTTGTAAGCAGCTGGTAAATATAGATTTTTAACAGCTTAGATGAAAAAATCAGTCTTTTTTAATAGGGAAATTTGTATGATTGTAGAAAATCTATCAAGTTTGACAGAATCCAGCCACAAGATAGTGGAATTTGGGGGAACTGACTTGATCTCCTGATAAAATTTCATTGGCAGAAGCCACAGGAATGAGAGCCAAAGGTAGTTTGGGGGCAAATGACAATTTATGGGAAAAGAATGTTGTTTTTTAAAAGGTCCAAGGCTAAGAAACAGCTACTATTAATTAGTTGTGTGACCTTGATCTAGATATTTAACCTCTCTGAGTCTAAGTTTCCTCCACTGAAAAATGAGAATGTTAGGTTAATGTATCTTCTAGTAATAGGGCTCTGAGCTTCTTTTTTAGGATATACTTTGGTTGGGGTTTGGGAGGATTATTCTTAAATATTTTTCCATGTTTACATGATTTGTTTTCTCTTCCTCCCTTCTTTCCTCCCCCCTTCCCAGAGCTGGCAAGCAATTCCACTGGGTTGTACAAATGTTATCACTTGATATATAGGACATACTTTGGATATCATTCTTAGCAAACATTATTCTTCTATTTTTCAATGTCAAAAAATGTTTTATTTTTGTCAAAAAATGAATATTCTTAGAAACTAAAAACTATAGAATTTTCTGCCCTCAAAATCTGCCATTAATCTAGCAATAGTAACTTTGTAGGATAAAAAATACACAAAATATAATTTTAGCACACTATATGCCCTTAAGGAAATATTATGTCATGGCACTAAAATAAATGTCCTCTCTTTCATACTATCTAGTGCTATTTGAAATGGGTAAATTTTACATTTAAATTACATTAAAAGTTTAAAATTTCAATTTGAAAATGGTAATCATTGCATTGGTTCTTAAGAAAGTTATTGGTATTCAGTCATGTGTGACTCTTCACAACCCCACCAATTTTTACATACCAGGCCTTCTATCCTCCTGCTATCTCCCAAAGTCCATCCAAGTTCATTATTTCCAGGACACTAGCCATCTCTCTGCCATCACTTTTCCTTTTGCCTTCAATCTTTCCCCAATATCAACCTTTTCCAATGAGTCCTGTGTTTGAATTATGTGTCCAAAGTGTTTCAGCTTCAACATTTGACTTTCTAGTGAGTTTAAGTATTCTTTAAGTACTGACTGATTTGATTTCCTTGCTGTCCAAGGGACTTCTCTGGCACCATAATCTGAAAGCTTCAATTCTGCAGCACTCAACTTTCCTTGTAGTCCAACTCTCACCTGGCATACATTGACACTGGAAAAGCTATATAGCTTTGACCACACAGACCTTTATCAGCAGGGTGATATCTCTGCTCTTTAGTAAATTGTCCAGAATTGTCATAATTTCATTTCCAAGGAGCCAGTGTCTTTTAATTCCATAGCTGCAGTCATCATCTGCAATGATCTTTGAGCCCAAGAATATAAAATCTGACACTGCTTCCATTTCTTCTCCCTCTGCTTGCCAGAAAGTGATGAGACAGTTGCCAAGATCCTAGTGTTGTTTTTTATGTTAAGCTTCAAGCCAGCTTTTATATTCTCCTCTTTTACCCTCATCAAGAAGTTTCTTAGTTCTTCTTCACTTTCTGCCATCAGAGTGGTATCATCTGCATAACTGAGATGACTGATATTTCTTCAGAGAGCCTTAATTCCAGCTTTTGATTCATCTAGCCTAGCATTTTACAAAATGCAAACTCTGCATATAAGTTCAATAAATAGGTGACAATATACAGCCTCACCAAAATTCTTTTCTAATCTTAAACCAATCAGTTGTTCCATGTTTGGTTCTAACTTTTGCTTCTTGGCATGTAAAGGAGATCCTCAGGAGACAAGTAAGATGATCTGGTACACCCATCTCTCAGACGACTTGTCACATTTTGTTGTGAACCCCACAGTTAAAGGCTTTAATATAGTCTTTAGAACAGACGTAGATATTGTTTTCTGGAACGTCCTTGCTTTCTCTACAATCCTCTGAATGTAGGCAATCAGGTCACTAGTTTATGTCCAGACAACTTCAATCTCTGCCCAATGACTCATTCTCTCAGTCATCCTGATTCCCTCCTGACACTGTTCTCTCTCATCCCCCTATCTTATTGATGACAAACTCCTTCCACAGTCAGTCTTTCTTAATGTGCTTGGTCACCAATAGTCAAAACTCAAGAAGATGGGGCTGTTTTGTCACCATGAACTCTGATATACAGTACTCACGTATATCATGTTGTGACGTTGATCAATCCTCATTTATTAAACATCTATTGAACAAATACTATGCCGGATACTGGAGACAATAATATAAAAATGAGATAATCCCAGCTCTCAACGGTCTTGCATTCTACTAGGAGGAAACAATTTGTTCACATTTAATAAATACACATTTAAATAAAAACAGAGTGATGAGGAAAGGATCATTAACAATTGAGGGAAACAGAAGTTTTCTTGAGGAGATAGCAATCCAACCTAACTTTGAAGGGCTTCTAAGAAGTGAAGATAAAGAAGTATATTGCAGAGATGAGAGACAGGCTCTGCAAAGATAAGAGATGGAACATCATGTGAAAGGACCTGCAAATTGTGTGTTCCTGGGCAGGTAAGTTAACCATTCTGGGCCTCAGTTTCTTCATCTGTAAAATTAAAGAGTGAAATGAGGTGGGGATGAGAGGGAGAAAAAATACATTTCTATTAAATTTTTAATAGAGAAATGAGGATTGCCATAAATGAGAAATGGGTGCATTTTCAGATGAGGCCATTATATTACTGGTTTTATTTAATAGTTTTA
Source organism: Monodelphis domestica (assembly GCF_027887165.1). Taxonomy (NCBI): domain Eukaryota; kingdom Metazoa; phylum Chordata; class Mammalia; order Didelphimorphia; family Didelphidae; genus Monodelphis; species Monodelphis domestica. The sequence continues at coordinate 149,169,414 of NC_077231.1, forward strand.
CTTTTTTGGAAGAGACCTCTTAGAGTAGCAATATTCTGTAACTTATCAATAAAATGAAATGAGATGACAATAGAGAACTTCTAACATCCTATATGTTCAGTCATTTTTCAGTTATGTCCGACTCTTCATGACTCCATTTGGGCTTTCATGGCAGAGATAATGGAATGGTTTGCTATTTCCTTCTCTAGCTCATTTTTTTACAAATGAGGAAACGGAGACTAATAGGGTTAAGTGACTTGGGTCACAAAGTTGAAGGAGGATTTGAACTCAGAAAGAAGAATCTTCCTGACACCAGGCCTGGCATTCAATCCATTATACCACCTAGCTGCACCTAATATCTTATATGTCTAAATCTACAAACCTATAATTATATGTTGAGAATGAACAAGAAGAAAGAAAGAGACAAGGAAGAGGTTTCAAATCTAGGTGCCAAGAAAAATATTGTGACTATTTAGGAAAATAAGAAGTTGGGAAAAGGTAGGCTCTGAAGGTATGAAGATGAATAATTTTAGCCAGGAAATCTATGAATGTAGAACAAGATGGAAAGAGACAAAGGGAGGGAGAGAGGAAAAGGGCATTTATTAAGCACCCACTATGTGCCAGACACTGCGCAAAGTACTTTAAAAATATTTTCTCATTTGATCCTCACAATAACCCTGTGACAGAGGTGCTGTTATTATCTGCATTTTATAGCTAAGGAAACTAACACAGGCAGAGGGTTACTCAGCTAGTAAATGTCAGAGACAGAATTTAAACTCAGGTCTTTCTGACTCCAAGCCCAGTGATCTATCCACCACAGCACCTAGCTTGCCTCAGTGGGACTAACCATGCAGTGAGATGAGTAAAATGAAATAAAAAAACTTTCTTGTTCACTACTCCTAAATTCTACTTTCCATGTTTCCAAACATGTTCATGTATGTCCAGCTTAAGGACATAGTATCGGGCAATTGTCATCTATGGCTTGAGTTACAATAAAATCCTTCAAAATCCACAAAATCCTTCAGGAATGAAGTCTTATGTTTTAAACAAAAAGGGATTTTTAATGAGACTAATCTGACTTCCTTAGATACAGAAAATCCCCATTCTGAGCTTCCCATGCTAATTATTTCTTCTCCTCCTTATTTGATGTGATTACAACTTTAATTCCTTTTAAACAGTTTAAGAAAAATATATGTAAATGTGAGAAAAACAGGAACCACATACACAGAGATGAGTAGTGTTTACCATCTATTCAGTTTGACTACTTCTTTTCAGAGGTTTGAAGGAGTTGATACTGAAAATTGAAGTACCACTGTGGCTCCTGTTCTCTTATTTCTTTGCTGAATTTATAAACAAGATTAAATTCTTAATCTCTTGCCAGGCTAAGCTAACAAACTATCTATAGAAAAGGGTTATAGATGTTCATAATGTTCTATCTTTTCTAAGATAAGAAGTTCATGTTTTAATTTTCCTTGCTTCCTATAATGCTCTCCTCTATATCCAAATTCCTTCTCTCCTCCAGGGCCCATGTCAAGTACTACCTGCTCCAAAGTCTTCCTTCACTATTCCAACCCTTACTGTTCATAGGATCATTGATTTAGAGCAGAGAAGGCACTTTGAAGACCATTGAGTCCAATCCCCTCATCTTACAGATAAGGAAACTGAGGCTCAGCAGGAAAAGGATTTGTCCAAGGTCACACGACTAGTAAGTGCCTACAGCAGGACTTGAATTCAGGTCTTCCTGCCTCCAAATTTAGTACTCTATCCAGTATACCACCTAGCTGCCTTTTTCCTTTTTTCTCTGAATTATATAGAACTGACAGTCTATGATGCTCATTTCTGAAGCTATATCATATACTGTCTTGAGTCTGCAGCTCTTTTTCTATAATTTATGATCCAGACTGTATACCCTACTTGGTGTTTCCTAACTCTGATTTCTATGACTCTTCTGTTTTATATATACTTCTCTCCAAAAGCTCCATCCTTTTCAAGGACTCTCATCACTATGAGGAGTTCTAGGGGAGAAAACTATTTATTCTATTAGTGCAATGTATAAAGATGGCGGTGATATTTGTATAATTACTACAGTCTTCTCTTCCCCATCAGCTCTTCCTTCCTCTCTTTGGACACATGGAGAGTTGTTTCTTCTTTTGCTCCCCTTTTCCAAAGATTTAAGAATTGTGGGGTGAGAACATCAATGAAAATAACAGAGAACTCTATTCCAATATCAGAGGTCGCTTTGGGCTCCTGAAGACTATTCCAGGGAAGGTCAAGCCATGAAAGTTCCCACAAAGCTGTAATGGATTCATATATGATTCTGGAAATGAAATATATCATCTGGAGATCACTCTAGCTAATAGAGAAGCTCATTATCAGAATATTAGTCACAATCATGAAACCACTCATGTTTACAAGGGACAGAGCAATTGTGCTCTCTGTCATTGACCTTGTCCCACTTAGCGAAGCTAATACTTCGCTCTAAAAAGTTACCAATGATCTTTTAAGATCTCCTGGCCCCTTTCTATGCCTCATCTTCCTTGCCTGCTCTGTGACATTTGACAGTGTTGATCCGCCTCTTCTCCTGGTTTTCTAGCTTCTATGATTGTTTGTTGCGCTGCTATTTGCTGCTTCTCCTATCTGTACAAACTCTCCTCAGTCACTTTTGATTCATCATTCGTGTCATGCTCACTAACTGTGAGCCTCCCTTATGGTTCTGTCCTAGGTCCTCTTTCCTTTATATACTCATCTCTTGATGAACACATCAGCCCTTAAGGCTTAATTACCATCTCTTAAATAGATAACTCCTCAGTGTGTGAACATATATATACATATATACGAAAATATATATATGTATCACTCTTGAGATCCTATCCTATCCTATCCAATCCTCCAGTCCTATATCACCAATTGCCTATTGAATATTTTTTAAATGGGATTTCCAGTAGGCATCTCTTGCCCTCTCTCTACATGCTCCAGAACAATTCATTGTCTCTCCTCAATCCCAACCCTGCCACCTTCTGAACTTCCCCATTACTGGTGAAGCAGCATCATAAGCAGTCACACAGATGTCCTCCTCAATTCCTCCTTCTCACCCCATCTGTCCAATCAGTTGCCACATCTTTCATTTTAGCTCCACAATATTTTCTCACATAGATCCCCTCCTTTCTTTTGATACAGAGAACACTTTTATTCAAGTCCATATAATCTCTCACTTGGACTATTTCATCAACCTTCAGTATGATAGATTGTGACTTTTCTGTGCGAGAGGGGGAGGGTAACCTGACCACCTGGAGAAATTTGTCTTGCTTGACTATCCATTTTTGTCCCAGGGAGGTTATTTTTCTTCCTTCCTCAGTTTGGGAAAAGAGGACAGAAGGGAAAGAAGATTGATATTCATTTATTTTTTTTAAAAAGTAAAATTTAATTTAAAAGTCATGAAAAGTAAAGTTCAAGTCATTTATTGACAAGGCAGCCAGAACGTCTTTCTGATCTTCCAAGTGAGATGCCTTAACCAAGCTCATTTACTCATTTATTCATTCTATCTCTCCTTTCTTCTGTCTATTTCTGTCCCTTTCCTTCCATCCCTTTCTTCTTCTCTATCCTCCCCCATTATATTTTTTCACTTAAGTTTATTCCCATTATTTTATTCTGCTTATGGGGCTTTCTCTGTCCTTATTCCTTTCTGGGGTGCTTTTCCACCCTTTAATTCTTGCTCTATCTCAGAAACACACATGTACATCCCCACAGTATTGAGTTTCATGCCAGCACTATGTTTTTGTGTTGATTCATAAAGCTGTCTCTGTGTTTGCAGTGCCCTCTTATTTTCTGGCAATAGTACCACATTCCAAGAGCTGCAGTCATTTTCTCATCTGTTGCCATTTGGATACACATTTCACATTTACTTAGAGCAAAAGAGAAGGCCATAGACAATTGTGGGCATTTTCTTTAAAAGCTTGCACTTTACAAATTCACCTACTGTAGTTCCCAAAAAAGGATCTTATGCAACTTATGCCTTGGCAGCTGGTACAGAAAGTTACCCAGTGCCATCTGCTGGATATAGGAAAATCGAACTTCATAGAACTAAACCAATCATTTTGAGCAACAGATAATAGTTGAGATAACTTACATTTTTACAGTCTTCAAAATGCTTCCCCACAACTACCTTACAAGGGAAGTAAGAGAAATTTTATTATCCCTATTCTACAGATGAGAAAGTTGAATCTGAAAGAAGAAAAGTAATTCACTCAAGGTCACATAGCTAGTGAGGGTTAGAGTTAGGTCTTGAACTCAAGTCTGCTGACTCCTAGTCCAGTGCTCACTCCACTACAGTAAAATTTCTCCAATAGTATAGTAAGCCTTAAATGGAATAAAGAATTGAGGGGGGGGGCTGGAGAAATATTGTCCTACTTCTCCAAAAGAAATTTCTAATTTTTAATGAACAAAGCCCCCAAACTAAAGAATGCCCCCTTACCTTTTTTTCCAGTTTCTGATATGCCACAAAAAAAACCAAGTGCTATATGGACAATGGATTATCACTTTCCTAACAGCTCAAGCTGGAAGAGTTGGGGTACAGCTACACTTAAATTCATGGAAAGGTATTTCATGGAAGAAAAAACCTAAAAGATGAATTAAGATACCAAAATCTACTGGATGTAGTCCAGCAGGCTGGTAATCCTTTCTTTTTAGGGAGGCTGAGACTGGTGGATCACTTGGGCTCAGAAGTCCTGAGCTACAGTGGGCTAAACCAAACAATCAGGTGTCCACACTAAATCTAGCATCAAGATGGTAAGCCCTAAGGAGTGGAGAGGGAAGAAGTAGGGGCATCAAGTTACTTAAGAAGGGGGAAACAAACCCAGGCTGGAAAAATGGAGCAGGTTAAAGTTCCTCTGCTAATTAGTAACGGAATTGGGCCACGAACTGTCTTTCTATTTCCAACCTGAGTGAGATAAATAAGGAGACCCAATCTCACACATACACATAAAAAGAATATCAAAGCCCCTCTGCTCCATTTTGAAATTATTGTCAATTGTAACTAGGCAAATGGGAGGGGAAAAAACAACTAGAAAGAAATACAAATAAGACATAAATTAGAAATAGGCTATAGTGTTATGAAGGAGAACCAGGAATATATATATATTTCCTAAGTTCCTAACAATAAGCCAAACAAAATAATTCTATTAGCTAGGCCATTCCTTATATCTATATGGATCTCTCTCTCTCTCTCTCTCTCTCTCTCTCTCTCTCTCTCTCTCTCTCTCTCTCTCTCTCTCTCTCTCTTTCTCAGTTAGGTATCACAGTGGATAGAGTTCTAGAACTGGAGTCAGGAAAATTTGAGTTTAAATTTCACCTCAGTCATTGATCAGCTCTGTGACCCTGTGTGGGCAAGTCACTTGATCCTGTTTGCCTCTGTTTCCTCATCTGTAAAATGAGCTAGAGAAGGAAATGGCAAATCAATATCTTTGTCAAGAAAAACCCTAAAACAATGGAGCACAAAGAATGGGGCACAACTGACAGTGACTAAATGACAACAATATATGCATCTCATTCCTCTCCCTATCCCGATGCCTTGACCAATAGCCTTCATGAGTTACCATGGTCAAAAATAATACATTGTTTGGTGACCAACTTTCTGGCAATGACTTTAATAAATGTTTTTTTGTTCTGAATAAATGATTCCCAAATGTTTGTGGTACTTGTATGTTGCTACTTGCTCCCCAGGATATATGCCTAGCAGTGTAATGACATAGATCAGGCTACCTTCCAATAATATGTTGTTTTTTTTTAACGTAGTGATTTTTGGTGTAACACCAATCCCAAAGCCCATTGACATGGCATTCCTTCCTTATTTGTGGAGAACAACCCCTAACTGCTTTCTATACCTGCTTCAGGTATAAGAGTGAGAGAAAGATTCAAGCTCTTCAGTCTTCATACTTTCTTTGAGTAATTGAGTCTCTTGGGAATCTGCAGTTGGTTCCTGCAATTTATCTTCTATTTTTTGAGAGAGAAAGTGGATAACACTGATTCCAACCTCAGGGTGCTGAAGAAAAAGGCTGGGAAGACATAAAAGCTGGCAGTCTCTATCATGTCCCTTTCCCCAACTTGCTACACAAAAGACTTCAGGGAACTTCTCCTTGTGTGAGATCTAGGGTTCTTTCCCTTGGCTGAACTGAGTTACTTTTCTCCCAGTGGGAGAGCTCCTTCATTTTGTATAGCCTGGTTTATATCCTCATTTTCTCTGATTTCTGTTTTGCTATTTGGATAAATGAGTTTCTTGGCTACCTAGTACATGCGTTCATGGTAGAACTGATATTTGGTGGTAAGGGAGACAAACCTTGAATATAAAGTTTGGAGTCTTCCCTTCCTCCTCCCAATATTGAAACCACTATCAAAAGTGAGCTTGAACTCCTGAAACTTATATCCTCCAGATGAATATGATTTAAAAGAATAAATGGGTACACCAGTACACTGAAACAGATATACTTTAGGAATCATTGAGATCGATCACTTTGACAATTTATTTATTTTAGTAAGTTAGTCCCAGCTAATAGCAGGCCTAATGGCTGAGTCAAATCAACATAAATATCTACTATAGAATTAATCAATAAGAAGCTAATCATTTAGAGATAGAAAATATGAAATAAAAATATGAATAGTTAGAAACCATAAATAGAAACTTCATTTCTGTTTTGGAATTTCCCCTTTTAATCCATCAAAACCACAAAACCACAACAACCCCAAAGCTCTCTCCTGGAAGAACAAGAATGAAAATCTTTGTTACACCAGACTGCAGGTTTCACTTTTTTACGAGACTGTCATAACTTACATTCTAAATTTGATGACACTATAATGGACACAGATTCTAACCCAACACATCAGAATCAACAGTAGTCCCACCTTACATAATCCCCAAATCCACCCCCTTTGTGCACAGGAGCAAAATATTACAAATCGCTTGTGCCCTTTTCTTGTAAAATGTATCAGACTCCTTTGTTCTTCTGTTCATCTGATGCAAACTCCCAGCCTTGTTTCCCCTTTTTGCACTAGAAAGTCTGGAGTCTCTGACCAAATTGAGAGGTCAAATGACCACTTGGTTTATCATAATTGCTAGCCTCACATTAAATAATTATCTCTCCAAAATCTGTTTTCCCAGTCTTTTCCTTTATAGGTAAAGAAATTTCTTTTTAACCCCTCTCTGAGAAGAGCAGAGTGGCAGTCTCTGACTAAGCCTTCTGGTGAACTATGTCTGTGACCAGCAGCTGAAGAGAAAAGTGTGGAAAGAAAGTAAGTAGCTCCTTTTGGTGTGAGAAGAGTTATTTGTAATGTAATAATAGGGAGGGCCCAGTTTGGAGGCAGAGGGAGGGAAGAGAAGAGCATTTCTGCAAATGACTGGTAGAGTAACAAGGCATCAGTAAAGCTTATTTTTTAAAGAAAATGCTCAAGACTTCCAGTCAAGATGGCAGCTTAGAAAAAGCTAAAGTTAGGAGCTCCAGAAACCCTTCCTTACCAATCTAAAACAGAATGCTCCCAGGGCATTGAAATTCAAAACAAACAGGAGAATAGACCCCGGAAACACTCCTCCTAAACCGGGATCAAAAGGTACGGCCCCCCAAGAGTCGGAGCCCAAGATCACTTGGTTCTAAGGGGAAGGCAAAGGGAAGGTCCCAGGACCCATCCCCCCCCAACCCAGAGTGCTGAGTCCAAGGCAGCAGCAGGAACTTCAGGGCAGGCAGGGGGGCCTCAGGAGCCGGCTGTTCTGAGGGCCGCCCCCTGAAAATTACCTGAGCCAGTCGAGGGGGCACCCAGATAGCAGGGAGGCAGAGAAAGATGGGGGTTGGGGGAGCCTGTAGCCCCCTGACCAGAACCTTCCATCTGGGTCTCACTGAAGGTCTTTGCCTGAGGGCATATTCAGTCTGAGGTTAATCCTATCACCAGCCCTCAGAGCTCCAGGAAGCCAGGGCACCTCCCCCCTCAGAGTTCAGGGTCCTATGAAACAACAGTAACCCTCAGGGCTGGCAAAAGGGCCTCGGAGCTGAAGGCCAAATCCTAAAAACAACCTGACCCAGTTGAGGGGGCACCCCTCCCCCCTCAGAGTGCTGGCTGAGGCACAGAAATAAGGGCCAAGCCATAGAACGGACAATCTGCCTAGGGCTAAAACCTCTGAACTCCAGACAGAGATAAGAAAAGGTAATCCTCCCCACTCAGATAGAGATGGCAAACTCCACAGAAGCACAAAAAACCCAAAATTCCAAAAAAAACAAGAAGAAGGGGGCCACTTTGGACACATTTTATGGAGCAAAAATACAAAACACAGAGGAGATAGAAGAGGAAACACAAGCAAATGCTTTGAAACCTTCCAAAGGAAATGGAAACTCTCCACAAACCCATGAAGAATATGAATCAGAAATGATCAAAAAGATGGAAGCCTTCTGGGAGGAAAAATGGGAAATAATGCAAAAGAAATTCACGCATCTACAAAACCAGTTTGACCAAACTGAAAAGGAAAACCAGGCTTTAAAGCAAGAACTAATAAAGCAAAGCCAAAAGACCAAGAAATTAGAAGAGAACATAAAATATCTCACTGACAAGGTGACAGATTTGGAAAATAGAGGGAGAAGAGATAATTTAAAAATAATTGGACTTCCAGAAAAGCCAGAAATAAACAGCAAACTCAACATCGTAATACAAGATATAATCAAAGAAAATTGCCCAGAGATTCTAGAACAAGGGGGCAATACAGCCACTGACAGAGCTCACAGAACACCCTCTACACTAAAGCCCCAAAAGACAACTCCCAGGAATGTAATTGCCAAATTCCAAAACTCTCAAACAAAAGAAAAAATCCTACAAGAAGCCAGAAAAAGACAATTTAGATATAAAGGAATGCCAATCAGGGTCACACAAGACCCTGCAATTTCTACTCTGAATGACCGTAAGGCATGGAACATGATCTTCAGAAAGGCAAGAGAGCTGGGTCTTCAACCAAGAATCAGCTATCCAGCAAAACTGACTATATACTTCCAAGGGAAAGTATGGGCATTCAACAAAATAGAAGATTTCCAAGTTTTTGCAAAGAAAAGACCAGAGCTCTGTGGAAAGTTTGACACCGAAAAACAAAGAGCATGGAATACCTGAAAAGGTAAATATGAAGGAAAGGGAAAAGGAGAAAAATGTTATCTTCTTCTTTTACTCAAACTCTCTTCTATAAGGACTACATTTATATCAATCTATGTATACTAACATGTGGGGAAAATGTAATGTGTAAATAGGGGGAAAAGAAAGACCAAATAGAATAATCTTTCTCACACAAAGATTCACATGGGAAGGGGAGGGGAAGGAAACTCCTATAAGAAGGAGAGGAAGAGAATTTTTACTTAAACCTTAATCTCAGGGAAATCAACTCTGAGAGGGAAAAACATCCAGATCCATTGAGATCTTGAATTCTATCTTACCCAACAAGGGTAGGGAGAAGGGAAAACCAAGGTGGGGAGGGGGGAGGGAAAACAAAAGGGGAGGGAAAGAGAGGGGGGAAGGGGAGGGAACAAAAAGGGAGGGACTAAAAAAGGAAACATATCAAGGGAGGGGACAAGGGGGACCAATTTAAAGTAAATCACTGGACTAAAAGGTAGAGCTGAAGAAGAAAAGGTTAGAATTAGGGAAGGATATCATAATGCCAGGGAATCCACAAATGACAGTCATAACTTTGAACGTGAATGGGATGAACTCACCCATAAAACATAGACAAATAGCAGAATGGATTAGAATCCAAAACCCTACCATATGTTGTCTTCAAGAAACACACATGAGGTGGGTAGACACCCACAAGGTCAGAATTAAAGGATGGAGTAAGACCTTCTGGGCCTCAACTGACAGAAAGAAGGCAGGAGTGGTAATCATGATATCTGATAAAGCTAAAGCAAAAATAGACCTGATCAAAAGGGATAGGGAAGGTAATTATATTTTGTTAAAAGGGAATTTAGATAATGAGGAAATATCACTAATCAACATGTATGCACCAAATAATATAGCACCCAAATTTCTAATGGAGAAACTAGGAGAATTGAAGGAAGAAATAAACAGTAAAACCATATTAGTGGGAGACTTAAACCAACCATTATCAAATTTAGATCAATCAAATCAAAAAATAAATAAGAAAGAGGTAAAAGAAATGAATGAAATCTTAGAAAAATTAGAATTAATAGACATATGGAAAAAAATAAATAGGGATAAAAAGGAATACACCGTCTTCTCAGCACCACATGGCACATTCACAAAGATTGACCATACATTAGGTCACAGAAATATGGCACACAAATGCAGAAAAGCAGAAATAATAAATGCAGCCTTTTCAGATCACAAGGCAATAAAAATAATGTTCAGTAATGGTACATGGAAAACCAAATCAAAAACTAATTGGAAATTAAACAATATGATACTCCAAAATCGTTTAGTTAGAGAAGAAATTATAGAAACAATTAACAATTTCATTGAGGAAAATGACAATGGCGAGACATCCTTTCAAACCTTTTGGGATGCAGCCAAAGCGGTAATCAGAGATAAATTCATATCCCTGAGTGCATATATCAACAAACTAGGGAGAGCAGAGATCAATCAATTGGAAATGCAAATAAAAAAACTCGAAAGCGATCAAATTAAAAACCCCCAGCAGAAAACCAAACTAGAAATCCTAAAAATTAAGGGAGAAATTAATAAAATTGAAAGTGACAGAACTATTGATTTAATAAATAAGACAAGAAGCTGGTACTTTGAAAAAACAAACAAAATAGACAAAGTACTGGTCAATCTAATTAAAAAAAGGAAGGAAGAAAAGCAAATTAACAGCATCAAGGATGAAAAGGGGGACATCATCTCCGATGAAGAGGAAATTAAGGCAATCATTAGAAATTACTTTGCCCAATTATATGGCAATAAATACACCAATTTAGGTGATATGGATGAATATATACAAAAATACAAACTGCCTAGACTAACAGAAGAAGAAATAGAATTCTTAAATAATCCCATATCAGAAAATGAAATCCAACAAGCCATCAAAGAACTTCCTAAGGAAAAATCCCCAGGGCCTGATGTATTCACCAGTGAATTCTATCAAACATTCAGAGAACAGTTAATCCCAATACTATACAAACTATTTGACATAATAAGCAAAGAGGGAGTTCTACCAAACTCCTTTTACGACACAAACATGGTCCTGATTCCAAAACCAGGCAGGTCAAAAACAGAGAAAGAAAACTATAGACCAATCTCCCTAATGAATATAGATGCAAAAACCTTAAATAGGATACTAGCAAAAAGACTCCAGCAAGTGATCAGAAGGGTCATCCACCATGATCAAGTAGGATTTATACCAGGGATGCAGGGCTGGTTCAATATTAGGAAAACCATCCACATAATTGACCACATCAACAAGCAAACCAACAAGAACCACATAATTATCTCAATAGACGCAGAAAAAGCCTTTGATAAAATACAACACCCATTCCTATTAAAAACACTAGAAAGCATAGGAATAGAAGGGTCATTCCTAAAGATAATAAACAGTATATATCTAAAACCATCAGCTAATATCATCTGAAATGGGGATAAACTAGATGCATTCCCAATAAGATCAGGAGTGAGACAAGGATGCCCATTATCACCTCTACTATTTGACATTGTACTAGAAACACTAGCAGTAGCAATTAGAGAAGAAAAAGAAATTGAAGGCATCAAAATAGGCAAGGAAGAGAGCAAGTTAGCACTCTTTGCAGATGACATGATGGTCTACTTAAAGAATCCTAGAGATTCAACCAAAAAGCTAATTGAAATAATCAACAACTTTAGCAAAGTTGCAGGATACAAAATAAACCCACATAAGTCATCAGCTTTTCTATATATCTCCAACACAGCTCAGCAGCAAAAACTAGAAAGAGAAATCCCATTCAAAATCACCCTAGACAATATAAAATACTTAGGAACCTATCTGCTGAGACAAACACAGGAACTATATGAACACAACTGCAAAACACTCTCCACACAACTAAAACTAGACTTGCACAATTGGAAAAACATTAACTGCTCATGGATAGGACGAGCCAATATAATAAAAATGACCATCCTACCCAAACTTATCTATCTATTTAGTGCCATACCCATTGAACTCCCAAAATATTTCTTTACTGATTTAGAAAAAAAATAACAAAAATCATCTGGAATAACAAAAGATCAAGGATATCCAGGGAAATCATGAAAAAAAACACATATGATGGGGGCCTTGCAGTCCCAGACCTTAAACTATATTACAAAGCAGCAGTCATCAAAACAATTTGGTACTGGCTAAGAGACAGAAAGGAAGATCAGTGGAATAGACTGGGGGAAAGTGACCTCAAAAAGACAGTATATGATAAACCCAAAGATCCCAGCTTTTGGGACAAAAACCCACTATTCGATAAAAACTGCTGGGAAAACTGGAAGATAGTGTGGGAGAGATTAGGTTTAGATCAACACCTCACACCCTACACCATGATAAATTCAAAATGGGTGGATGATTTAAACATAAAGAAGGAAACCATAAGTAAATTGGGTAAATACAGAATAGTATACATGTCAGACCTTTGGGAGGGGAAAGGCTTTAAAACCAAGCAAGATATAGAAAGAATCACAAAATGTAAAATAAATAATTTTGACTACATCAAATTAAAAAGCTTTAGTACAAACAAAACCAATGTAACTAAAATCAGAAGGAAAACAACAAATTGGGAAAAAATCTTCATAGAAACCTCTGACAGAGGTTTAATTACTCAAATCAATTGTACAAAAAATCAAGCCATTCTCCAATTGATAAATGGGCAAGGGACATGGATAGGCAGTTCTCAGATAAAGAAATCAAAACTATTAATAAGCACATGAAGAAGTGTTCTAAATCTCTTATAATCAGAGAGATGCAAATCAAAACAACTCTGAGGTATCACCTCACACCTAGCAGATTGGCTAACATGATAGCAAAGGAAAGTAATGAATGCTGGAGGGGATGTGGCAAAGTAGGGACATTAATTCATTGCTGGTGGAGTTGTGAACTGATCCAACCATTCTGGAGGGCAATTTGGAACTATGCCCAAAGGGCAACAAAAGAATATCTACCCTTTGATCCAGCCATAGCACTGCTGGGTCTGTACCCCAAAGAGATAATGGACAAAAAGACTTGTACAAAAATATTCATAGCTGCGTTCTTTGTGGTGGCCAAAAATTGGAAAACGAGGGGATGCCCATCAATTGGGGAATGGCTGAGCAAATTGTGGTATATGTTGGCGATGGAATACTATTGTGCTAAAAGGAATAATAAAGTGGAGGAATTCCATGGAGACTGGAACAACCTCCAGGAAGTGATGTAGAGCGAAAGGAGCAGAACCAGGAGAACATTGTACACAGAGACTAATACACTGTGGTATAATTGAATGTAATGGACTTCTCCATTAGGGGCGGTGTAATGTCCCTGAACAATCTGCAGGGATCCAGCAGAAAAAACACCATTCGTAAGCAGAGGATAAACTATGGGTGTAGAAACACCGAGGAAAAGCAACTGCCTGACTACAGTGGTTGAGGGGACATGACAGAGGGGAGACTCTAAAGGAAACCCTAATGCAAATATTAACAACATAGCAATGGGTTCGAATCAAGAACACATGTAATACCCAGTGGAATCACATGTCAGCTACAGGAGGTGGGGGGGAAGAAAAGAAAATGATCTTTGTCTTTAATGACTGGCCTTGCTCAATTCCAACTGATTCATCCACAGAATAATGAATGTTTTTGTTTTGTTTTGTCTTTGTAATGCTTAAGGACCATCTGCTAAGGTGCATTAGGGCAGCAATCTGCATCACTGGAGGGAGTGCCCATGACAATCCCATAGATCGTTTTAGTACTGAAGTTTTGTTTTTGTTTTTTAAAAACCTTCACACCTTCCATCACAGAATCAATACTGTGTATTGGTTCTAAGGCAGAAGAGCTTAGTAAGGGCTAGGCAATTGGGGTTAAGTGACCTGCCCAGGGTCACCCAGCTAGGAAGCATCTGAGTTCAGATTTGAACCCAGGATCTTCCGTCTTTAGTTCTGGCTCTCAATCCACCTAGCCACCTTGGTGTCTCCATGTTATGCACTTTTATCAACACTAAGAATACAAAGTCAAAGATGAGACAATCTTTCCTTGACCTAACATTCCTTCTAGCGTTGGCTCTCAATCCACTAAGTCACCCTGAAGTTTTTGTCTAAACATCCGAAGCAGGTAGAGTCTATTATCTATCACCCTCTGTTACAAGATGGGAAAACGGAAGAACAGAAGGGCTTAGTGTGGTTGACATTGAGTCAGTCAATGATAGACATCTCTAAGTATGTCTACTATTGTTTACGAGCAGATGTGCTTATTAGTCCTTTCTCTTCAATCCCTTCTTTATCCATTTTCCCCTCCCACTCAATCTTTCTCTCCAGCATCTGCCTTCCTCTGTCTTATGCTAAAAGATGAATCACACCGGTGAGATACTTCTGCTGATACAGTTACACAGCTTCATGCAGGCTGATTATGCATTTTGATCACCACTGTGGGATTTAGAAGTATCTGCAAAGTGCCTCGTGTAGATTCATTTAATAACAGTAATTTGTGATGTTGTGCTCATCCCTGCCTTTCTTAACCATGTCGGGAAGAAATCTATCCCTAGGTTCAGCCACCGGCTCTTGAATTAGTTCAGAGTACAATATTCGATTGAATCGGATAAAAATTTATTAAACACTCATTGTGTCAGGTACGTGGGGGTACAATTAAAAAAGAGAAAGTCCCGGCAGTCGTTCTAAGGATCCTAATCGAATTGTCAGTGTTTGTCAATATTGCCTAGCTGTCAATATCTATATTTGCCGCTGGGTGACACTCTACTGAAGCCTCTTTGGTCCCTTTTCTGGTAAATACACGCGAAGTCTCCTTTTTGACAGACAGAAGTATTGCAGGATGCCTACTGGCCACTAGAGGGCACAGTGGCCCGCAAAGACGAGGGCTGCTCTCTTTCAGGCACGTTTGTCTCGGAAGCGACATTTTTATCCCCCTGGTAGCTGGGTTCCCGATTTAGTTCAGGAAGAGAAATGAAATACGCCATTGTCCATAGATTGATATATTCTGACCACATGGCTTTTAAAAACAATACATATGATACACACGTGTCTGGTCCAGATCAAACTGCTTACCATCCCTGGGTGGGGGGAGGGAAGAAAGGTTCGGATCTACTAATTTTGGAAAACATGCTGAAAATTATTATTCCATGTAATTGGGAAAATTAAAATGTCTTTGAATTTTTTTAAATGATGTAACTAGGTATGGAAAGAATAGTGGGCTTGAAGTCAGGAAGATTTGAGTTGGAATCCAAGTCACTTAGCCTCACTCAGCCTGTTTTCTCATTTGTAAAATGTATATAATAGCACTCACAGGTTGGAGGGGAGGGAGGAAGTGAGGGAGGGAGGGAGAAAGGAAAGAGAAAGCAAGCAAGGAAGGAAGGAAGGAAGGAAGGAAGGAAGGAAGGAAGGAAGAAAGAAAGAAAGAAAGAAAGAAAGAAAGAAAGAAAGAAAGAAAGAAAGAAAGAAAGAAAGAAAGAAAGAAAGAAAGAAAGAAAGAAAGAAAGAAAGAAAGAAAGAAAGAAAGAAAGAAAGAAAGAAAGAAAGAAAGAAAGAAAGAAAGAAAGAAAGAAAGAAAGAAAGAAAGAAGAAAGAAAGAAAGAAGAAAGAAAGAGAGAAAGAGAGAAAGAGAGAAAGAGAGAAAGAGAGAGAGAGAGAGAGAGAAAGAGAGAAAGAGAGAAAGAAAGAAAGAAAGAAAGAAAGAAAGAAAGAAAGAAAGAAAGAAAGAAAGAAAGAAAGAAAGAAAGAAAGAAAGAAAGAAAGAAAGAAAGAAAGAAGAGAAGGAAGGAGAGAGGAAGGAAGACATGCATACAAAAATACATGTTTTATGTAACAATTAATTTGTGTTACATATAACACAAAGTGATAAAAATTTTCTCATAATCTTTTTCCCATTATTATTTTCTAATTATATTGTTATTATAAATGCAAAATAAATATATCAGTTCTCTCTACTTATTTCTTACCCTACTAGATCTTCAGAACTTATGGGAAATTTCTGAGCACAAAAGCTCATGAACTATGAATAAGGAATATAGTTCATTCCCTCTGATTCAGGATCCTGAATTAAAGGCTACAAAGATGAGATTTTTCCTTTGACTCACCATGTGGTTATAAGTAGGATTTGAAGTAGCTCAAAGTATTCAACAGATTCTGAGTAATACTTGTCAAGTTGGGTTTGATAGTGCTATTATTATCCCCATTTTACAGTTGAAGAAATTGAGACAGAAAGAAGATAAGTGACTTGCCAAAAGGTTTAGAAAGTATCTGACTCTGGATTTGAACTCAGGTCTTCTTGATTCTAGGCCCAGCACTTATCCACTGTGCCATCATGCCTATGTCCATTTAAGACTAGGAACAAGACTGGAAGTGTGGGGAAAGAGCAATAATGATTTTGAGTGATTTATAGTCTTTATTTTCTCTTTGCTGCTGGATGACATAGTGTGGTATCTTATCCCTAACCCCAAGTCAGAGCTTCACTATGAGTGTACAGTTTTCATCAAGGATAGTATTGGCTTTGGGTGTTGATATAACTACTTAGATCTTTGTCATGCTAGAAGATTCTAAATAAAAAGAACAGCACCGATACAGGAAAACTTTCTAATCAACTGCCCATCAGTCTCCCTCATCACATATTAATCAAAACTTTTCCCCTATGCAGGACAATGTGATATATGAAATGAATCATTGTGTTTTTTAATTAATTATATTTACACAGTATACATATATAGAATAAGTATACATGTATAATCTTAATAGATTATTGTTTACATTCTTGTGCTATTTGCTTAATAAACATTTGCCATTATTTTTTGAACCACCAATTTTTTAAATTCTACCCTCAATCACATATTTTAGGATTATAAGATCATAAAATAGACCTAGAACTGGAAAGACCTTAAAGGCCATCTAATTAATTTCTTAGATATGGAAAAGACAGATGTTCATGTTTTATTTTGTCTGGTTTCCTCTTCTTCTTTGTCATGATATGTTTTGCCTTTCTAGTCAGTTCCTGTCGTATGCCTTTCAGCAACTGTGCCCTTTGTTTTCAATCCCATTTCCTTAAGAACCAATTACAGAAAGAATTCCTGAAAGCACTGACATAACACCCTTTCTGGTCTTTGAAGAGTAGATATTATTTCTATTTAACACATAGGGAAACTGGAGCAATAAATGATTCTATAACATTAGAGATGAAACTAAGAAAGAATCCAGGTCACCTATCAGCCCAGCATAGTAGCTAAATGATTATATTGCTTACCAATAAACAAAAGAACACCAATGCCTCCATATAATGTGCAAGCATACACCATGGTTCAATAGCCCAAAGAGTAAATTTAACCTGATTTACACAGACACAATAATCTAATGACATTGTTAATGCTCCCAAGCCTATTTGTACTTTAAATGTGGGCAGGATTTTCAAAATTAAAAAGGAATTCATTGAAAGTGGCATGTGTATTCATATAACAAGAACCAACAATATTCAGAGAGCATGTCTCCCTGTCCCAGATAGTGAAAGCATTTATCTGTGCATCCTGGGTTATTTGTACCACTTATGAGTAGTATTCAGAGGCAGGCATGGAGAAAGAGCTCACCAAGAAAGCCTCCTCTTGGCAAGCTACCAGTCAAATGAGTACAAGAGGTGAGAGCAAGATTACTATGTGTCTCAATAGTCAGTAAAACAAATGACAGGCTTTTTAGGAAACAAATCCTTTCCTTGACTGCTGGCCAGATTAATTCTTCAAGGAAACACTCTGGGGCTATCAAATTCCTAAAGTGCCAAGTTCCTTATCTTACTTCTGACCACTGAAAACTAAAGGAAAAAAATCTTTTGTAATTCAAACTTCCTAGAGTAATTACTTACCTTTTCACTCTCCTAAGTGGACATGTATGCATACAACATATCAAAGAAAGGTTCAGAAATAATTATGGGGCACATAAAAATGTAATCCAATGGGAAAGAAACTTTTGTTTGAAGGCTGGATATCAGTGCCACCACAGCCTTGGAGACAGATATGATATCACATGATCCATCTCTAAAATCATTTGATCAATTAAGTTTTTGGGGTCACACCAAAAATTTCACTAATATAGGAAACTAACAATGAGGAAACTCCTTCTACCAATGCTTTCTGGATTCTATGGTGCCAGTTTTTGTCTTAGAGAGTTGCCTGAGCACTGAGATGTTAAAGGACTTTACTTGTTCAGGATCATGGAAGGAAAAAAGAGAGGGAAAAAGAAAGGAAAGAAACAAGCAATTATTAAGTGCTTAATTAAGTGCCTAAAGTGTGCCAGACCCTGGGCTAAGTGCATTGCAAATATTATCTCATTTAGTCTTCACAACACCTCAAGGAGGCAGATGCTATTATGATCCTCACTTTACATTTAAGGAAACTGAAGCATACAGAGGTTAAGTTAGGGCCAGCAAGCATTAGTAGTAGTAGTCTCTCAGTAACCGAGGATGACAATTGTCTTTGTGTGTTTTCATCTATGGTGTATAGATGAGTGCACAAAGACACTTGTGTGTGAAGGAGATTTAAGTGGAAAAGTTGATGCACAGAGACAGTCCCAAGTCATTACTACACTTCCTCAGCTGCATTGGATTGCCATGTTGTCTTTTGTGCTCCAACACGCCCTAAGCACTCCACAGTGCCTTGCTGCATCGCCATCTCAGCCGTTGAACCTTCTTATTGGTTTCTTCTGTCTGTTCGGCTGAAGCAGTCTTCACATGCTGGGTGAGCAAAGAGCAAAGCCCTGCTTCACCAGGGGTCGAAAACCCGATGGCTACCCTCACAAGGTTTAGCCGGCCTGTCCAAGCCGTTGCCCGGGATGTGGCTGCTGCCACATGCTAGCAGCTACTGGGAGAGCTGGGTGTCAGGTGAGGGTCAGAGGCTGTAGAGCTGCCCTAAGAGGACACAACAAGCCCTCCATACCAGAGATACTACCCCTCCCTAGGCACCCCAAGAAATACTAGAAAATGGCATGTCGTTTTATGTCATGTATGAAAAACATCAATTACTATGATAATGTGTGCCTTGGAAGTTTGGAAGAAATGATACAGCCTATTTCTGGAATTTAAATCAATTCTATTGAAGAAACACTTAATGAGGACTTCTACACACAAGATAGAAAGGAGGATATAAGACAAATGAAAGCTACTCTTTGCGCAAGAGCATAATGTGTTTACACATATACATGCACCCACACATATATTCTTGAGAGGAAGAGACAGATATGTGTCTTTATGATCTTCTACAGCAGGGAGTATATTTCATTCATCTTTTGTCCTCTATTTCTATCCAGCAAAGGGATGTGAATGTGTGTGCACATGTGTGTGTGTGTGTGAGTGTGTGTGTGTGTGATCTGAATAACAACAGTATAAAAGCATACCATATAGAAAGAAAAACCAGGATGGTTGGAAGCCTTCAACTGAGTCAGCTCTTTTCACTGTATAATTCTATTTCTTGTAAGTAGTGTGATTCTTCATCCTCAGGCTTCCAGTTTTTTTATAACCAAAGAATCATCCTTTAAGAGATCTTTTCAACTTCCCAATCAGGGGCCACATCCTCCTCCTCCCCACCTCCTCAAGCACTTATCCAGATACCCACTAATAATGCATAAGAGCTCAGGCCCTCTTCATTTCTCTGACACATGGCTGGTCCATAAATTCTTTTTGATTCTTGGTGGGAGGGTACTTTTTGCCTGTCCTAACAACTGGCACACTCAGCATTCTGGAAAAGTTCTTTGGTACAATGGTTATATATCAGTGATGACATAGTCAATACTTCTCAAGTATGACTGGCAGTCACCTTCATTATCAATAACCAGCAAGCATAAAGATCACCAAATAAACTAATCCTTGCAGTCACATTCCTAAGGATCAGTCAGTCAATAAATATATCTAAGTGCCTACTATGTAATAGTTTTGCCTTTACGTTAGGAATAGAGAGAAGGTGACAATTGCTTTCAGAACAAAATTCTACACCTCCTCTACAAATTCCTTCAGATATGATTTAGGGCCAGTAAATCTACAGCTCATCAAATAAAATAATCCTTGCAGACACATTTGTAAAGGTCAGTCACTCACTTATTCAATAAGTGCCTACTATGCGCCAGGCACTGTTCTAAGAGCTTTGGGTGTAAAGAAAGGCAAAAATCAATCGTTGCTCTCAAGAAGCTCACTGTTGAATGTTGGTACTATTCAGAAATATTGATATTTACCCATACTTTAATCGATTTTGTTCTTCCTAAACCCTTTCCTTCTGCCTTGGAATGAATATTAAGTATGGGCTCTAAGGAAGAAAAATTGTAAGCACTAGTCAATGCCCAGAGTCACATAGCTAGGAAGCATCAGAGGCATTTAAAAATATTATTCTGAGAAATCCTTAGGCTTCCCCAGAATGCCCAAGGGGTCCTTGGCACAAAGTCAAGAACCCTCAACTTAGAGATCTTATTTCTAGACACATACTCCAAGAGTTTCAAAGACTGATTGCAATGGCCATGGAGACACCAGCCAAACCAAAAGGACAGTGATCATTAACTATGGATTAGCCAAAAGGCAAAGTCCAAGATCAGATAAGAATGCCTAGAGATATTAGGCAATAGGAATTTTCATAGGTGTGGTCTAATTGCATGAATCAGAAACCAGAGAAAGTGATAGTACAAGGTAATAGAGAAAGGCAAAGTCCAACCTGAGCAAACAAAGAGCTAGTCAATGTTATATCTCAGTTGAGAGCATGAGTCCAAGGGGAAATGGCATCAAACTTAGAGAACAAAGCTTTAACTCATAATTCCTGATTGCCGAAGATTGTTTTTTATCCTATTCATCCAGTGCTCAAGAAATTCCACTTGGGTATAATGTACTTTCTTTTGGGGGGCTGGCTACTCGTGGTGTCATGAATCATGCTCAATCTATTCCTTATTCCCAACACATATACTACTATTAGTTGATAGGAATGCTTCTAGGACATTGATGGTAAGATAAGAAGTCCAACATCCCTTCAGATGCTTTGAAACTGTCAACATGGAATCTAGAAGTCCCCAGTTTATTTAGTTTGAGTGTAGAAACCCCAGGTTTTGACCTTGTCACTGGAGAGGTTTCCCCCTGAGGGAAGGTCCCTCTTCACCAGACAATGAACATCCTGGTAGTTTGGATGGGAGCAGTTAATTCCTTTTGTCACTATGGTTTCTCCCCCTAGGCTAAGGTCCATTCCCAAGGTGGCCCAGCCCTGGGCTGAGTCTTTCCCTTTTGTGTCCATTGTAGGGCATTAGCCCCACACTGTTATTCCTGTGTGAAACTCCTCATTTTCCTTTCTTACCATTGTAAAGTCAATCAACTGTCCCTCTAATCCTAACCCCCCCAGGTCATCTAGAGTGGTATATAGGTTCCCCAAGTTCTTTTGTTCCTCGGAGTCCATCCTGAGTTGGTGGTACTTCAAGGGGTCAGTGACCAGGGCGTCCAGACTCTGTGCAGTCTCGGGAAGCAGCTCTGTTGTCACAGTAGTGCTGTCAACATGGAAATCTAGAGATCCCCAGTTTATTTAGTTTGAGTATAGAAACCCCAGGTTTTGACCTTGTCACAGGAGAGTTTCCCCCTGAGGGAAGGTCCCTCTTCACCAGACAGTGAACTTCCTGGTAGTTTGGGTTGGAACAGCTAATCCCATCCAATATTGAACATCCCTTTTGTCCCAATGGTTTCTTCCCCCTAGGCTATGGTCCATGACCAAGGTGACCCAGCCCTAGGCTGAGTCTTTCCCTTTTGTGTCCATTGTAGGGCCCCAGCCCCTCACTATTATTCCTGTCTGGAACTCTTCATTTTCCTTTCTTACCATTGTAAAGTCAATCAACTGTCCCTCTAATCCTAAAGCCCCCAGGTCACCTAGAGTGGTATATAGGTTCCCCAAGTTCTTTTGTTCCTCGGAGTCCATCCTGAGTCGGTGGCATTCCCAGGGGCTGGTGACCAGGGTGTCTTGACTCCGGTGCAGTCTTGGAAATCAGCTCTGTTGTCGTAGTAGTAGTAGCACTAACCCCTTTTCCCTTTCCCAAAAAGAGTGATTTTGACTATTTAATAGTTCTGCGTTTTTTCAAGTTGACAAAACAAAGGGTGGTTTTCCTCAAGCCAAAAACTTAAGGCCAGGGTGAAGTTGAGGTTGGTCTTCTCAGTCCCTCTTCCCAACCCCAGGATGGTTCCCCTTTACAGGTTTTGTGCAATATCCTTTCTCCTTGCTCACCACTGACTGGAACTCCCTAGTTTCAGTTAATTCCAGTGCCTTTTGGCAGGCCCTAGAGAGTGTGATTAAATCCCTCACCCAATAAAAACATATTTCCTATCTGGCATTATTTGGTTTCATTCAATGGCTTTCAAATAATTTTCACATTGTATCTAAGACCTATGATTAACGCTGATTGATTGAACATCTTATCACTTTCCTTAAGTGAAAAAGAGACTTTCTTGATTGATTTATACAATCATTCTACTTCTATATGTACATTAGAAAAAAAGACAAAAAATAAAATTTAAAAGCTTTGAGCTAAGAATGAATTAAATTTTTAAAAATAATTTTGAAATAAAATGATTTAAAAAACTTTATGGAATTAATAGACTCCCATTTTATTTTTCAGAAAATTATGGTTTAACCCTTTGTGATATAGTGACTTAAAGATTTGGTTATACATTCAATTTATTATAATGTTTGGTTTTTATTTTATTTTTTTAATAACCCTTACCTTCTATCATAGAACCAATACTAAATATCAGTTCCAAGGTAGAAGAGCAGTAAGGAGTAGGCAATTAGGGTTTAATGTACTCTAAAATTAATTTAGAAGAATTAATTAATTTAAACAGGTTAGAAAATTCTTTCGCTAAGTTTCTAAGTGCTCATATATGAGTTATTATATATATATATATATAATATATATAGGTGTTAACAATAAAATTTTGATTTTTAAATGTTGCTAATCATGAGGACTTCATACTATCATTAGCTCATATCCCAAGGCAAAATACACACTTAGGGTAAGGATCGTCATTCACAATAGCGACAGGACCATTCTGAACAATAATTTGGAACTATTCCCAAAGGGCTTTTGACGTAACAATTGTGAAAGAGGAATTGGGAAAGCATGCAAAAGCCAGAGGGAAAGCATGCAGCACGACAAGAAGCAGTGGCTGAGTGGTGACCTGTCAATCAAACCAAAGTTCCATTTGGAATGTTACTAGGAAACATTTGAAGGCAAAAGCCAACTGTGGCTGAGCCCTGGAGGACCTGACTTCTGCTGGTTGTTCTATACCAGGGAAGGAGGAGCTAATTTATCTCGTGGACTTGGAATAATCTCTCTGACTTGCTCTGTTGGTGATAGTGACTGACCTGCCAGACCTATCAATCTTTCCTCTCAAGTTGAACTCTATTCCAATATCCTCCAACCTAAGGCCAACCTGTAGTCTAGGGAAACCCTTGGCCATCTTACCTCCATTCTCCATCTTTTCCTGTCTTCTCCAAACAAACCCTAACTTAAGATAAAAGAAGATAAAGTACTTTCATTTGAAACGTCATAGCTCACCCTGAGTGATTTTAGTAGGCAGAAGAAGACAAAAGGGAAGGAAGCTGAACAGTTTGAAGAGGGAGGCTGGGAGAGAGGGAGGAAACAGGGGAAGGGAGGTATAGAGTGAGGAGTGGAAGACAAAAGAAAAAGGAAAGCTGCCTGATCTGTTAGCTATCAATTACCCATCAAATACCCTCTCATTATTATCTATTATACAATGCTGCTACTGGAGCTATATCTCAAAGTGATCAAAAAAAAAGAAAAAAGGCCCATGTGTACAAACATATTTCTTGAAGTTCTTTTTGTGGTGGAAAAGAATTGGAAATTGAGAATATACCTGTCAATTAGGAATGACTGAACAAGACAAGTTATGTTATATGTGTGTTATAAGAAATGACAAACAGGATGGTTTCAGAAAAACCTGGAAGAACTTACATGAACTGATGCAAAAAGAAGTAAAAAGAACCAGGAGAACATTGTACACAGAAATAGAAGTGTAATAACGGTAATCAACTATGAAAGACTTATTACTCTGACCAATATGATGATCCACTGGAATTCCAAAGGACTTGTGATGCAAAATTCTCTTCACCTCTAGAGAAAAGACTGATGGAGCCTGAGTGCAAACTGAAGCATATTTTTTTCTTGCTTTTCTTTCTTACAACAGAGATAATGTAGAAATAATGTTTTGCTTGACTTCATATATATAATGAATGTCTAGCATATTTCTTGACTTTTCAATGGGTTAGAGATGGGGAGATAATTTGGAACTGAAGATAAACATTTTTAATAATTGTTTTAGAAAAAAATAAGAAGGAGGCAGCTGGGTGCTCAGTGGATTGAGAGTCAGGCCTAGAGATGGGAAGTCCTAGGTTCAAATCTGGCCTCAGACACTTCCCAGCTGTGTGACCCTGGGCAAGTCACTTGACCCCCATTGCCTAGACCTTACCACTCTTCTGCCTTGGAGCCAATACACAGTATTGATTCCAAGAAGGCAGATAAGGGTTTTAAAAAAAAAGAAGAAGAAAAAGGAAAAAACAATGGCAGATGTAAACCCATATTTCAAATTATCTTGATAAATCCAAAAAAGGTTTTTGTTGACTTCTTGTCAGGTTTCATTAGACCATCACTGCTTTTACCTCATACTGTAGCTGAGTTTATGTTTGGAATAAGCAGGAGAAATGTGCGCTGCCATTTTCTTATTGTTCATTTGTTTCTTACATTATTGATTCCTTCCATCAGAAGTTGTTTTCTGCAGGAATCTTTGTAACTTTTCCATTTTGTCAGGGCAAGTTTAGTTTAAACTAGATATTATGACTCATAAGCCCACTTTATCAGAGATACATAACCTGCAATATGTAGCAAAGTACTGAAAGCAAATGAATAAGTGAAGATACTATTGATAGATAGGTCCCCTGAATTGGGTAATTTCCACTCTGCCTTCAAGATACATCATACTGCATATGAAACATGACAACATGACCATAAAGAGTAAGTGTCAAAGCACATATTAAATATTAGTAAAGATTGAATTTTCATATTTTCTTCCTTTATTCTAGTGGATCCTCTTGTACATTTCCTAAGGTGCATATATCCTATTTTGGAGACCCCTGGCCTCAGTGATCTTTAAGGTCCTTTCCAATTCTAACATTAGGATCATAAAATCATAGCTCAAGAGTTGCAAGAAACATCAAAAGTCAACTAATCCAACCCCCGGAATTTGATATCTGAGGAAACTGAAGCCTACTAAAGGTAAGTGACTTGTCCACATTCACACAGGTAATGTTAGAGGTGAGATTTGAAACCAAGTCTTCTGAATCCAGAATCGGTGGTCTTTCTATTATATGGTTTTAGCAGATTTTACCTATTTATCTAGAATTTGTCTATATGGTAAGGGATCAAGTTGGATACCAAAATAACAATACAACTGAATAAAAACCAACACTTGTCAACACAAATATACCCAATGCTATAGTTCAAAAATCAAATAAATAAATGCTCTAGGTGCCACACACAAATAAGACTCAGTTGTATAAAAGGGTAAAGAAGTTCTTCTCTAGTTTTAAGAAAGAAAATGAAGTGTTTTTTTTCTTTTTCCCTTCCTTCCTTCTAGAAAAGGAAAATGCAAACTAATCCAGAATCTTTGCCAAGAAAATCCCACAGACCTCATTGGTGGTGAGCATGATCATGGGATCATGAAGATTTGGATATAACTGAATGACTAAACAACTTCTTAATGTAGTGGGACACAGGAACCCTAAATGCACCTAGCGACCCCAAGTTCTAAGGAACCAGTGTGGGCCCTGACCTCAGAAATGCAGTTTGGCTTAAGAACCTCATCACTGAGTTCTACAAAAGAACTAAAGATGGCTGGTATATATCCCATGCATATCAACCCACCACATGGATGTGTACCTTTTTTACTCAAAACCTCAGACTCCCCCTCGCCACTTTTCTGCAAAATCCTCCGTAGCCTTCTTTGTCTGTAAAGGTATATACACTCAACTCTCCTGTCCCTTAGAGAGGCAGTTTCCACCTTTGCTCTGCCTCCTGGTCATCTAATCTTTTCTCCTGACAAATTTCTCTATTTTATAAGATTTGCTGTGAGCTTGTAATTCCTTGGGTGAGTCAGCCCACCTGAATTGGGTTGGGTTTCCTCTCATAACACTATCTTGTCTAGGGTAAAAGTGACAGCATCATTCACAGGCCTGATCCCACTGCTGATCATCACAGAAGCTCAGAAGTGGGTTCTGGATTGGAACCAGTTCACCAAGTCTGCTAGTAATGATACTCAATCAGCTTTAACTAGACTGAGTCTCAGAACCGCCAACATCAAGGAATCCACGAGTACATCAGTCAGTCAAAAAAGGCTTATTAAATTTGTTATTCCATGTAATAGATAGAAAAATAAAATAAAATTTTTATAAATTTAAAAATTGTTAATGATTATTAAGAATTTCTTATATAAAAATTATGAAAAATTAAAAAAGAATTTCTTATATGCCAGATATTGTATATCTAAGGATATAGAAATAAACAAAAAACAATCCTTGACTTTACCTAACATATTCTAATGGAAGAAAATAGCACTTAAAAGCTAAAAAGTGTGTGGGGAGGAAGCAACCTAAGTGGCAGCATACAGGATAAATTTTTTTTAATCTTTACCATTTTTTGTCTTAGAATTAATTGATAGTTAGTTCCAAGGCAAAAAAACAGTAAGATAGAGGCAAATGGTGTTAAGTGTCTTGCCCAGGGTCACACAGATAGAAAGTTTCTGAGGTCAGATTTGAAGCCAAGACCTCCTGTTCCTAAGCCCCACTCTCTATCCACTGAGCCACCCAGCTATCCCATGCTGACCAAATCTTGAGAATTATGGATGATAGGTATTGGAACTTTTTTCAAAATGGAGGTTCCAGGAAGAACTCATCAATGAGAGAGGGAGGTCTACAGAAGCAGAAGCAGCTGAAGTATAGGGTTAATCCCAGAGAATCAAACATGACTGGGTTGGAGCATATCCTCTAAATGAAGGTCCAAGGAAGAACTCACTAGCCCCAGCCCCACAGTAGCAGGGATTATAGGCATATACTGCCAGCCAGAATTGGTATGAGATAAAAATGAAAAATGCTATAATGGAAAATAAATATTTCCCAAGAACTACTGGTGTCAAAATAGAGCTTCCTCTCAGAGTCTTTACAGCCAACTCTTTACAAAATTTGACCACCGTTTCGGTAATTTTTCCTAAGTAGCCAATTGTCTCAGCAAGAAATGGAGCATGGCTGCTTTCTCCCTCTTTCCCCAAGGTAAGATCAAGTTCACTGCTAGTGAATACCTTCACACTCCATGTATTTCTAAACCATTTCTCTTATTTTCCAGTAGAACCAGAAAAAGGAACAAATGAGATCGGGAAAAGAAAAAAAAAGATTAATTGATTGTAGTATACTAAAAAGAAGCTTCAGACAGAATGAAACAGTAATTTCTAAAGGCAAATGGGGTGAGGATGGGGGTCATAGATGGTAAAACACATAACTAGTATAGAATTGTGATTCTCTGAGGGTTCTGACCACGTTTGATCATGCCACACATGCTTCAGTTTTAAATGGAGGGAGACGTAGACTGAGAGTTCCACTAGGGGAACCTTGGAACCCAGGATTCCAAGTCAGATGCTAAACTAGCTCAGTATGGGAGCCTTAAAAAGCCAGAGTCCCAGGACTCAAGTCGTGGAGTAGGGGAAGGCACTTTGAACTTGAGATTTGATTAGACAAATAATTCCAGTCTCTTTCCCAGAGACTGCTGGGGTGAAAAGAGTCTTAAATTTGGGAAGGAGAATATGTATATTTGCTTTTGTTATACCTTTGTAAAAACTGGTCTGACTGTTAGTTGGTTAAATAGGACTGGGCTAACTCAGACCCTTAAAACTGAGGGAATGAACATAAGCTAGAGCCAACCTCAGAAACAAAAGACTCACTGAAACTCCTAAGGGTACCAGGGAATCCTGAGGGAAGAGTTAAACGGATATACCAGGGCTTTGCACAATGGTGGCTAGAGATTAATTGCTACTACACAGTTTTGATAACAGAATATAAAATTCTCCACTAAGGCATTATTACAATGCCTCCTAATGGCCCTGGTATGTCTTCTGAGTTTCTATGTGCATGTGTGTATGTGCGTGCGTGCGTGCGTGCGTGCGTGCGTGCGTGCGTGCGTGCGTGCGTGTGTGTGTGTGTGTGAATGTTCAAACCTGGGTTCACAGAGTTCCTGGGTAAGGAAACTTCTCTTCCCTGACTGCAATTTATAATCTTGGTCAGTTGCCTGGGTCTTCCCAACTCCTAGGCTAGGTCCTTATCTATGATTCCATATTGCCTCTTGTCTGGAAACCATAAAATCAAAACTAAAATGACTGGTAATCCAAAAAGCAATCAAAAGACATCCATGATAGACATAAAGCAGTCTTTATAATCTTTTAACAGCTAAGGCATGGATTCAAGAATTGGCATAAAAGCTAGCATCAAGACATTTGTGTCTAGGAAAGGAGATTCTATATATACATACATATTACATGCATACATCATACATATACACCGAATTACATTTATTTAATTTCATATATAGAGTGATAAAAAGAGACAAAAGATGAATAGCAAATGAGCTGCATTGCTATCCATGAGAAAGTTAAAAACAACAATGACAATGACAACAAAAGACTTCTAGAACATTGCTAGGTTCTCTAAGGCAGTGGTTTTCATTTGGTGGTTCACAAATCCCAAAGGGGTTTGCAACAATGGTCCAAAGTCTTTGTATGTTAAAAATGCTTTAGTATACCTAAATGCTTTAGTATACCTTAAGCTACAAATAATTGCAGAATATTACAAGCAGTATAGGGGTCCACAATTCATTTTATTTATTGAAAGGGGTTCAGAAAACAAAAAACATTGGGAACTACTCCTCTAAAGGGATTTATGAAAAGGCATGCACAAAAAGTAGGCACAAGATGAGAAGGCATAGTAGGGTTTTAATCTATACTGATAAAATGATCATGCCAATTTATCAAATTATGTAAGAAACCTAATAAAAAGTAAGTTAATTTAGGAACTATTCAAAACACATTAGAATCATAAAATCTATGAATCATAAAGTCTATGGGGTTGTAAAGAATGTTAGATATCATCTTATCTTGTCCCTTCACTTCAGACATGAGAAAAATGAGCAGAAAAAACAAATGAAAAAAAGGAAATGATTTGCCCAAAGTTAAATCTCTAGTTACTGTTAATCTAATTCTAGAATTCATGTCTCCCAAGTCCCATTTCAATCTTCTTTCCATTATAATCTTTGATGAAAGAATGAAACTTACCTCATTCTGGAAAGAATTTAAGTGGGAAGAAAGATTATCCCCATGAACCATGGTAGTACAAATAGATCAATTATTTATATAGAATGGAGAAGCCAAGACTCTATATTTGATTAGACACCAACATGGTTTGCATAGAAAAAAGCTCATTCATTTTTTTAGAACATGAAAAAGACATAAGGGTTAGTTATGTATTATTTTTTCTAAATAACTAGGGGATAATTCAAATTTTTACTAAAAATTGAATTCTTACAACTTCAATCTCAAATTGAAACAAGAACTCATGTTCATCCCAACTCTGTTCTGACTTGCCAGGAAGAAGATATGGGTGTCAAGTGTGAAGATTGGATTTAGCTCTCCCCTAGTTGTAACAATGAATATACTTAGCTCTTCCTTTATTGGGAAGATTGAATTGTAATCCACAATCTATTTTTAGATTTTAATCCCTAAAAGGTGATAACAGTATTTTAGGTAGATCTATCCATTTTAACTACAAAAATGTGTTAAGTAACTAAAAAGGTGAACTAACCAAAAAAGGTGTTAAGTAACCCAAAAGGTATAATCTAACCAAAGAAGGTGTGAACTAAAGAGTGGGCAGTCCTGGAGAAAAGAGTCTGCTGTGATTGATAGATGTGAAATTTAGGGAAGGTGACACAAGAGAAAAAGATCTTTAAAAAGGGGACAAAAGGGCAGAAGGATATATTCAATTGGAGATATTCGATTTGAGATTCGAGTTGGATGGAGGATCTCTGACTCAGGGTGGGACAAGAGGATATTGATATTCCATTCAAGATTTAAATTAGATGGAAGAACTGACTCAGAATTGGACTGGAGAACAGACACTTGAGGAGAGACTGGAAGAGGTACTCAACCCTGGAGGAACTCATGCGGGAGACCCAGACTTCTTTCCATTTTAGACAGTCACCATTGGTGAGAGAAAAGGCTGACTTAGTGATCCTGCCTTTTTTATGATTCTCAGAGGTGCCTCGGAGAAAGGCTCATTGTCTTGAGACTCTTCCCTGATTAGGGCCTTAGTATTTTTACCTGGTTCAGAGGAAGCCGGAGTTTCCTCTTTCTCTCTCATTCCTTAATATCTTCCCTCTATTATAAATAAATTACCATAAATTCCATTTACTTTAGTAATTTGGGATTTAGAAATTAAATCCCTGGAGACCACCTATATAAATATATTTCAGTCTCAACCACAAAAAGAATTTAACATAAGTTAACTAATTTCTGTATGCATGTAATAGAGAATAATTAATAATTATAATTATTTCTACTGTTGATTTCATGTTTACAGAAGGCCAGTCATGAACTAGGACATGAATAATTATTCTTTTTCCTGAAGGCTTGCTACTAAAATGGCATAGAGAAACATGAGAAAAGAGACAAAAATATAGTTTAAGTACATGTAATTTAAGATTCTATCAAACACATCAGCCTTAGCTATATTTTCACTGAGTATGGAAAAGAGAATGTAGCTGATAACACTGAATTTCATAGGCATCATGTACTAGGCTAGAGTTTGTTAAAAGTCTGGTTAATAGAGCTGGATCTGAATTATTCAGAGAGTTATACTTGGGTCAAATTGATCATCTGTTCAATTCTGGGCCTAATTCATTGGTCAGCTTCAGTGTCTGTCTCAATATGTGCACTATACTGAAAGGAAAGACAGATCAAAACAAATACATTTCATCCTACCATTTTTGGAAATTTTTCATAGTCTGTGTTCTACTTATTTGGTTTAGCTAAAACTCTCTTGCTAATAATTTGGGGTAAAAATGGAAAAACTAGCACAGTGGACCTGACCAGGAAGCTGTTCCCTTCTTTAAAACCCATGACCTTTAGCTGACTCAGTGAGCTATCCTGATTTGAAGCAGATGTCCTTATCACCTTATAAATACCACACACTCAACATACACTTTGTAGAAGAGCGGAGGCAGGTTCTTGCCCAAAGAATTGCATCTCAAACCATTCTTTTGAAGATATGAAAGTGTTTATTCAAGAACTGTATAGACAGTGAGGCCAGGGTGATAGAAATAGCCCAAAGAGATTGATGCAACCATGAAATGGCCACAGTAGCTGCAGGGATTCAGGATGCTAGATTTATAGATTATATATTTTATATAATGTTATTATATAAAATATATATTATATATTATAAGAAAGAAAGAAAGAAAGAAAGAAAGAAAGAAAGAAAGAAAGAAAGAAAGAAAGAAAGAAGAAGAAAGAAAGAAAGAAAGAAAGAAAGAAAGAAAGAAAGAAAGAAAGAAAGAAAGAAAGAAAGAAAGAAAGAAAGAAAGAAAGAAAGAAAGAAAGAAAGAAAGAAAGAAAGAAAGAAAGAAAGAAAGAAAGGAAGAAAGAAAGAAAGGAAGAAAGAAAGAAAGGAAGAAAGAAAGAAAGAAAGAAAGAAAGAAAGAAAGAAAGAAAGAAAGAAAGAAAGAAAGAAAGAAAGAAAGAAAGAAAGAAAGAAAGAAAGAAAGAAAGAAAGAAAGAAAGAAAGAAAGAAAGAAAGAAAGAAAGAAAGAAAGAAAGAAAGAAAGAAAGAAAGAAAGAAAGAAAGAAAGAAAGAAGATAGCTGCTCCAGCCTGGTCTGAACCAGGCAGGAATTCACAGGCCCCAGCCAAGGGGTAGGGTGGGGCCAAGGATTAAATTTAACATGGCTTTCAGCCATGAGGCCTACTCCAAGATGAGGGGTCTCTCCAGAGGCTAATGACTCCAGAAAGCCAAGGGAAAAGGAGTCCCAAGATGATGGGCCTCTCCAGAGGCTGGTGCTTCCAGAAAAGCCAAGGGAATCAGCCTTTTCACTCACCATGTGGCAGTCCAAGGGGTAGCAGTCTGAGATCTCAAGCCTGAGCTCCTCCATGGTCAAGTTCCAAGGCAAAGACCTCCTCACAAGAAGTGACTGAGAAATATATAGGCAATTCTTTGTGTCACTTCCTGTGTCTTACATGTACCAATGGTGACTTAAACTTGGCTTTGGACTGCCCAGGGGGGCAGTCAGTTACTTCTGATTTGTCACTTGCTAGCACACGTGGGTCATAGAACTTCCTCCCCCAAACTAAATCTTTAAGTGGGGTGGTATACATTCTTTTTTTTTTAACCCTTAACTCCCATCTTGAAACCAATACTGTGTATTGGTTCCAAGGCAAAAGAGTGGTAAGGGCTAGGCAGTGGGGATGAAATGACTTGCCCAGGGTGTTGCATACATTCTTGATGGCTAAAATTCTAAAGAATAAGTAGGATGCAGTAAATCTAAATTTCACAAGGGTGAATTTTGGGGCAGGAAAAGAGAAAAGGGCATGATCAGAGCTGGAGGAAGTTCCCCTAATTATAAAAATCTTCCCATAATTGCAAATATCCCTAATGCACATATATGATGTTCTCTCCCCTTTTGTTCAAGCATTTATATCTTTGGTTCCCTCCCTTTCAGACTTGGAATATCAGGCATGTCTTTATCAGCTGGGAGGAAGGCACAGGGAAAGCACAGAGTGATATATAGTGTGGGTAGAAAGCACCAGGTTGGTATCTAGTCTAATTTTATAACATCTGCTAACTAGTAAAAGCCTAGCATCCCAAAGCACCATTTCTAGGATCCCAAAGTACTGCTGACCACTTCCCACCACCATCACACACACATACACATATATACCCCTCAGGATTCCCATTTTAGGCTCCCCTATCCCCTTTTAATGGCTTCCCTTCCCTTCCAAGCTTCCATTCATGTTCTTTTCACCTGATAGCCCCTGTATAAAATCTGAGACTGTGGAAGGGAATTATGGCCTCCAATCATCCTAGAATCATCCCTGCTAGAAGTCACTTTTGCCTGAAATATTAAGATAATTGAAGCCAAAATGCAAAGGGATTGTTATTGTTGTTAGGTTGTTGTTTTTTTAACAGAGTGCTGTTTTCTTTCAGTCTCAGAAATTACACTAGTTCTGCATTGCAGCAAAAAATAAAACTTGGAGGGAGGGTTTTCCCTCTCCCACATGAGCCTCTGACTTTGCACACTCTGGCACTAAAACTGGCTATCTCCTCACTCTGGAGTTTTCCTAGATGCTTTCCCTTTGTTGGTCCCTTTATACCATTGGTGTGTTCCTTTCAGCAGCCTTTATTTTGGAGAAAAGCTTGGGGCCCTTTGTTGGCCCTGATTCACTCCCCTTCGGCCTGGGATTCTGAGTCTCAGAACTTCAGCAGAAGGTCCACGCTCTCCAAACAAGGTCCAAGCCCAACACTTCTCTCTACTCTCACTCCCTTTTCAATTCCCATTTGTGGAATGAACTATCTTTCTTTTTGCATGTATGTGTACCCCCTAGGCAGACCACGATACTGGCAAGAAAGAGCTTATTAAAATATTTTTTGCTTTTCCTAGATGCTAATCCCCCTTGCCAGTATAAACAGTAGGAGGTTGACACTGGCTTTATGGTTTGACAGATTAAATTTAATTCACTGCAAGAAAGATAATTCAATCATCCAACTGCCAGACTAACTTGGAAATCCAGAAGCTAATTAGATTTCTTGCATGATGTGCTATGATTTCACAGGTATGGAGAACTCCTAAGTGAGGAAACTCCTTCTACCAATGAAGGGCCTTCTCCTCAAGTCAAAACACATTTATCAAATGTCTATGCTATGCTGAGTTCTAGGAATACCCCAAAAAAGCAAAAAACTAGTCCTTAGAGTTGTCTAGACTCTTGAGTTTTGAGAGGATAAAGTTCCTCATTCAACCAGGATCTCACACTGGATAACACAACCAGTATGTGTCAGAGGGGAGATGAACCCAGGTCTTCTTGGCTTCAAGAATGGCTCTCTAGCCATTACACTATTATTTATTTTTTAAAACCCCATCTTATACATTAGGCTATGGCCAATATGAGAATTTTTGACGACATGTATTTGTTACTAGTGTGTAATTAGAATTTTCTCCCCAGAACTCTCTTTCCCAGCTTCCTATCTTTGTTCTCACATTAGGTTCTCATGTTTTGGTGATAAAGTTGTGAGTATAGCTCTGACCACTCTCTCTTTTCCCGGAAACTCGTTTTTGGAGGTTGGGTGAGTACCAGGTAGGATAATTTTACTCACATGATTTTACTTAGACTTTCATACTTTAGTTCTTTTATTTCTTTTATTTCAAGTGATTACTAATAAATCTTCTAAAATATAATCCTTGGAGTTATTGGATATTAATTTGAATTTTACATTTTTGGCGACACGAAATTTGGAGTTTAGGACCTTTACTCCTCTCTAAGTGAATAGAGTAAAACCATGTTTCTCTCCTGCCAAGGCCTTTTCACCCTTCCCCTCTTAGGAACTCTCTTTGGAGTTTTCCCCATGTCCATGACGGGAGCCTGGTAGTGGCATCTACACCAATTGGCTTTTGCTTGCAGAACTTAGCCTGGGGCTCCTGGACTAATGGATGAACCATTTCTGCTGCGGTCCACACTCATCCCTCCTGTGACTTCCACCAGTGCCCTCACTGTTCCCTGCTTTCCTTTTAGATTTTCACCGTGGTGAGTGAAAGGCTGACTTAGTTCCTTGCCCTTTCTGGAGGTGTGAAACTCCAAGAAAGGCCCATCATCTTGAGACTCCTTTTCCCTGATTAGGGCCTTAGAATTTCTACCTACCTCAGAGAAAGCCAGAGTTCTCTCTCTCTCTCTCTCTCTCTCTCTCTCTCTCTCTCTCTCTCTCTCTCTCTCTCATTCCTTAATATCTTCCCTCTACTGTAAATAAAACTACCATAAATTCCATTCTACTTTAGTAATTCATT
Source organism: Monodelphis domestica (assembly GCF_027887165.1). NCBI lineage: Eukaryota > Metazoa > Chordata > Mammalia > Didelphimorphia > Didelphidae > Monodelphis > Monodelphis domestica. The sequence goes on from NC_077231.1 coordinate 149,204,701, forward strand.
TGGGATTTAGAAATTAAATCCCTGGAAACCACCAATTAAATATTAAGTCCAACAAACATAAACAATTTAACAGTATTGATAAGTTAGTTTATAGATAAGCAATTTTGGAATCTGTCTTAGGAGCTCTAGAAGGGCTGGTGACTGGAGGATTCTGTGGAATGTTAGAGTGTGAGCCAGAGGATCAACTGAAGCTTCTTGGCAGTTGCTCTCCAAATTTCTGGGGAGAGTGGTGGACTGCTCTCTGCTCTTAACTTTCTGCTTGGAGTTTGAGGGAAAGTAAAATAAAATCCTGGAGTGTCTTGATGTTTTCTCTTGCCAATCTGGGAAAATACTAAGAACTGAATTCAATGATTGTAAACTGTTTGGGGTGAATTATTTATGTATAAGAAGACTACAGAAGATCCTGTCTTTGCTCTGGACATTGGGTTGAAATCCAGAGTTACAGCTGAGCTCTGACTATGCCTCAGCAAAATTGTTCATGCTAGCTTTGTAATTTGGAGACAACATTTAAGGAATATATATATACATGTATATATATACATACATATATAATTATAAGGATATTAGATAGCTTATTTAGTTAAGAAATTTGGATTTTTATTTAGAAGGAAGGAAGAGTATAGCTTGGGTGAAAACCCAAGACTGAAGATTTACTGTGAGGTGAAAGAAGGTGGTTGGGCTTAGCTACTATTTCCATAGTGTTAGGGACCCCTTTTTGTTATATTCTTATATCATTTTATTCTTTTATAATATACTATAATCTTAATAAATAGGTTTATTTTTATATATGAGTTACCAGAGCATTTCCATTGTAGTAGGCCCAGAGGTAACAACTCATAGCTAGTCAGCTAAATTTACCACACTGTTACAATTGAGGATACTTTGAAACCATCTATCAAAGTATCTGAACAGTTTCCATCCTAATTTTTACAATTGAAACCAGATTTTTGGAAATTAGACTTTGGTTTCCTGACCCCAAAATGAGGTGGAGTCTGTATTCTATACTCAAATACCCTTTTGTTCTCCCTGGCATTTTTGCCCTGGGGGTGGGGGGGAGGGCAGAATACTCTTCCAAATCTCTTAGCTAACTCCTGAGATGTTTTTTTTTTACCTTCCAGAAAGTGTGTTTTCCTTTCCCTGTAATCAAAAGCCCTAAAGTTTATCTGAGTAGAAATGATGCCTCAAAGCATAGTTCAAACTCTAAAGGAACAGTTTACACTTTCCCTAAAACAGTTTTTGTTCACAGAGAATTTTAATGAATTAGAAAATAAACAAGTTCAGATTGGCTCTGTTTAATTCAGTTCCTGATTGGGTTTATGTTCACTTGACATTTCACACTTTATTTACTTCTCCTCAAAAATAAACAACAGAAAGGTAGCTTGCTAGAATTACAAACTCAAATTAACAACTTTGAGAAAATCTTGAGTGATTTAAAGATTCAGATGGAAAATTCTGCTCTATCTAAGCTCTCTCCATCTATGCCTGTTAGATTTAAAATGGTTGAAGGCCTTAAACTGTAACAGTTAAAAGAGTGTTGTTGTAAACTGTAGTGAGTTAAAATGGTGGAAGATATAAATTGTGAGATATAAGAGAGGGTGAGTAAATTTGACCACAAAAAATATGTTTCACTACAGTGTCTTGGTTTTTAAATCAAATATAAGGTGGTCGCCAGGGAAATATTCCCAATATTCAAATACCCAAGTCAACTGGGTTTTATAGAGATTTTAATTAATACAAATGTGGAATTAAAGAAAAGAGAGAAAGAGAGAAAAAGGAAATAAGTATGAAGGGCCTTAAGCCAACATGGCCTAGACCTGAGTCTTAAGAGAGAGAGATCAGTCAGTCAGTCTTTTAATACTCACCACAAGGTCTGTCTAAGCAAGGATTCTAGTGACACCAGGCCAGCTCCATCTCAGCTGACTTCACCAGAGAGATTTCCAGCCAGAGTCCTCCTTAAAGAGCCTTCCAGCCAGAGACTGTTCCAAAGGGCCTCTCTCCAGAGCCTCCAGAGGGACAGAGTCCCCTCAGAGAAGCTCCAGCAAGACCTCCTTAGAGATAGTCCTCCAAGAGCTTCCCTTCTCCAGAGCCTCTCTCAAGAGATTCTTCCCAAGTGATCCTCATCAGAGATCCTCCAAAAGGATTCTTTCTCAAGAGATTCTGCTTTTTCTTATATAGGGGTTTTTCTCCTATGTAACCTCCCCTAAGTCCTTACATCTACCAATCACTGTAGATGTTTTCCAAAGGACTGCCCATCTGAATTCTTGCTAAGTCGACAAATCTCCTCAGTAAGTCTGAACCAGAAAAAATGCTGCTGTGTCGACTAATCTCCTCAGTAAGTCTGAACCAGTAAAAACACAGCTGAGTCAATTAATCTCATTAAGAGATAACTTGCCCAACCCTTTTAGGTACCTAGCATCTCATTGTATCAATTCTAAAAAACAGGCATGGCTCAAAGAACTCCTTGCCTTATTATAAGCATGGGTCCAAGTACTTTCATTGTTTAGCAAGGAGTTTTCTCCCCTAAAGCAGTCTTAAGTATGGATGGAGTAGAGGTTCTCCCATAGTAAGGATTTTTCTCATCAAAATGGGGAATGTTCCCAGTCCAATGGGGAAATTTTTAACATTCACAAGTCTGCGAAATTTCTCTTCCTCTCCTTCTCATATGAGAGAACTTCCCCTCCCCTTCCTGTGTGTATCTTTGTATGGGAAAGGTTATTCTATTTAGTTCCCCCCCCATTTCTTGAAGTAAGTCTTAGTATTGTAGATGCTTCCCCCCTCCCTTTTCCTTTCTTTGCCCCCCCCCCTTTCATCAAATCTTTTTCATGCCCCAATCTTTCCCTATGCATGATTCTTTTAACTACTCTTATGGTGCATACAATTTTTGAGAGTTACACAATACATTTTCCCCACATATTAATATATATACTTTGATGTAAATGTAGTCCTTATAGAAGAGAGTTTGACTTAAAGAAAAAGATAAGATTTATCTCCTTTTCCCTTTCTTTCATATTTACCTTTTCATGTTTCTCTTGCTTTCTGTGATTGGATATAAAATTTTCCACTAAGTTCTGGTCTTTTCTTAGCAAATGCTTGGAAATCTTCTATTTTGTTGAATGCCCATATTTTCCCCTGGAAGTATATAGTCAGTTTTGCTGGGTAGTTAGTTGATTCTTGGTTGGAGACCCAGCTCTCTTGCCTTTCTAAATATCATGTTCCATTCTTTGCGGTCTCTTAGTGTGTTAGCTGCTAAGTCCTGTGTGATCCTTATGGGAGCCCCCCTATATCTGAAGCTCCTCTTCTTGGCTTCTTGTAGGATTTTCTCCTTTTCTTGGAAGCTCTTGAATTTGGCGATTGCATTCCTGGGGGTTGTCTTTTGGGGATTTAGTATAGAGGGTGTTCTATGAACCCTTTCTATTTCTATTTTGCCCCCTTGCTCCAGAACATGTGGGCAATTTTCTTCTATAATCTCCTGTAGTATAGCATCGAGGTTTTTGTTTATCTCTGATTTTTCGGGCAGACCAATAATTCTCACGTTGTCTCTTCTTCCTCTGTTTTCCAGGTCTGTGACATTTTCAGTGAGATATTTTGTGTTTTCTTCTAATTCATTATTTTTTGGCTTTGCTTTATTAATTCTTGCTGTTTTGCATGCTCACTGTCTTCTAGTTGCTTATTTCTGGTCGTTAGGGACTGGTTTTGCTTTTCAGCTTTGTCTGCCCTTCTATTAGATGCTTCCAGCTCTTTCTCCAATTGTGAAGTCTTGTCTATCAGACTGCTGATCTCTTTCTCCCATTTTTCTTTCCAGAAGGTTTCTATCTTTTCGGTAAGATCCAATTTGAGTTCTTCCAGAGCTTGTGGATAATTTCCATTTTGTGAGGCATGCTTTGATTTTGTTTGGGTTTCACCCTCTTTCTCTTCTTTTCCTTGGGTACTCCCACCATAAAAGTTTTCAATAGTCACCTTTTCCCCTTTCTTCCTGGATGCTTGATTTTGGGCCATGTGAGCCATCGCTTTGGTGGTTTTATTTCCCTTTCCTTTTTGTTCTGGGGTCTGGGTGATATGGGCAGGTTTTCTGTGAATTTAGATTGCCTCAAACTAGTTCTTCCCAGCCTCCGAGGTTTCTTAAGAGTGCAGGCCCATTTTCTCAGTGCAGGTGCCCCTTTGCTCAGCACAGCCTCTCAGCGCAGCCACCCCTTTGCTCAGCGCAACCTCTCAGAGCGGCCGCCCCTTTGCTCAGAGCAGGATTTTCCTGTGAAACCTCCCTGAGAGGTTGTTTTCTTGCAGTCTTTAGATCCCAAGGACCCTGGTGTACCCCCCCCCGCCCCCCAGACAGAGAAGCTCCTCATTCACTCACTGTCCCAGTGAGCGCTCTGATACCTTACTCTGGTTTGGGGGGGGGGTGTGGCTCAGTTCACTTTTTTTGTGCAAGCTTTTCCTCCTCCTTATAGTGTGGAAATGTTCAAACCCCACGTACCTTCGTTTCTGTAGGGTACTGGAGAGTCCCTCTGTTCTTCCAAAGGTGGTTTTTATGCTCTTTTGAGGTAGTCTACTTCGTTCGGTGCTGGGGAGAGGAAGCGATTCATGTCTAGATTGCAGCCATGTTAAAACCCGGAAGTCCCCCACTAGTGCAAAATTTTAAAAAAGCCTTAATAATAGTGGTAACATGTGCTTCAAGTTCAAAAAAGGAGAGAGAAAAAAATAAAACTCAAATACTGTATTCCATACACCAGGAATAAAAATAATTAAAAAAGGTTTTAAAAATAAAAAATATATAGCTTACAATCAGTTACACACTGTGTCAGAAAAGAAAGGTAAAACACAGAGGTTTCTACTGAAAAATGAGATCCTTTTTCTTTTTAGCTTGGCCATGAACCATGTATGAGTACAAATAATTTTCACAAAGTAACAGTTTTATAAAACAGTATTACTGACAATAGCAAACAAAACCACTATCATATAGGATTCACAAGAGTCTCTATATAGCCACTTGCTGTGTGACATTTAAAAAAACCTATGAAATTATGGATAGTTGTCACAAGTTCTATAGATATAGCAAATCTTTCAACCTTGGCAAAGATAATTTTAACAAAGTCTATTACTGCCATCATTCCAAAATTTGGCCATGAGGCCTAGAAAAAACAGAAACCTCTGTATTGCTGATAAAAATCTTTTGAGTCTAAATCATCACTAAGAATCTAGATAGTTCTGGTGGAAGTAGATTAAACTGAAGAGTTAAAATATGCAGAAGCTACTTTGGCTTCATGCTTTATATAAAACTTTTGTGGCAGGAACTTCTATTTTGTTCTCTACCTTTAATTCAACATTCTTTATTACATATATAAGTGTGTATGTGTCTGTGTGTGTGTGTATAACTATCATTCAGAAGCTACTATCAAGAATCATTTCTGAAGACCCTTTAAAACCAATTGAGATATTTAGCTCATTAAATTCTCCAAAAGTTGTATACAATTGTAATTAGTTTTGAAGGAGTCCATCCATCATCTATGTGATAATTAACAAAGGCAAAATGGAACAAAAAAGCCATATAGGCAACATGTGACTTCAATGGATCTAGTGACAACCTCACTATACCTAAGCACCTGTTTTTTTTCCACTAAAAAAGGGTTTGTGTATGGTGTTTATGGGCTTTCATAATGATATGTTCTTCCATAAAGTTATAGGGGAAAGGTAAAAATTAAAATAATGTAACAGAATATATCTAATAGCCAAAACACAGTAGCTTAAAACAATTCAGTGTAACAGAAATATATTGATCAGTTTAATATATTAACTTAAAAAACAAAATTAAATCTTAAAGCAAATAATTAGCAAAATACAATAAGCATGAAAGGATATAGGCTTTGAATTCAAAAGTCCTTTTTCCAAATCCAATAACCATGTTGCAAAGAGTTGTTCACTATATTTGGAGGGGAATAAACTCAAACAGTTAATTTCAATCTGAAAAGGGTTAAAATTCACCCCCAGATCTCATTAAAGTTCCTTCCCCTCCCCTGTATCAATCATTCGTTCAGATTCCTTTTGTCACACCTCTAGAGTTCCTGGTGGATGAATCTCATATTGGGTTTGGTACAGAAACTGGGGAGTCCAAAATGACAAGAGGGAGTAAGGAGATGGATCTCCCAACTGAATCTTAAGATTAGTCAAACTATCAACTGCAAGGTATTGTATAATTGAAAATCTGAAACTGAAAAAATTTTACAATAGTCAATCAGCACAAAACCTGCTATGAACAGAATTAGGAAAAAATCCTAAAACTATAATCTGCATTAGATCGATAAGGCTCTCTGAAAACAGAAGCTGTTTGAGATTTGCAGGGAACTGGGCCATGCTTGCAATCTCTATTTATTAAATTGGTTGCAAATCTACTTCCTGTTTGGAAGAGTAACCTTTCTTCTTTTCCCCTCCCCCCTACAAGTAAAAACACCAGGGATCACATGCTACCTCAATCACTTCCCTCACATGCAGGAGCATGGAATCCTTCCTGGATTATGGGGCTGGGGTTGAGATGGGTGTGTTCTCCTGTTGAAAAGCTAACACAGGCTTGAAAAACCTTGTTGTGGGGGGAAGGGATTTATCTTTTACACTGTAATAGGGTGATATTGGGGATGGGATCTGATGGATAGATTTGTCTTGGGAAGCTCTGTAGGGAGCTGCCCTAACAAATAGCTGAAAATGGGAGGCCTGCTTGAAACCCACATGGCTTTTGGTGAGGCTGTAGCCTAGGCACATCAGTGCAAACCTCAAGGCTTGGGATCCTTCTTCCAATGCCCCACCCTTATCAAAGCTAAAGGGGGGGCATGTGGGAGAGAGTTCTTACCCATCCTTGTGGCAGGATCACAAGGGAAACAGTGGGTACTTATCTGTCTCAACAAGGGTGTGTCCAGCACATGAAAGCAGAGGGTGCAAGGAGGTGCTTCAGCATAAGCAAGCAGGAGAGGCAGTGCAAGAGAAAAATCACCTTTGCAAAAGTCATCTACTCCCTATTTTATACTCAAAGGCTTTTTCAAAAGAAAATTAAGAATTCTTTTTCCGATAGTGGTTGCCATTCTGTTAGATTAAAATTAATATCTCTAAGTTCTTATTTTCCATAAATTTTATTAATAATCATTTGAAATAGAGAAAACAGATAATCAAAGATTTAAAGTCTCTTTCCTACTCCAAGTCTGACAATGTGTAGCTCATTCTGCAGGGTTCTCAGTCTGCCTCTCCTGCCATGCTCAAGGAAGTAGAGACAGGTGGGGTCCACCCACACCCTTTAATTACATTCATGGACACAACACTGGCATGCAAAAATGGGATGAACCAAGCCAGAAACCCAGGAAGGTGAGGGGGTTAAACTCCCTCTACACAAGGATTTTTATGATTTGGGGGATTTTGGTCCTCCTTTGAATGTGCATTAGCTGCTGTACTACTGTGCACTCACACTGTGGATCATGGCCAAGTTAAAAACAAAATGAATCTCATTTTGGGGTGAGAAACCTTTGTATTGTGCCTCTACTTGACTGGCACCTTTTCATGGAATGTTAACTGTGTATTTTTTTTATTTTATTTATTGTTTTCCCTTGTATTTGAGTTTTATTTTTCTCTCATTTTTTGTACTTGAAGCATGTTACCAGTACTATTTTTTTTTTATTTTGCACTAGGATAAATTTTAAATGTCCTTTATCCCTTTACCCCATTATGTCAATGCATACCCAAAAGCTTTATAATATGGAAACCTGCCATTGATTGTTAAATATTATGGGACTTTGATTAATGATTTTGTCTGATTACAGAAAAAGGGATCTCTAAAGAACCACTGCATAGTGCCAAGGAACACAAAGTTAACCTATGCAGTGCCTAGGAGCACAAGGTCAAGGAGACCAACCAATACCTGTGGGATTGATGAGATTATGCACCAAGGCAGGGCTCTTGAACCTATTTTGGGGTTCAAGGAAGTAGCTGTTTTTTCAAAGTCAGATGCAGGATTCCTTCGTGCTAGATCCAGACTTCTACCAAGTACCTCAGTTTAGCTGCTATTTTGGCTCCCCTATCTTTGAGAGCAAAGGTAAAATAAGACCAGGAATGATACTTCCCTTCTGCTTCAAAATCTAGTCCTTTTTTTCTTTCTTTTGTGGTATGGCAATTTTTTGTAGTCCTAGCTGCTGCTTGGGTAAGTGCATAATTGCTACTACAGGCTTGAGGGACATAAATCACTTTAATCAGGCCCTGATTCAAGGACCTCTTATGGGCTTATTCTTCCTTACATAGAATTTTTACACATGAGACTTTGATATTTTATTTTTCATTCACAAGTTATTTTTTCCTCTTCTATTGGATTTTTAAATGCCTTTTATTTTCTTCTGATGATTGATTTATACATTTAATAACTCAGCCATGTATCCTGGGGTGCTTTGGTTGTTGGTCAACACCCTCCTGGGAGTGGGGTTCTATTATTGTCATAAAATTCTAGATTTAGAAAAATTTTTCTTGTTTGAGAGTAATTTTAGGATAAGAAATTTGTTTCCTCCCCAAATCAAGAAAGTTACCTGTTTGGAGAAGGTAGCCTACAGAAACTATACACTGCACCAAAGGATCCAGAATGAACTTTGGGATGTAGTGAATTGAACTGCAAGGGGTTGAATGCATTTATTTTGAATGTTAACTCTTATGCCAAAGGGGATTGCCTCCTATTTGGCTTTTTGTCAATGTTCCTAGCAATCATTAGTTTTTTTCTCTTTCTCTTTTCCCTCTTATCCCCAAATTATTGTAATTTCCCCTTAGAAAGTATAATATTGTATGTACTCCCATTTAAAGATCTTTAGAGATATAAGTTGGTTACGTGTACTGATTCATTGGGTAAACTAGGCATGTAAATCTGGGAGATTTCTACATGCTTGTTTCCCAGTGGAATTACAGGGGGGATTGTGTAATTAAAAATTTCTCCCCAGCTTCATTCTTATATTATGTCCTTATGTTTTGGAGTTAAAGTTGTGAGTTTGCCTGCTCTCCTTTCCTGGGAACTCAGTTTTGGAGGTTGGGTATAAATGCCAGGCAGGAGAATTTTACTCATGTGGTTTTACTTAGGCTTTTGTACTTTTGTTCTTTTATTTCTTCTACTTTGAGTGATTACCAATAAATCTTATAAAATATAATACTTGGAGTTATTGGATATGAACTTAAGTTTTACAATTTATTTTTGTTTTGCTTTGGGGGTGGAAGGATTGGTCAGGATGTAGGGAGGCCAAAAAAATGTTTGATAAATGAAGAAAAAAAAAGGACATTTCAGCCAAAATTCAATGGAAAGGAGAAAGAAGAATGGTTGAAGTTCCTTGTAGATTATGGTTATACAAGTTTGTATTTTTATTTTAATAACAAATTTCCACATAGGTTTTCTAAAGTTATATGATCCATATTGTCTCTCTCACTTCTTCCCTTCAGGCTCCCAGAGCTGACAAATAATTTAGTCTGGGTTATACATTACACACAAAACATTTCCATATTCATTTTTGTAAGTGAATAATCTTATAAAACCAAAACCGCATAACATATGCCCAAATAAACAAGTGATAAATAATATATTTTATCTGCACTTCTATTTTATAATTCTTTCTCTGGAGGTGGATAGCATTCTTTTTCATAAGTCCCTCAGAATTGTCCGGGATCTTTGTATTACTGTTAGTAGCAAATTCTATCACATTTGATCTTTCCACAGTATTTCAGTTACTGTGTGTAATGTTCTTCTGGTTCTGCTTATTTTATTCTACATCAGAAGTCTTCCCTGATCTTTCTAAAATCATCCTGTTCATCAATCCTTAGAACACAATAATATTCCATTGCCATCATATACTAGAATTTACTCAGCTATTCCTCAATTGAAGGATAACCCTTCAGTTTTCAGTTCTCTTCCACCACAAAAAGGGCAACTACACATTTATTTTTTTGTACAAACTGATCCTTTCCCTTTTTTTTATCTCTTTGGGATGCAGACCTAGAAGTGGTATTACTGGATCAAAAGGTGTGCACAGTTTTATAGCCCTTTAGGCAAAATTCCAAATTGCCCTCCAGAATGGTTCTATCATTTCACAACTCTACTAGCAATGCATTACTGTCCCAAATTTGCCACATTCCCACCAACATTTATTATTTTCCTTTACTGTCATATTGGCCAAACTAATAGGTGTCAGGTGATACATTAGAATTGTTTTAATTTGCATTTCTCCAATCAAGAGGGATTTAGAACATTTTTTATATGATTATTGATAGCTTTGATGTCTTCATCTTGAAAACTGCCTATTCATATCTTTTGGCCATTTGCCAATTGGGGAATGATTTGGATTCTTATAAATTTGACTTAGTTCTTTGTATATTTGAGAAATGAGACCTTTATCAGAGAAATTTTTTAAAAAAATTTTCACCAGTTTGTTGTTTCCCTTCTAATCTTGGTTGGGTTGTGTTTTGTTTGTACAAAAACTTTTAAATTTTATATAATCAAAATTATTTATTTATATCTTGTAATGTTCTCTATCTCTTGTTTGGTCATAAATTCTTCCCTTCTCCATAAAGATGACAGGTAAATAAACTAATCTAAGTCCCCCTAATTTAGTTATATCATCACTCGTTTAAAACATACTCATCTTGACCTTATCTTTGCATGCGGTGTGAGATATGGATCCAAACCTAATTTTTCCCATTGTTTTCTAATTTTCCCAGCAGTTTTTGTCAAATAGTGAGTTCTTATCCCAAAAGCTGGAATCTTATCAAACACTAGATTGCTGAGGCTATGTACCCCTAGTCCATTCCATTGATCCTCCCTTCTATGTCTTAGCCAGTAACACATTGTTTTGAGGATTACCGTTTTATGGCAGTTTAAGATTCGGTACTGCTAGACCCTTCTTCCCCTTCCTTCCCCCCATCCTTCTACAGTATAGTTATTAACGATCAGGCCAGAAAATGATTCCTATAGGATCTCAGACGTGGGGTGTTATGTACATATTTATGTATGTGCGTGCACGTTTGCGTGAACAAGTTCAGATCAGCAGGGGATCCTCCTTGTGGAGGGGTATCCAGCTCTTAGGTGCCTTCTGCCTTTGAAACTCTGCCCTTCAGGAGCTGGGTCTTTCTGAGGCATACAGCGACCCCTTTGGACATGCGCTGGAACCCTGGTTCGACCCGGGAAGAGCTGGAGGGAATCCCTGTGCCCGCTTCAGGAAGCCCGAAATGACGTGGCGGCGACGGCGGCTGGGATGGAAATGACGCACAGAAAAGAAGCGAGGCCATCCCGCTCAACAGGGCGGGGTTTCCAGGCTCCCCTACCTTTCTCTCTCCCGCTCCCACAGAAGCCCCACAGCGCCTCCACCTCACCCAGCTGCGGGGGATGCAATCGGAACCCGAGGATGCGAGCCCCAGAGCAGGGTAGATGAGGGGAGGGAAAGGGAAGTGCTGGTATGGGAGGAGCCGGGGAAATTCCCCCGACCGGGCGGGGGAGGGCTCCGGCCGGTCAGCTGAGCGGCTCGGGGCGGGGCCAGGGGCTCCACAACAAACGCGGCTCCGCTGGCTCCCTGCCCTACCTTGTGCCCTCGCCGGCCTGGGGCCTGGTGGGCGGTGTCTCTAGTCTGCCTCCACCCCCAGGCCCTCCGGGATGTGACCGAGGAAGCGGTGACCCAGGCGAACTGCTCGTAGGACCGCGAACGCGCCGGTAAGCCGAGAGAGGGCAGGGCCACCTATCCTCCTTCGAAATGAGGGCCCGTCTGGGACTGACCTCGTCCCTGAGGCGCCGGTGCGGAGGGCCCCGGGTGGAGCCCTGGGGTCGCAGGAAGAGCGCAGGGCTCGCTGTCCAGGGCTCAGATCCCACGGCCGCTGCTTCCTACTGCGTGACCTTGGCCTTGTCATTTCACCTGCCGCCTCCCCTGTACCGAGGAATGGTGACCCTATATGATCACTGCGCTTTTGAGTCACCTTAATTTTAGGAAAGCGAGAATTCCTTGGGCTGAAGGGCAGAGGTCGGGGACCGAGTTAGGGATTGGGAAGTCCCCCGCTGCCCGCCGGCCTCGAGGTGAGTGAGATGCTGGTGTGGTACCGATCCTGACGAGGCTCGGGCCCCCGCACTCCCTTGTCGGCGATTCATTGGGGTCAGTCTGGGAGGGTCGAGAAGCTTCGGTGGACCGGGACCCCACAATTGGATTGCTCTGGAATGGAGGGAAAGCAAAACCTGATCCAAGGGAAAGAGCCCCGGGGGCTGGGGGGAGGAATGGCGTGGGAGGGGCCCTCACTCCCCTTGAAGTCTAAAGAGCCACTTCCGGGGTATTCTTTCCTGGTAAAGTGGCTTCAGAAAACCTGCTGCCCTACTAACTGCAAAAATGTCGTGAAGATGAAAGGAGAGTAATGAGCTGGGGAAAGATACGGTGATGTTGGTCTTGGTAAATAAAAGGTCGCCTTTCCGAGCCAGGAACCCTGGGGTGGGAGTGAGGAGGAGATCCAAAACCTGAAAGCCTTGGATCTGTCTGCAAGTCACTGTCTAGTACGGATTGTGCTAGAGAGTTCTAGCTGGGATGCTCCAGACCACACTGCTGTCATAAGCCTGAATAAACAAGCGAACTTTGTTTTTAATGTGCAGCCGGGAAGACAATAATGGTATTCAGTTTTGTCCTGTGAAGAGTCTTTGGGATTTCTCTGATGAGGCTACTTTAGGTAGAAGCAAAATAAAAGAATTTCATTTGTTGACAACAACTGTAAAGAATATCACCAATTAAGTGAAGTCAGTTAAATACAAAAATGAACAATTGGGACAACTAGGTGGCTCAGTAGATAGAGAGCCAGGCCTGGAGACAGTATACGGGTCCTGGGTTCAGATGTGGCCTCAGACACTTCTTAGAAGTCACTTAACACCAATTACCTAGCCCTTAAAGCTTTTCTTGGAACCTTAGAACTAAGACAAAAGATATGGGTTAAAAAAAAAAAAGTCCAGCATTTATTGATGTGCTAGCACTGTGTTATGTGCTAATAATAAAGACAGATACAATATGAACAAAATTTGAAATTGTTTATATTCTGTCCAAGAAGACAACATGCAAATATTATATAAGCATATTTACATACACACAGAGAGAAAGAGAATGCATTATCTGTATATGTAGTACACTTAAAGGTATATTTTTGCTGGACATAAAAAGCAGTTCTACTCTGGAACCTTTAGAGAATAAAGAAATGTCTCATGTTAGAGACTGTTTATCCATCTGTTTCTCTATATACAGACTACATACATGTATATGTATGTTGTATGCATATACATGTACACATAAGATATCCGCAAAATCTTAGTGCCTTACGTGTTAATAGCTTACAACTGCACTAAGCTTTTGGAATTCCCATAGTTATAGATAAAGCTATAAATGGCTATTAATATATATGCATGTATAATAAATATATACATGTATTTCACATATATGTAAAATAAGTATATACAATTTTTAATATGAGTTAGTTTGGGGAGAAAGATACTAGCAGTGATTGAAACTATGGAAAGACCTGTGTAGGAGGTAGCACATGGTAAGATGGAAAGAGAGTTAAATTTGGAGTCAGAGAACCTGAGTTTGAATCGTGGTTGTTAATTTACTGTTACCTGTATAATTTCAGGCATCTTTAGACTTGTTTCTTCATTTATAAAACAAGAGGGTTACACTGAACAGTCTCCAAGATCCCTAGTAGCTCTAAATCTGGGTTCACTGGAAATAGCCCTTGAGCTGAGCTTTGAAGGAAATGATTTTGAGGCAGAGTGAGGAGGGATGGAGGTCAATCTGTACAAAAGTCCTAACGTGGGAGATGGAAAGCCCTACATAAGGAAGAGCAAGAAAGGCAGTTTGACTAGACCATAGTGTTTGTAAAAGTAAGTAATGTATAATAAGCCTGGAAAGGCAAGTTGGATCCAAAGAAACTTAAATTTGATTCTAGAGGTGATAGGGAGGCACTAAGGTTTCTTGAGCAGAGGAGGGACATGATATTAGGCTGGGTCTGACTCAAGCCACTCTCCTGATAGTTTAGGTTCAATATCAGAACAAAATGAACACTTGCAGGTTATTCAACAGTTACCACAAAATTTACTGAGCACTGCTCCCTCTCTTATATTGCCCATTGTGGCCAGCCAAGCATCAGAGAGCTCCTGAAGGATCTCAGGTGACCAGAAGTGATGTAATCTTTACTCAACCAAGCATCCAGAATGGTCTCAGCATCTTCTAAGGAAATTATAGAGAGGCAGGGGTTAGTGTGGATTTGAGAGATAGAATGAAGAAAGGAGAAACTGGAAACAGGGAGGAAAATGAGAAGGATGTTTCACTTGTCCAGCCAGGTCATATGAGCAGAGAGAAGGAGATGGATGTGAGAAATGTGGTGGTTGAACAGACACGACTTGTCAGCTGATTAATTGGGAATGCTCAAAGCACTGTGCTAGGTGCTATGGACAAAAAAGAAAAAACAGTTTTTTTTACTGGGAATAGCATCTTGGCAGATAAGTTTGCCAAGTAATTTTTTTTTTTTGAGAGAAGCAGTAGCAACTTGATTCCTTGAAGATGTTTGTATGTTATGGCCCTATACAGTCTTCCATTAAGAAGTTAATTCTAAGAATGGAATATTAGATACCTCCCCCATTGCCTCTTCCCCCCCAAAAAAACCTTTTCAGGGTTGTGACCTTAAGCATCCAATGGGTTGTTTGAAATTAATAAAGGAGGGGGCAGCTGGATGGCTCAGTGGATTGAGAGCCAGGTCTAGAGATGGGAGGTCCTGGGTTTAAATCTGGCCTCAAATACTTCTTAGCTGTGTGACCCTGGGCAAGTCATCCACTGTGTAGCCCTTACCACTTTTCTGCCTTGGAACCAATACACAGAGTGATTATAAGATGGAAGGTAAGGGTTTAAAAACAAAAAAGAAAGAAATTAAGGAATAGTATGAATTTCTCCTCACATTCCAGTGGAAATAAGAATAGATTTATCTAACTCTTAAAATTTCTAGGAATGTTTACCACATAACCAGAAGAAAGAATGATAATGATAGTCCTGGCTTCTCTCCTTGCCTCTAGCTTGTCTCTTTCCAATCTGTCTTCTACCAAATGATATTCCTAAAATATTGGTCTGACTGTGTGGCTGATTTCCTCAGACATCTCCAAGGGTTCCCTACTGGTTCTAGAATAAAATTCAAACTGCTATTATTAAAAGCTCTGCCCAATCAGAGCAGCTAGGTGGTACAGTGACTAGAACACTGGGCTTGGAGTGAGGAAGACTCATCTTTCTGAGTTCAAGTATGGCTTCCCACATGTCCTAGCTGTGTGATTCTGGGCAAGTCACTTAATCCTGTTTACCTCAGTTTTCTTATCTGTAAAATGAGCTGGAGGAGGAAATTAATCGCTCCAGTTTCTTTGCCAATAAAACTTCGAATGGGGTCATGAAGAGTCAGAAGACATCCCAGTTGTGCTCCATCTTGCCTTTCCATACTGGTTACATATTACTTCGGAGGAGCTGCATCCCACCCAACTGACCTACTTGCTTTTACACAGAATATTCCAATCTCCTACCTCAGACCTTTGTTCTTTATGCCCAGCATATCCTGACTCACTTCAGTCTCTTAGAATCCCTAGCTCTCTCCACTTCTTAGCTCCAAGGCTACTTTGTGTATCAGGTCGGTTACCCCTTAGGTGCTAGAACTCTACCCTTACATATTTCACTTGGTATATATTTGTATTTAGATGCCCACCTCATTCCCCCCCTTCAATAGAATGTAGACTCCTTGAGCAGGACAGTTTCATTTTGTTTACTTTGTCTGGCACAGTGCCTGACGGGTAGTAGTAGAGGCTTGATAATGTCTTTTAAGAATCTCAGAGTAACTAACAAAATGCTAATTGAGCTTCTGCTTAGGTTACCATAGAGACAGCCTGGCACAGTGGCTCAAGAATTAGCCTCTGAACCAGGAACATGGTAGTTCATGTCCTCATTAAGTGACCTAATCTCTTAGTGCTCTGGACTATAGCTGACAAACTTAACCTGTCAAATTCCCATTTAAGATGAAATCAGAAATCATTTAATAACAAAATAATTAGAATAGAATAGAGATATTGCTATTTGTTGTTTCCTAAGTCAATATGTGGCCTCAGCAAGGCTTTCCAATAGAATCTGAAGCCACCGGTCTACATAGTCTAAGATTAAGTGATGAAGATGATGTTGACTTGCTTTGGTAGAGGAAGTTTTAACATCCAGGAGGTTCCTTATATCAATAACATTATAGACCAGACCCTATCTCTATCCTGATGCTTCTGCATATTGTTTAGCCATTCATTATATGTGATCACCAAAGGAAAAAAAAGGATTTGAGGCCTGGCCTTAGAGTCAGGAAGACCTAGGTTCAAGTCCAGCCTCCGACACACTTACTGTATGACTTTAGGCAAGTCACTTACACTTTCAGAAAACTGAGCCTGTTAAATTAGGGACAAAGGTTGAGGGTTTCCATACATTCTCTGCTGAAATGAATTTACAGATGTACACCAAAATATGAAATTAAAAATAAATGATCCCTCTCCTAAATGAAGAAAAGGCTGCTTGACCTCCTGAGTTTGCCTTGAGCTGTTTTTCTAATAGTGGTGATATTCATTTTTAATTTAATTTAAATTGAACAGACAGCTGATAATTACTATGACAATCAGAAATGCTGACAAGTAGGGTTTCCGATATTAATTTATTAATTGACCAGTCATATAAATTAATTTGGTCAAATGATTCTCTTGGTCATCATAGACTAAGAAATTCCCTGTGGATCATTAAATAACATTTTGAAAGCTTATCATTCAAGCTTTTCCCTAGATATTCTCAGATTGGTGAATAACCAATGAGGAGGTGGTCCATCTTTCTCTCCATCCCTCCCTGATTCCTTCCTTGATGATGGAAAATCACATTCCCATCTCAGACAACTGAGCATGTTAAGTTGCATTCACTGCAATGTAGAGTGAAGGACTCCATTTACTGGGCAAGATAGAACCCACAATCTCACTTTCCTATCACCCTTTTATAGAAAGTACTCTAGGGCAGGGCAGTCTTTGAATTTGCTAGTGTGTGGAATAGAAAATTGATGACAAGTGCTACGCTCACTCAAACAAAATCAGTCAGAAAGTAGGAGTAAAAAGAGGTAGTTGTTTATTCCCGTTCGTGATAGAGAGCACTCCATTGATGGGCTAAAATGCCTACTGACTAGGTAGTAAGCAGTCAATATATACACAAGGTTCCTTCCCCCTCCCCTGTCAGGCCCACCCTGCCCTCCTCACCCCTCCCACCCACCCAGGCTTTGACCCACAAACCCAAACACCCATGCTTCCAACCCAACTCACATGAGGCAAGGGAAAGCACTGAGCTGTTCATTTCCCCTTCTGTCCTTCATCAGTCTCTTTCCCAAGCCTGTCCTGGAGTCCTCAACCAACTAAAAGGTAACAAACTGGTTTTATAAGCTAAATGCTCATTCTGAGAATAGCACATGAAATTGTCCCACACACTAAGAACAAAAGAATAAGTAAAGAGGTTTGAGGAACAAATTTGAACCTCAATTCAAAACTCAGAAATAGAAGTAATCCAATATATTAGAAATAAATCTCAGTACCTACTATGTTCTGTGCCACCTGAGGCAAGTCACTTAACTGTTTGCCTTAGTTATCCATCTGTAAAATGAGCTGGAGAAGGAAATGGCAAATCATTAGAGAATTTCTGCTAAGAAAACCCCAATTGGGGTTGCAAGGAGTTGGACATGAACAAAAACCAACCATACAACAAACAAGCTGTATTATGTAAGTGGTTTTCTTTGTAACCCTCTATTTTATTTTATACATTTTTATACATTAAAAAAAAATTATTCTGAGGAGTCCAGAGGTTTCAATCAAACTGCTGAGGAGTCCATGACACCAAAGAGGTTGAGAACCCTGGATTAGATGATTTTCAAGATCCTTTTCAGTTTTAAATCCTACTAACTGAATTAAAAATCCTTTAATCAGAATATCTGATTATATAAAACCCTATTCCTTGAGTACTGTTAACAAGAGGGTTACTATGTTCCCATTAAGGAAATAAAGCAAAGGATAAGGGAACTGGAATGGATCACATTAGATTGAATACTGAACACAGGAGTTCACTGTCTCCTTTGTAGCTCTGTGACCCCCAAGCAAGGCCCTTAATCTTTGTGATCCTGTTTCCTCATCAGTAAAATCATAATAGCACTTAACTGCAAAAGATTTTTCCAAGTATCTAATGAGATAATATATGTGAAACATTTTGCAAATATTACAGCACTATAAATGTTACTTTTTTAGGATTGCCTGTCATAGAATTTTAATGCTAAAATGATCATCTATCTAGTTCAACCCCTTAATTTTACAGATGATACATCTGAGACCCCAGATTACTTTTATGTGGTCATAGGGAATTAGCCAGTGGTAGAGCTAAGACTCAAACTCTCTTCCCCAGTTTTCTGACTGTGTACTTTTCATTAGGCTATGTAGTGTCTCCAAATGCAATCAGTTTACCTTTTTTGGAGTTTAGACTAAATCTGAGCAAAGCACAGACTTTAGAAAAGAATTTAAGCTTTAACTTAGTTGTACCCAGAAGGACTGTACATATAGGAAGATCCAGCACAGGCAGAAGTGGGGGGAAGGTTTTTTCCCTAAAATGTTTTCCATTTTTTCTGGAGTAGTAGTGGTCCACATGTAGAATTTTGGTCAGTAAGCCAGCCCTGCAAGAGAGCCTTAGAAGTAACACCCACTCTCCACTGGTTCTTCCAGGCTCTGAATTAGACTAAAATTTGTTTTCACCCTATCACCCCCAGTACCTTTCCTACTGAAATGCTTTAGATGTTGTTTGCTCAGTTTTCATGATTATTAAAATCCTCTCCAGAGCCACTATTCCTTATCTTGAATCCATTCAGAAAGAGGGTATATGGTATGGGGCAGGAGTGGCAAAGCCCAAGTATATATGAATGTCCACAATAATCTAGCAGATTTAAAACCACCCACATATTATCCAGCCTGTCATTCAATCTTGCTTCCTAAAATAAACTAAAATAATTTTTTGTTTGGGTTTTGATTTTTGTTTTTTAGAGATAGAACCCTGAAGACTGAGCATATGGTTCATGGCAAGGCAGGGAATGTTTTGTGGAGGAAGTTGCATCTGAGTTGGGCCTCAGTTGAAGAAACAGCTTTCATAAAAAGAGACATTTATAATTTATAGTCTGAGATGCTGAAACTGAAGTCCAGGTAGTTTAAATGATTTGCTCTACAACTTACTCTCTGGACTTGTAGCTATTCTACCAGAGAATCTAGCTTCTAGGCTAATTTAAAGAAAATATAACTTTTGCTTTTTTCTTTTTGTTCCAGGGAATGTGACTAGTAAATAAAGTAGGGACAAACTATATATTCATCTACTCACTTTGACAAATCTAAAAAATATATAAACAATACATGTATGAAATTTTGCAGTTAGTAAAATTCAATAGAGATTTCTGTGCCTTGCCCTTGAGAAATTACTTCATCTTTTATGTCAATTTTTCCACCTATTTTGTAACTTGTGGAAGGCCTAGGAATACAATGTTTTCTTTACAGAAAGAAAATGGAACTTAAACAAAAAAAGCTAAAATATCACAAACAGGTATAACATGGGGATGCATCTAATTTAGGGATCTGTGTGGTAAAACCTGGTTTGTTAATGTCTGCTAAGATGGAGATAGGAGCTTTTACAATTGAATGATGTATGCTATTGGAAACTACTGATTCAGTAATCATGGTTTTCCATATTTTCTACCTTCTGCTTCCTAATTGCTGTTTCCACCCCCATTTCCTCCTTCCAGCCAGAGGCCAAAGTATGGAATTTTATTTCACTTACTTGTTAAAGGGGAGATTAACAGGCATTAATTAAAGCCTATTAGTATGTAAGTGGGGCTTTTCTCCCTGACCTCAAAAGAACTGAAAATGCCTTGAAAAAAGGAGAATTTTCTAAGAAAAAGTAACTACCTTCTAAAGCATTTTCTGAGCTTTTCTGGTGTTCATGGAGAATTCTAGGCTCTAGACCTTGAATATGGGAAGAAGAACCTATGTTTTCATGTAATTGTGTCATAGGATCCACTACAATGTCCCACCAACCACTAGGTGACTCTGCTGAAAATGGGGAATGTTCCAAGGGAAGCACAGGGAATGGACCTCAGAATTTGGCTCATCCAGACCTGGATACATTCACTCCAGAGGAGATGCTGAAACAGATGAAGGAGCTTCTTATTGAGAACCATCAGTTAAAAGGTGAAAGATAACTGGCCTCTTATTTCTCATATTTCCTTGTGCCTTTGTGAACTTTAACAACATTATAAAGGCCTAGGAACTAGATTTTCTTACAGTTCCCTTTCTGGGAACAAGTGTCTATAGAATTTGGCTTCCGTCAAGACTAGACCTCTATGTTGTTTAGCTTTTGCACATAGGTCATAATCAAGAATATTAATGTGTAGCCCATTAAAAAATTTTTTTTAAAGCAAAAAACTTACTCAAAGTGGGGCACTTCTAAATGTTATCTTTTTAAGAAAAAAAACAAAACAAAACAACCCATGTATTATCTCTCTTAGGAAGGTCCAAGGTTCCAGTCTAGGATTCCTGAGTCAATTCTTAATCTATTGTATAATATCTCATCTTCATATTAGGGTCCCATAATTTAGGGTTTCTGGAGCACTGAAGACTTGGGAAAGGCCTGACCCATCCTTTTGAACAGGTCATAAATTAAGGCAAGCATCATTAAGCTTTTTTCTTGCTGTCCCTTGAACCTCAGTTGAGCTTTTATATCCAAGTAACAGAATTATCTAGGGAGAAATTTAATTGGATGAGTCCATCCTTCAAATTATTATATTGATCCACTTCTCTGGTCAACTGATACTCTCACTGTGAACTGTATACAGAGGCCATGAAGCTAAATAACCAAACTATGAAGGGACGGTTTGAAGAGCTTTCAGCCTGGACAGAAAAACAAAAAGAAGAACGCCAGTGTTTTGAGTTGAAGTTTAAAGAAGTCAAGGAGAACTTGTTATCTCTGAGTAATGAAAATGAAAAGCTGAGAGCAGAAATTGAAAACCTTAAAGGGAAAAAGGGAAGGTCTTTTGAGGTAAGCAAAATATATTCATTTAAAAAATTCACTGTAACAGAATCTGATCTGTACTCAAATTGACTAAAATCTTTGATTATTCTGGTTGTCCTGGAGTTAGCTTTTGTACTATTGATGCAAAAAAAATTTTACTGAGAAAACTTATGGTATAAACAATATAATGTGGAGCATATTTAACCTTCTTTAAGGAATGTTTTTAAGGATTTGTATGCAAATGAATATTGTTTACAAATAGGGCAGCTAGGTGATATAGTGGATAGGCCTCAGATACTAGTCATGTGATCTGAGCAAGACATTAACTCTGCCTCTGTTTTCTTATCCCTAAAATATGCCAGAGAAGGAAATGGCAAGCCACTAGTATCTTTACCAAAAATAACTCAAATGGGCACAGAGAGTTGGACCCAACTGAACAACAACAAGCAATTATTTACAAATAACAAGCCAGACTTAAATCTCCAGACTTTCCAGGCCTCTGGTCCCTAGAGTCTCTTTAGAAGACAGGTCCGTGGCTTGGGGTCTGAAGTGCAGTTATAGTAGGGGTAAAGCAGATCCTAAAGGGCATCTTACGAAGCCCAGCATATCAAAGGAAAGGTGAACCAGGTCAGAAAAAGGGCAAATTAGAGCTTCCTGCATATCAGTTAGGGTCACAGTTGTGGCCTGTGAGTTGCCATTACACATTCAGGCTGGGAGTGACCCAGTCTCTCAAAAATGAACAAAGAAGCAAAACCACATTTCTATTCCATCTAGCATGTTTAGAACTCCCTCTCTTTGGCAATAGAAGCATGTCCTTGGAAGTTATATGACAACATTTTTAAAAATTAGTTTTTTTTGTTCATTCAGATTGACCTATCTATGTAATCCAAAACTTGAAGGTAGCTTTCTTAGTTTTCAAACAATGATTTGAAAGCTTTTTTGGATGACATTTCATATCTATTAATTAACCTTACTAAGCTAACTTTATTAAAGCACAAATAATCCAAAGAACCTGAAGAAAGTTTTTTTTAATGTTATTTAATTAGATGATTTAGATTTAGAATAATTTTCCATGGTTACAAGACTCATGTTCCTTCCCTCTCCCACCCCCCCTCCCATATCTGATGTGCAATTCCACTGGGTTTAGCATGTGCCATGGATCAAGACCCATTTCCTTTGCTGTAGCGGTTCTCAACCTCTCAATTTGTAGCAATGAGAATACATAATGCATATCAGGTATTTACATTCTGAATCATAACTGTAGCAAAATTACAGTTTTGAAGTAGCCACCAAAATAATTTTTTGGTTTGGGGTCACTGCAACATGAGGAACTGTATTGCGGAGTCATGGCATTAGAAAGGTTGAGAACCACTGCGTGATCTTTTAGAGTCTACTTTCTCAGTCATAGCCCCACCAACCCATGTGATTAAGCAGTGTTTTTCTTTTTTTCCCCACAGTTCTTCCTCTGGATGTGGATAGTGTTCTTTCTCATATGTCCCTCCTAATAGTTCTGGATCATTGTATTGCATTGCTAGTAGAGATTTTACCACAGTGTATCAGTCTCTGTGTATAATGTTCTCCTAGTTCTGCTCCTTTCATTCTGAGTGATTAGACCTTTGTCAGAGGTTTTTGTTATAAAGATTGTTTCCCAATTTGTTGCTTCCCCTGAAGAAAGATTTTTTCTTTTTTATCTTATCTTATAGCAATATATACATAAATTACTGGGCACAAGAGATCCTCTGTATTATAAAGTGATACCCACTATGACACCATTAAGTTGGGGTTGAAAATGAATTTCCCTCTTGAGGTTGTTGTCCTTATTCAAAGAACCATGAATGAGTTGCCTTTGATTATTGCCTTTTTTTGAGTTTTTCCCAAAAATCTAGAATAAAGGTTTTTAACTGTCAGGTTTATAAGCATTAAAAGGAAAAATGGTAACTATATTTCAGCATAACTGATTTCCTTTGTAATTCTATTTTATTTTATGCATTTTAAAACATTATTATGAGGAATCCAAAGATTTTACCAGGCAGGAGGGGGGAGGTCCATGATGGAAATTGTAATTTTTCTCCCAACAGAGTTTAAAGCACTAGATTGGGGTAAAGTATGAGTTAAGTGGGTCAAGTGAAACCATGCTTCTATTTATGCTTTTGCCATGAATTTGATCAGTTACTGAAGTAGTAGCAAAGGAATGAATGGGAGAGAATTTTAAAAAGGAAATATTAAGAAAGTGATTGAATGTTATACATGATAATATTAATCACAGGATCATACATTTAGCACTGGGAAGAACACCTTTACTTTCTGTAGGAGGTAAACTGAGCTCCAGAAAATTTACTGGAGATGCCCAGAGATCACACAGGCAGTAAAGTGGCAGAGCTGGGATTTTGTTGAAAAAGAGGATGGTTAAATGACCTGCCTATTGACTAAGAAAAAGTTCACATGTGGTATCTCTTAGAAATAGAACTGTCAGTGACTCAGCAGAGATCACATTTGCTGCATCTGATCCCTTATATTTCAAAGGACATTAGCTTGCTCCTTTGGAGTTTGCCATTAGTCAAATTTGTGGAAGGTCAAAATGAAGTGGCAGTTTTACTTGGAAAATATGAGCAAGAAGAAGAAGAAAATAAAATTTCTCTTTCTCCTCCCATTTAGACTTACAGGAGCTGACAGTTGGCTTTAGCTTGCCGTGGGCCAATCACATTGTAGTCTGAGAGGGAAGATTCCAGAAACAGTTAGTCTGTTTGGGCAGTTGCCTACAAGTTTCAAGAGAGTCCCTGAATTGAGGGATATTGAGATCAGAAGCTAGGGCCTGGATGGCTTCTTCCAAAACAGGAAGTCAACTGAAATGAGCTGCAAGAAGGACTCAGTAGTGAGGTGGTAGTTTCCTTGGGAGAGTAACTGCTAGTATCATCTTTATTTTTCCTTTGTCATCTTTTTCTTCTTCTAAACCTTGCTTTCCAGCCCCATGTTCTCCATGATTTGTCTTAAAATTTTCCCTTTTCATAAAGTAGTCCACTGAAGGTGTTAATTACCCCATTCTTCTCCACCTGTCTGTCCTTTGCTTCAATAGTTTTTTCCTCAAAGCTTTCAGGACCTTATTAGCTTGAGGTTTTGATTGTCCTGTAAAGCTTCATTGAATAACATTAAAATTATCGGAAAGCATTTACATATCTAATACATTCCTAATTGCCTCTTTGCTAGCTGAGGCTAAGCAATGTATACAAGGGATTACATGGAATTTTTCCTACCTTATAATTATGTTTAAATAGTTCTTTAAGCTTTACAAAGGATTTGCCTTTAACATGGATACACATGTATGTATATGACATAAACATACAAAAAATATTAAATCAGTTCATGATGGATCAGATAAGTACAAAGTTTTGAAACAGCCAACATGTATATATCCTTAGACATTCCTTGAGGCAGGATCTTGACATACAAAGGCCTGCTGTGGTTGAATTTAGATAGTGCTTTTTAATGACTGTCAAATTATCTTGTATTTTTACCTAACCAAGAATAGCAGTGATTGGTTTTGGGGGTGGGGAGAGAACTGGCATAGTAAGTAATGGCCCTTTCTGATTGTATGGCCTTCTCAAAGAGATGAGTTAACACCTGAGATATGGATGATAGCTTCTGCCTTTATTTTCTAGAACTAGATTTATTTTTGAAGGCAAGGATTGTATCATTTTTCATCTTTGTATCACCAGTGATGCTCTTCCTTGCACATAGTAGGTACTGATAGATAATTGTTTTTAACTTGAAGTTTGAATTGAAATTTAGCAATAATCCATAGCTGAGATTTCCAGCACAGTTTCTATTCAGTTGATTGCCAGGATCGTAAATTTAAAACTAAGAGAGACCTTAGAGCCATTAAGCCCAATTCACTCACTTTAAAAATAAGAAAACTGAGGCCTAGAGAGGCTAAATAAATTTCCCATGGTCACAAAGAAGGTAAGTGGCAGAGCCAGGATTTGAACCTAGCCTCCTCTGACTCCAGGTCCAGCATTCTTTCTTTTCTCTCATTCTAGGCTGTCAGCCTTTTCTTTCTGAGCATAATCTTCCCATATTGGAACAAAAGTATTTCTGGAAATGCTTATTATATATCACTTTTTAAAATTGCCAAATGAAAGTCAAGTTTTCCAGTTGGGAAGAGGGATGATCTAGGAAATGAGTTTACCACTTCAATTTGGTGTGTGGAATACATTAGATTTTGTGGCCTGTTTTTTCTATTGGATCATCTGCTTAGCATAACTTGCCATTTCAGGACATCACTGGTGAGTCCAAGATTCCCAGGACTGTGACAGACCAAGAAATGGAGCAACTAAAGACACAAGTGACTCGTCTTCAAGCTGAGAAGGCAGATTTACTTGGCATTGTATCAGAATTACAGCTCAAGTTAAACACAGGCTCCTCTGAAGACTCATTTGTTGAAATCAGAATGGCTGTAAGTTATATAATATAAAATAATAAAAGACAGGGGAAACTAAGTCTTTCGTCACTTTTTCTTTCCGATGCAGGGAAGATAAATGATGCCCTTTTCTGGTAGCTTAGGAAATTTAAGTACAGCCTATTTTGATGTACATTTCCTTTAAAAAAAAAAACTGAAAATAGTTGAGATGAGATATTGGTTGCTTTTCAAAGCAAGAAGTATTGGTTTGTTTTCAAGTTCTGAACAAACACTAATTAAATTGAAAGTAATTCATTATATTAAGAACTATTTTGCTTTGGTCCTAAACCTTGGCCAGCAGAACAGCAGCAAATGTTTAATATATGTTCTTTATCTAGTTTTGTCAAACTAGGATTTATATGGTGTCCTAAAACTAAACATACTAAAAGATGCTGTATGTCTGAAATATGTCTTTTCCCATAAATGTTTTTGGGAAACCTCTATTATTATAGTATTGTAGTAATCAGGCAAATATATTAGGCAGCAAAAGAGAAAAATGAACTCCGTGTGGGCCTCTGGTCCCTTATGACTAAATGAGACTGGGATGGTGAGTGAAAGATTGCCATGAGCATAAATTCATTAGCATCTTTCCTATCTTTTCTAAGACAGTGTTAATATCTTTTAAAGGAAAAGAAATAAAATATCTGTCTCTCTAAAAGAACTAAAAGTATGTGGGAATATATATATATATATATATATATATATATGCAAAAAAAGAAAAACAATCTGTGTTCTAAAGAACCAGTAATTTTTGTGGCAACCAAAAATGCTAGTATAACGTCTGACAGATTGGCACTTGATAAAAAAAATTTTTTTTTTATAAATAGTCTCTAATGTATGACTTTAATTTAGTAAACAAGATAGGCAACAGATATATTGTAGTATGATTCAAAAGTGACTACATCTATACCACCCAACTCAAATAATTTATAGCCAAAAAATTCAAGTGATTTTATAATTCTCCACTTAGAAAACAAAGAAACTTTGTTTCCATGCCCTTTCTGCAAGTTACTGAAGGTTACTAAAAGCTAATGAGTTTTTAAAGAGCGTTTTGTGCTGTAAATAAATTGACAAATTCAGAATAACCACCCACTATATCAGAAGTTTCTAAATGAAATTCCTTCCTTTGAAGCCCTTTATTAGTAAGACATTCTTCTTCACAGGTGAATAATAATCATATTATTTTAGTCACTCATAGGTAGGATAAAACATTTTTTTTTGCTTCGGTGAATTGGAAACGTTGCTTAATAATCTGAAGGATCTCATGCATTAAAAGTCATTTGTAGCCATCTTATTCTTTTTTTTGGAAGATTTTTAAGCTCATTGTAATGTATGTCAGTGTAGAATTTTAGTCAGTGTAGAATTTCTTCCTTGTGCCCTATAGGTTATACAGCCCATAATACATACTTAACAAGAACCATCTTGGCTGACATATATCACTCTTTTAACCTTGTGGGGTGAAAAGTCCATCTCCTCCACTTTGGATCCAGTGATTTTCATACATCTCTTTTCCCAAAATGTAAAAGATGTTAGGAAAGTGTAAGGAGATGGTAGTAGTGCGTGCACCTTATTTGCTTGAGGAGAAAGGGGGGACTTCATAAAGAGAGGCAAGACTTTCTCATTTATAGGGCCACTTTAACATCTTTACCTTCTGAATGGCTCTGCAAAGTGGAACTTAATTTCCTTGTTAAAAGGGGAATGTAAACTTCTATTTCATTTTGAATGAATTAAACATTTTAAATCCTAAGTATTTTTCATGGCTTCTTTGAATTGAGTATATTTTAAATTCTTGCTTTATTTGCTCCATTTCCTTCATTTAATTATAAAAATAAAAGCATTTATCTTTAATACTGTTAATTATTAAGACTGCCTGATTTGACTTTTTTTTTTTATTTTACAGGAAGGAGATGAAACTGGAGCTTTAAAAGAAATCAAGAATGGCCCTGGTTTGATAATACCTGACACCACTGACAAGTAGGTAAAATAAAGACTAGTTACTCTTAAATACATCAGAAAAAGCATTATAATAAGAAACAGAGACTTAAATTAATTTTAATGCATTTATACTACTAATCCTTGAAGAATTTTTTGTTTAGATGTGATTCACTATAGTAATAAAAATGAATTAAATTACCATAATATTATTTAGTACTCCTTAAAGATCAGCTAGTGTATGTAAAAGAGAGAGGACTAGGTATTTCATGTTGCCCAGAAGAGGAGAAAGGTTAAAAAGGTGAGGCAACTCACTTTCTTTTTAAATCCTTACCTTCTGACTTTGAATCAATACTGTGTATGGATTCCAAGGCAGAAGAGTTGTAAGTGTTAGGCAATAGGGGTTAAGTGAGTCACACAGCTAGGAAGTGTCTGAGGTCAGATTTGAACCCAGGAACTCCCGTCTCACGGCCTGGCTCTCAATCCACCAAGCCACCTTGCTGTCCCCAGAACAACTCACTTTCAATCAATAAGTCTTTGGTAGAAATTGGAGTAGAATCATGTCTCCTAGTAATGAGATCAATGAATTTTTAATTTCTGAAAAGGCTGCCTCTTTAATGTAACATAACATTTGCCGCTGTGCTCCATCCTTCATTTATTCTTGCTCATATAGTAGAATGACTAAAGAATTCATAATCTTGCACAAAAATGAGTTGTAGAACTTCCAATCTCAGACTGTACAATGAATGGGGGGATGGGGGAAATGCTTCATAACCTGAATAGCAATGTTTTAGAAGAAAGAATAATGGATTTAGAGGTAGGAGACTTTGGTTTTAATCCTGGTTATAACATTTAATAGTTGTATGACCATGGACAAGTCACTTTAACTAAATTTCCTTGTCTGTAAAATGGAGATATTATTTAGCCTCAGGATTATTCTGATGAAAGCATTTTGTGTGATCTTTGAAGTGCCACATCAACATGAGTTTATTATCTGACCCAGCTAAAGTTTGGATGGGTGATGTAGGGACACAGGTGTGAGAGGGAACCTTTTGGAGGGTAAGCAGAATAGTTTTAAAGAGGAAATATAGACTGAAAAGTGAATTAGTAGAACTACTATTGTCAAACCTGAGTTAAACTACGTTCCACAATTCTTAGGGCTGCATCCCTTTACTAAATAAAATTTTTTATTCCAATAGTTTTAATTACAGTGCTTGTTTGTCAAAATGAAAACTGAAAGGAAGTATACAAAATAATTGGTTACTAATTGTGTATTGAAAGCAGTAAGAGTTTCCACACCACCGAACTGACAAATTTGGTGTTTTATTTTAGTGTGTGCATTGAATTAATCTTAAAATTTTAATGTAACTTGACAAATGCATAGCCTCAAAATGTGGTGGTTTTGCATTTTTAACATTTATGAAGTACTTTATATTGGTTATGCTCCCATATAAGGGGAAATCCAGTGAAAAGAATTTTTTAAAAAGAGTCATGGGAACTTACATTATATGTAGAGGAAAGTATCATCCCCCCCCCCCCCCCATAAATACAAAAATAATACAAGATAAAAATAAAATAATTTTGGTACAGAGGGCACTAATATCTGAATACTTTGGTATATGTCATCTTCCTTGCAAGCTTGTAGTTTTGTATGAGTCAGTCTGAAATGAGCTAAATATTCTAGAATATCATTATCAGTACCTTCCTCAGCTTTTTTCCTTTTTTCATCTGATGACTCCTTGGTTTTATTTTTGTTGTTGTTAAAGAACTTTTCTAGCAAAGAAAAGAGGGGGAAAGAAGGCAATTTTACTTGAAAATTTTGGGCAAATGTTCCTTCCAGCGATAATTTATTCTAAGGCATATTATTTAACTCTTCAGGAAATGTAAATTGCTTTGCTTCTATTTATTAGCTTCCTAGGAGTTATCTTAATTCCAATGCTTTCCCTCTGTTAATTTCTTACTGATCCTATATATGTAACTTGTTTTTTATATATTCATTTACGTGTTGTCTCCCCTGTTAGAAATGTAAGCTCCTTGAGGTCAGGGACTGTCTTTTGACTCTTTTTGTGTCCTCAGTACTTAGCACTATGCTAGGCATATAGTAGGGACTTAAAGATTGATTGATAAGTAATGCTATAACCACATTTATCCACATCCCATTTTGCTATTCTGTTAATTCACTTTTGCCTAATAAAGATCCAAATTTAGATTCTCACAGCTAGGAAGGGTATTTGGCTGGATGATTTTTATTTATCTTAGATAGCTCACTATAGGATTCCCGCAAAAGTGCTTGCTGTGGGATTTAAATGTGGTCATATATCAGTGAGTAGTAGCAAATACTCAGTAGAGTACCCTGTTTAAAACAGACCATGTTTAAATGAAATAATTTAAGTTATAATCCTTTTACTTCTTAATCCAAGTATTTAATGTTTTGTTCTTTAATTATACTAAAGCAACACTTTTTCTCTGCATAGGAACAAATCTGTGGATGGGGCAAAGAATTATTTGGAATCTGAGGAATTAACTGTTAGCCAGCTTCTACTTTGTCTCAGAGAAGGAAATCAGAAGGTGGAGAGACTTGAAACTGCACTCCAAGCAGCTAAAGACAAGTATGAAATGATATACTTTATATTTAGAACATTTTCAGGAACTATTAATTTTTTAAAAAGAATTTTCTGAAAACATGAAATATAGGAGGTTATTTTTCTAGAATAAGAATTGTTTTCCTTGCCTGGCTATTGAGCAAATGTATTTGAAAATACTCAAAGTTGTATAAAGTTATGTAAATGTGATGATGATATGCAATAGTATACACTTCTGATAATTATGTCTATTAACATATGACTTAACTTCATGAAAGAGACCAATACTCTCACTTAATTATGTTTAAGTTTATTTATTTAATAATTAATTTAGAATATTTTTCCGTGGTTACATGTTTCATATTCTTTTCCTCCCCTCCTTCCTGCCTCTCCCATAGCCAATGAGCAGTTCCACTGGGTTTTACATGTGTCATTGATCAAGACCTTTTTCCATGCAGTACAGTAATCATTTAGCGTCTACATCTTAAATCATATTTTTAAAAATTCAGTTTGCCAAAAATAACTTCAAATTTAAAAGGTTTATATTAGCTATTTCAACTTTAATCAGCTAGTGACAGGTCACAAGACTCTAAAATGCACTTCCTCAAAAGCTATATTTTGTACTTTTGTATCATTGGTTCAACCACCTAATTAGAGATGATATACTCAAATGAACATATTAGAAAAGCTGGAGAGTAAATAAGAAAATGCACTTCCTTTCTTCACTTGAACAGGCAGGAAAGTTGTCAGTACAGAATGTTGCCTAATCACTCAACGTGCTGGTTCATTTTGTTTGCTGGGTTTTTTTCCTTTTCCTTTGTTATGAAGGGCTGTTTAGAAGATAGGGCAAGGAAGGAAAGTTTTATCTTGAAATGATTGATATAAAAACAAGGCATCAATAAATCTCTTAAGAAATAAATAAAAAAAATTTAAAGGTCAGGAAAGAAGTAAAAAATTAATAATCTTTTTTTTTTTATATATTTATATAACTAAGGCTAATGATTGTTTGGTTGGTGGTGTTAGTTTTTCAAGAGACTGCAAGGTAATTTGACCTAGCTGCCAGACTTGGGGCTGGAAAATTCTGGATTTACTGATACTTGGCAGCTTTGTAACTACCTGGACAGCTTCTTAATTAAGGCTCAAAGTTATGGAGCAGTCAGAGTTCACAAACTCTGAGAGTGGCAAAACTGCCAGTCCTTGATAGGAGATGTCTTTTGGGTAGGTCCATACTGGCCATGAGTAATCAAAGTATGTTTTAATTAAGTAGATCCATAACACATAAATTTGTTATATCTCATTAGCATGATTGGTATACAGTACACAACTGCTGTCTTCAGTTGAGATATTACTATATATTTGTAACATGAAGGGGGGTTTAGTCCTTTAGATTATAGATGGTAATCTAGGGTGGATGACTGTCTCACCACGTTGACTTTGAGTTGATACTGATAGCAATGGAATTCTACTTCC
Organism: Monodelphis domestica; assembly: GCF_027887165.1. Taxonomy (NCBI): domain Eukaryota; kingdom Metazoa; phylum Chordata; class Mammalia; order Didelphimorphia; family Didelphidae; genus Monodelphis; species Monodelphis domestica. Next base: position 149,236,260 of record NC_077231.1, read on the forward strand.
ACAAATTTTTCTTGTCCCCAACTCAGCTCTATATTTAAGAGTCAGAGGGACCATTGGAGATTTCTGTCAGTTTTTCTGATCTTCTCCCTACTCCCCTACCACATGATAGCCACTGACAAATTTTCGCTGAGAAGCACTTATAGTTTATAAATATAGAGAGTGATTTTGATTGAAACTGGCTCTGGAATTAATATAAAATGTGTAACATTTATAACTATATTCTTATATAATTATATATTGTGAGAATTAAATGAGTTAATATTTATAAAGTACTTACTTAGCACAATGCCTGAGACATAGTAAGAACTATCTAAATGCTTATTCTCTTCCCCCTTCCTATTATTATATGCCTAATATTAATACTAATAGTATGTAGCTTTTCTTATATAAAATACATTTTCTATTTCTTGATTATAATCATTTTTCTCTCTTTTTTTGGTGGATTTTATGTAGAGTAGAGGTTCTTTTTTGTATCCTAGACTCCATTGCAAGTCTAGTGACATTTAGGAACCCCTTCTCAGGATAGTTTTAAATGCATAAAATAAAATACATAGGATTACAGTTATATTGAAATACAGTTAGCAAAATATTTTTAACTTCACAGACTGCAGGTTAAGAACCCCTGATCTAGAGAACCATATATGAAAGAAACAGAGTAAAAGGTACATTGTCTCCTCAGTTCTCTGTATGTGAAAACATCCAATTGGTTTGTTGCTTTAAGTTTGATGTTCAACTCAGAACAGTATGTTACCTGACGATAACTAGTTATTTCATCAAATTAAAATGAGTGTTTGTTATTTTTGTAGTACAATTGTTGTATTTGTCTAAAATGGCACATATCAAGTTGGTTCAAATGGTATAAAAGCAATGTCATCATGTTAACTCTCAGTTCTAAGAAAGAAATGAGCCAGCCTTCACTCAGTATCTTACCAATTAAAAAAACCTGCATACCCAACTAGAAGTAACAGTGCTGTTTTGGGGACTTGTTAGGAAACATTAATGCTATTTCCTTCCTGACACCCTCTAAAACCAAAAAAATGAAAGCATGGGAATTTTATTAGGCTGAGTTAACATGTTATTTTGTAAGGCACAATAGAATACATCTGAAGACATAACATGTTTTTTTTCTGTTGTCTTTTTAAGCTGAGATGTATAATGTTACCTTTAGAATTTCACCAAATAACCCAAAACACCAAGTTACATAGAGACACAGTTTGATTCTGGAATATGTTATTTGGGGCTTATAGGCAGTTTGTTGAGACTAGCATTAAATAAAATTTGAATTTCCTAAACACATTCCAGCATACCTGGGGGAGAAGGAAGGGATCTGCCTAGAAGTAGTTGTCAATTCAGTTTCAGCAAACATTTGTTAAATACCTAGTCTGTTCAAGGTATTGTGCTAAGTGCTGGAAATAGAAAAGGGACTTAAAACCAAGTGTCTATTCTTAAGGAGTTTATAAGTCTGATGAGTTAGCTGGTGAAGGCCAGCCTCTCTCTGGGGAAAATGGACCATGGAAAAATCCACAATGTTATCGCCAAATATGATGACTCAACTGAGATCTAGTTCTCTCTAGGCATCTTACAGTTAGTACCCAAATCCAGATTTCTCTGTACCAACTAGGGCTTTTTACTCTCAGAATATTGAATGACTAGTCACAACATTTTAAAATCTATAGCATCTAATTAATCTATAGGAAAGAGGACTACATTAATTTTATTTTCAGTTTAAATTGAAATATAAGAGAGGATAAGGCGAAAGAGATACCCCATCATTTCAAGCTGGAAACTTATAAGAAATAACAATGTTGTTCATTGTTCTTCTCAATGAAGGTTATGTAGTGTATTTTGCTATGAAGTGAAAAGTTTTACATCTTTTCTTTCAGCCAGTCACCTAGTATTTGTGTCCCAGGCATTGTGCTAAACACTGGGGATACAAAGAGGCAAAAACTAGGCTTTGCCCTCAGAAAACTTCCATTCTTTTGGTGGAGACAGCATATAAATAAATACATCAGATAGGCATGGAGTAGTTAGAAGATAACTTTAGAGGGAAAAGATATCACAGCCTCAGGGACCAAGAAACAATTCCTGTAGATGGTATCTTTGAAGTGGAATCTTGGGATTTAGGAATTCTAAACAGAACTGTTAAGAAGGGAAAGTATTCTAGGTATGGGAGATAGCTAGGGCTATGGCACAGAGACAAGAGTCATAACAACATGTAGGGCAGGATGGCTGGATCATAGAATGTGTGCAAGGGAACAGATTATAAAAAGACTGGAAATGTAGGCAGAGAGACCAGGTTGTGAGGAGTTTAAAATTCCAAACAGTTTTACATTTGATCTTGAAGACTGGAAAAGGAGGAAGGCACCTGGTTGTAATGAACTTTAAATGTCAAATAAAAGCCTTATATTTGATCCAGGGAGCCTAGTGGAATTATTGTACAGGAAAGTGACATAGTCAGACTTATACTTTAGGAATGTCTCTTTAGCAGTTATGCAGAAGAAGGATTAGAATATGAAGAAACTTGAGATAGAGAGGCCAGTTAGAAGACTATTACAATAGTTCAGGTAAAAAGTAATGTAGATTCTTGAATCCCCTTCGAGGAAGGGGTATGGAGAGCCACATTTCAGAGAGGGCCAGAAATAAAGATACACATACTAAGAGTTTAAACTAAGTCCCTGAATATTGCAGTTACTTGAGAAATTCTGAATTAGTTTAGCACCATGCGTGTTCTTTGTATCAGTTTTTGAGCATATTGTATCCTAAATTTTTTGTTTTGAAAGAACAAGTTAGTCTGTTTAACATAATATAACTGTGTTCTGGTTAGCACTTTTGCAATTGTCATTCCTCTTCAGAACTCAATGAAAGTAACATTGGAATTTCTCAGACTCTCAGATTTAGAAAAGAAGGCAGAAGATCATTCCGAAAATGCTACCCAGACTGAGGAAGGCCCTGGAGAAGAAAAAGAAAAGGAGCAAAGCATAGAAACTGTGGGTAACAATTCAAAGACTGTTTCTCTAACATGTTTCATATATAGCCTATATAAGCAATACTGCATTATGTTACCAGTTATATCCTTAGGATATATATCAATCTGCTTTAGGAACATAGACATTCTATTAATCCTGAATATTTATCATTGCTGTCAAGTTTCTTTTTCTTGATTTGAATTTCATATTGTATAAAAATTAATTGAGCCAGATCTTTATCCTTGTAAATGTAGGAAATCCTGGCCCAATTATTACAGCTTTCTTTTCTACATCTGCTGTAGCTTTCCCCTTGAAGGGTTAAATTAAGGAGTTCAACAAAGTGAGAAGAGCAGTTTAACAGAAACTTTGTTTAATTAGAGAAAGAAGTATAGATAGAAAGATAGAAAAGAGGAAAGAGATTATTAATCTTATACCCTATAAATATACCTAAAACTTCCTAAATCTATCTCTGTCTTCTCAGGACAGTTTTTTCTGCTTGGCACACCAGGCCTATCTAACCTACTCTATCTATAAATGATCCACTAACTACTTAACTTCTTAAATAATAGAGAGCTACCACTCACTGACTTCTTTAATCAGTTTTCTGTAGCAGCCCAACTGTCAATAACCAACTGCCAACAGATCCTTGCCTCAGTCAGACCTCCTGCTCTCTAGAGATCCCAGAGGCGAAAGACCCTCAAACTGTCAGTGGCTTCTTCTTATCCTCACTGACCAACTGTTCCCCCTGACTTCCTGTCAGAGGGGAGGCTACTTCCTCTCTCTAATCTTGGTCTCCCTATTAACAGAATCTTTAATTCTGGCTCACTGACTCCTATCAGTTCTGATCCACTTAGAAATCCTGCTCTTTAGCCTCTTGAGACAGAGGGAGAGATTAAGAAAATCCCTTTAATACCCTTGAATCCCTAAGGGACAAAGAAAATTACACCAGCAGGTCTTAGGAAAATGGGAGTTTTTCTTAAGTTATATATGACCTATATCTGGATCAGTAGGGGCCAGACACAACTGAAATATTAGAAAACAGAGATAGAGATAGTCCAGAAAGTTTCTTGGGACCATTTCTTTGACAGTTGTTACAAAAGAGAAGGTTTAGATGAGGTGGATACTGTATGTTTTATAAAATGTTTCCAAGACTGCCTAAGAATCTGTAAAGTGGATGGTTCTAACAACAGGAATACATAGTGGTAACCAGTGCCAAAACAAAGAAGTTTTGGTAGCCACAAAAGTTCCTGTGAGATACAGTAAAATACAACATTTACATAAAAATCTCATTAGCTATTTAAACTTGAAAAGAGACAATAAATGGGAATATGGGAAATTTACCAGGAAATCACAGAAGCTTCCAGTTATGCTAATTCAACAACTAGGTCACTAAAAAGTGACTGACTCCCTTTTATAAAAGACATTACTCCCCTACAAAGAGAAGCCAAAATAGTCCCAAAACAAGAACCAGATGAACAAGGGCTGGTTAAATAGACTTGTATTTCTGAAAAGTTAAGACTGAACCACAGTAATGGTTAAAGTTATAATGTCATTCTGACAGAATTAGTTGACGATGTGAAGGAAGGAGACCTACTTCCAAAAAATACTTTTAATAAGTTGTTTCTAAAGTACATTAACAGTTATTAATGAGCTACTAACATTGAAAACAGTCCAGGCTACTAATATCTTTATTTCCAAATCTACAAAACACTAGGAGCAGAGCAATCATGAAATTTTTTTTTTCCCAAGAAAAAACAAATCCGGAATAATCACCTTTGTGTGTTTCAATCTTATATTGGACAGGTTGGAAGTGAAGTGGAAACACTGAACCTCCAAGTAACAGCTTTGTTTAAAGAGCTTCAAGAAGCTCACACTAAACTCAACGAAGCTGAGCTGATGAAGAAGAGACTCCAAGAAAAGTAAGAGTAAAGAACAGAGTTGGCTTGCATTTGGAAAATAAAAAGATACATGTAGAGTTAATAGAGTACTTGTATTTGAAAAAAGTAAAGAGCTGTTCTCAATTTTGAAGTCAAGATATCCTGATGTTAGAATAGTTTTCAGGCATATATGTGAAAAGCTGACTTTTGAGAACCTTTTATTCCATGTGTGTATGTATAAAAGTGCTTCCATATGAGGTATTTTATAAAATAAGATATACTTCCTAAGAAGACTGTTAGGAAAAACATTCTAGAAAAAGAGAAGAGGAAGAAATTATAGTTGTTTAATTGGAGAAAATCTTTTTATTATGACTCAATTATTGAGACTGAGTGGGGTGAGAACGTTATTAATGAATTTTAAAATTCCTTATTCTTTCCAAGTGCATCTTTTTGTTCTTCTACATAGAGTACTAGATAATGTTAAAGTTGATTACAGTTAAGTGTTTTTTTTTTTATTTTATTCTTGGACAAGAGAAGTTTGCACCTGTCTTAACACTGCATAGGCTCTTAGGATTGCCAAATTAATCTTCAGTGTTCAAATAATAGCTCCAAATACTGATATTCTTAAAGTTACCAGTATATATTTGGAAGACCAAGGTCCCCATTAATTTTTCCTATACTTGTTAATAACTTTATTGTTGTTTCTTGAAATGGATTTATTTAGTAGTTGTCATAACCTTTGAATTATAGGTCCATAACTTAGAAGAATAGGAACACCATTGCTGAGTCTAAACCACTTTAGGAGAAGCATCTTCTTACTGATAATTACTCTGGATTTTGTTTGAAAATTGTTAAAAAAAATAACTTCCTTCTCTCCTAAAAATGATTGTAGGTTTTGAGTGGGTTATAGCATAGAATGCTAGTTGTAGAATCTTTTTTTGGCAGTTATTGTGTTAGTAAACTAGTAAAGAAGCAAATGGGAATTGGCAGTATGTTTTCTTAATAAATCCTTATATATTATTGTGATATGCTTTACATTTACTATATAAACTTGGATTTTAAAAAATGTGTTAAAGTCATATATCAGACGTTTGAATGGTATTTTATACATGGCCACAAATATGGTTCCATTTCTGACCTGAGTGGCTTACAAATAAAAGAACCATCTAAATCTAAATGTATCTATCTAAATCTCTGCCCTGTTTTTTTTCAGGTGTCAGGCCCTTGAAAGGAAAAATTCTGCAACCCCATCAGAGTTGGATGAAAAGCAAGAATTAGTATATATCAACAAAAAGTTAGAGCTACAAGTGGAAAGTATGCGGTCAGAAATCAAAATGGAACAAGCCAAAACAGATGATGAGAAGTGAGTTTGGCATAAATGAAAGCACTGATAAAATGGAATGATAAACTCCTTTGTAATAGAGTGAAATTTGGGAACTATGAGTTTGTACAAGTTCTTCTTTTGACTACTGTAGTTGAGCAACAGGGAACTCCTCTGATGAGACAGAATTTTTCATTAGGAAGGAACCATAGGGAATGAGTGGAGGAAGAATTGAACCCTACCCCTTAATTTGCTGGATGGAGCTATTTTTCCTGGTTGGTAGGAAGTTGAAGGAGAAGGGAGGAGAGACATACTAATATGTATTTATATCATAGTTAGGAAAGGCATTGTGCCTATTTAGGGGAGAAGATGAAGGTGAGAATGTAATAAAATGACAAATCTTTTCCAGCCTTCCAATTAATTTTGTTATTTGTTGAAATAGGTCCAAATTTGCCATTTTACAGACTGCACACAACAAGCTTCTTCTTGAACATAGTAATGCACTGAAAACAATTGAAGAACTAAAAAGGAAAGAGGTATTTGAAGGAAAGAAAGTTTAATTGCACAGAGAGTAGAGAGGAATATAATTCTGTGTGTGTGAATGTGCATGTGAAGTAACTCAGTTGTTATAATTTCAGCAGACTTCTAAGTTTTGCATCAAATTAATTTTTATTTGACTTGTTGTTTGTCATCTGTTTCATTTCTAACTAGTGTGTTTTAATTTGTGTGCAAAAATGATTCTTCTGATCTATTCTTGATCGTAGAGGCTTTTAATATTTCTAGCATTTATGATTGATGTGTGTGGTCCATCTCTATAGTTGGCTGGGATTAGAAATGTTTTTTATCTATACAGAAACTGACCCATTTTTGATTGACTTAACTAGTATAATACTTTAACCAAACAAATGCCTCTTATAGTGTTTTGGTTTAGATTATGACAACTTTAATTTGAGAAAAGTTTTTTGTTATTGTTCTCACCAAATTCTAATTTTAATATTCCTTATTAACTCATTAGAGTTACAGTTTATCTTGTGAAACATCTCTTCAGTTTTGATTGTCCTTTTTAACATAGATTATTATTCCTTTTTTCTACTGATAATACAAAAATATTCCATTTTAAAATAATAATATGAATCAGTTATAATCTCAGTCAACTTAAAAGGATTTAATTGTTGGAATTAAGTTTTGTCTATATTTTTTGGCCTGAGATTAAGTATTAAGTCATATCACACAGCTAAGGTCCTAAAATGGTATTTTTTTATATTTCCAGGAACCTGTGAAAGAAAAGTTGGCAACCCTTGTTATTAAGACAGAATAATTGTTAGCCAATAATTTTTCTAAATGTATTTTGTCTAGTATTTGATTAAAAGGTATTTTATAGTTTCAGTTTTTTCTCTTCAATGAATCTTTTATAACAGGCAGACAAAGTTGACAGATTAGTGATGACAGAACTAAATGAAAAGCTTGAACTAGCAGAGAGAGCCCTGGCTTCCAAACAATTGCAAATGGATGAGATGAAGCAGACTATCGCTAAGCAAGAAGAAGACCTGGAGACAATGTCGATCCTCCGAGCTCAGGTATAGATATATTTTCACTCTTGGTAAATTTAGTCATCATTTAAATTACTATTTATTTCATTGTGAAATAACAGCATAATAACATTAGCAGTATTTAGTATATATATGACATTTTTGTATGGATTTTTTCATTGTACTTTAAAATCAGATATTTATGTTGTCAGTCTTTAAAAAGTAACTGGAATGATTTCTCTCCATTTTACTAAGAAAAGGCAAAGAGTATATATTTCTGCTACTGTTCCTAACCAGTCTTTAATGATCTAACAACACATACTGTTATTGAGAGAGTCTCTAAGTTTTTCAGTGTGTTAGAACATGGACTACTCTAAGATTCCTATTAAGCAACATAAATAATTATTTCTTGAATACCTGATAGAATTTACTGGTAAATTCAAATAGCTTTTCCTTGGGGTTCATTTATTGCTTGTTCAGTTTTTTTCTAGAGTTGGATTTTTTAAATCCTCTTATGACTATTCATCTGGATATTGCATATTATTATAGCTGTTCACCCATTTCATTTAAATTGTCACTTCTCTTAGAATACAATTGGAAAAGTTTCTTTTTAAAAAATAAAGTTATTTTGGGTTTTTTTTTTTAGGCATTGGGTGTTAAGTTACTTGCTCAAGGTCACACAGCTAAGATGTGCCTAAAGCCAAATTTAAATCCAGTACCTACTGTCTCTAGGCCTGGCTCCCAATCTACTGAGCCACCTAGTTGCCCCCGTTACTTATTTTTAACATTTAAAATTTTTTTTTGGGTTCCAAATGTTCTACCTCCCACAAATACTGAGAAGGTAATCAAAATGATATCAATTATACATGTGAAAGCATGCAAAACATAATTTCCATTTTGGCTACATCATACAGAACAAACACTATCACCACCACCAAAAACCCTAGAAAGTTATACTTGAGTTTTCACTCAGAGTTCATCAGTTCTGTCTCTGGAGGTGGATAGCATTTTTCATCATGAGGCCTTAGAATTATCTTGGATCATTGTATTGATCAGAGTAGCCAAGTCTTTCACAGTTGATTATTAATATTGCTGTTACTGTGCATAATGGTCTCCTGGTTCTTCTCCCTTTACTGTGCATTAGTTTATTTACATAGATCTTCTCATGTTTTTTTCTGAACCCATATCTTTGTCATTTCTTATAGCACAATAGTACTCTATCACAATTATATGCTGCATCTTATTCAGCCATTCCCCAATTGATGAGCAACCCTTCCATTTCCAATAATTTTCTACCACAAAAAAGAACTGCTATAACTATAGGCCCTTTTTTTCTTTGATATTGTTTGTAGTATAGACCTACTAGTGGTATTGTTGGGTCAAAGGGCATGCAGTTTTATAGCAATTTAGGCATACAGATAGTCCTCACTTTCCATAAATTCACATTAAACAAATTCAGCACCCCAGGTGAGCAAGCTGATTACAAGATTCTTTGTACCCATGGTGGAAGTTTCAGCAAAAAGGAAAGGAGGGGGTCTATAAAACAGTTCACTTAACATAAGCAAGAACTGGCTATAGTTCCAAATCGTTCTAGAGAACGATTGGACAAGTTCATAAACTCCACCATCAGTTAATTAGTGTACTTATTTTCCTTCAGTTGATCCAACTTTTGTCATTTTCGATCAGTATGAGGTGGTACTCCAGATTTGTTTTAATTTATATTTCTCTAGTGATTTAGAGTATTTTTATGATTATAGATTGCTTTGATTTCTTCTTCTGAAAGCCACCTGTTCATATACTTTGACCATATATCATTTGGGGAATGGCTCTTATTCTGACTTGGCCCTATATATTTGAAAAATGAGGCCATTATCCAAGAAGCTTAATGTAAATCTTTTTTTTATTTACTTCATTGTCTATGGTACCTTTTAGCAAAATTTCTGTTTATCTTTTTTTCATTAAATCTATTTTTGCCTTTATTTTTCTGAGATCATGATTACTACCTCTTTTTTTTTTCACTTCTGCTAAAGTATAATAATTGATTCTGCTATAGCTCCTTATTTTAACTCTGTATCTACATGTCTTTCTGTTTCAAGTAAACAACATATTTTTGGATTCTATTTTCCAATCCATTCTGCTATCAGTTTAGTTTATAGGTGAGTTCATCCCATTTTCATAGTTAACAATTCTTAACTGATTGATCCAAATTTCTTCAGTTGTTCTTTTTTCTCTTTTTATCCAGTCCCTCCATAAGTCTATTTTTTTCTGCCCTCTGCCTCCCTTTTTATCAACTACCCCTTCTCCTATGCCTTTATTGAATCTGATAGATATCTATACCCAACTGAATTTGTATGTTATTCTGTCTTTTGAGCTACTGTAACCCCGTCCTTATTTTCTCCTCCACTTTTTAAAAGCCGTTTCTTGCATGCCTTTTATTATATGAGGAAAATTGCCCCATTCTATCTTTGAATCTTCATTTTGAATGTAAGATGTTTTATTCCACTCTTAATTCTTTTTTATTTTGCTATCTGGAATATTGCTGCTCTCCTCTTCCTCATAGTATTTTTCAGTGTATTTGACTGTCTTTTTGGTACTTGAATTTTTTTTCTTTTCCCTCAAAGCTATGGATTTGGTCTCCTGGAAGGGATTTCTTCCAGGAGGTGACCAGTAGATTCTTTCTGTTTTCATTTTGCCTTCTGGTTCTAATAAGTCTAGGCAGTTTTTGTTCATTATTTCTTAAAATAATAGCACCTAGGCTTTTTTTTTTTTTTAACACAGAGGTTTTCAGGTAGTCTGATCCTTCCTAGAGATCTTAGCATTTTTGGATAATTTTTTTTTTAATTTTGTTCCAATATTTATTGTATTTGGAATCATTAATCTCCAGTTTAATTTTCAAGGAGTCGTACTTTTGAACAACCTGTACTAAACAGATTGCAAGTTAGGTCCTAATTGATGCAAATACTGAAATGGTCATGTATTTGAATTCACACTATTCAAAACTGTAATTATATAAAATAATGTTAATTGGTTCTAACTCAGTGGAAATGTACAGTATGAATTCAAATAATGCATCCACTTCAAGAGAATGCATTACTTGGGACCTAGCTATATTCTCTTTCCAATTATTTCCTATAACATTCTTAATTCTTTTCTTGTTATATCTTCTTATTTATGTGATCATTTTTAAACTAATTTTTTATTCCTTTGCAGAATTTCAGTAGAGCTTTGTGCAAATATACTATTTTTGAGGCTTTATTTATATACAATGTAGGTTTATTTTCTTCTTTTTAGTATCTTGAGCATTAATGCCTCCAATATTTATCCATTGGTAATTTCTTGCATTTATTCACTTTTCCAGCCTTACTTCATGAATTGGGTTGTTTGTTTTTTTCCTTAGATCCAGGCTCTCTTCCACTTCTGGAAGGAATAGTGAAGCTTCTTCTGACACCAATCTGTATAGTCTGGAGTTTTTGCAATAAATGCCATAAGGACCTCAGGAACAGCTTTAACCAGCTCACTATTTCCTTTCACCTTATCATCTTGAGACTACTCTTACAAGCCAGTTTTTTCTCTGAATGTCAGGGAATAGTGATTAGAAGCCAGCATTGCAATTGGGTTAATTACATAAATATATTGGGATTGGGTTCCCAGATGATTGACTGAACTCACACTCAATGTCAGTTGTTTTTCTCATCCCTAAATGGTCAGGATGATGAATATCATTAAAATATCCAGGATATACTGTAATTTTGTTGGGTCTGGTATCTGAGATTTTGCTCTTACCTAGGAGCTTCATGTCTAACTATTAAGTGGTTAAGCAGTACAAAGAATTTGTTGTTTTTCTTAGACAATTCAATGAAGCATGACAGAGTAGGTAAACCTGGCAATGGGCTCTGAGTTGAGGAAGTCTTCAAACCTAAATAAATAAATAAAAGTAACACCACTTTTCTGACTCCATTTGGTATGAAGAAAGGAGTTGGTGCTGGGGTATACCGTATCCTTGGTGTCAGAAGTAGTCTTCACCCATTTGCATTTTTAGTGGTAATGGAAGATTGGGGTGATCATAGATCTAGAGGCTTAAAGGGATCACAGAAATTTTCTAGTCCAGTGTTTTCCTTTTACATAGAAGGAAATTGAGGTTAAATGAGTTAATTAGCTTTCCCAAGGTCACTGAGGTGGTATTCCTCTGAGATAGAATTTTAATTTCCTCTTAACTAAAGAATTCGTTACTTTTCCACTATGCCATGTTGCCTCCTATGTCATTTTCTAGAAGTTTATTGTCACAGATCAAAGCAATTGAGTTATGGAGGAAAAGGCTCAATGGCAAGGAGGGCCCCAAATCCATTTATGGAGAATGACAGGGGTAGTCACTCTAGCCATTTGAGTGATAGTGGCACCATGCACACTTCTCTACCTCTTACATACATTCATCTGCCATCAGACTATACATTTGCTATCAGAAAAAATAACTTGCTGAGTTAATAGAACCTTATCAGAAGGTTAGCCATTTCAGTTCAATATCGAAGTTAATAATTGAAATTTTTATCTAGGTATTTTGTGTTGATGTATCTGAGAAGAGATGGTATTGGGCAGTGGTCATTATACTCATCTTTCCCAACTGCCCTGCAGATGGCAGCAAGAGCCATATGTTATTGTTGGCAATGCATAGAAAGGTATAGTGGGTTGAATTCGATTTTTTTTTTAACCAGATGGAGGTTTATTGTTCTGACTTCCATGCTGAGAGGGCAGCAAGAGAGAAGATTCATGAAGAAAAGGAGCAACTGGCATTACAGCTGGCATTTTTGTTGAAAGAAAATAATGTTTTTGAAGATGGAAGCAGGTAAGATAAAGTAAAAGGCAGACTTGAAATAGATTGCAATACAGACTTGGAGCTTGATTTTTTATTCAGCAGAACTATTTTTGTTTCCCCTGTAACACAAAACTGCCTATAAACTTAGAGAAGGCTAAGGGTTTGTTTTGGTTCTTAAGAGGGAGGACAGCATAGTAGTATATATTAAAGATTGAGGCTCCCTATCTCACCAAGGCTGAAAGTGCATGAGTTTCTTACAGGTTTACTTCCACTCTGATTGGCATAGGAGCTCTGAACTGCTTTTTCTCTAGAGCAGGTTTGCTCTTCCATCATCTATAGTCTCTATTCCTAGAATTCTCCAAATCAATGGTGAACTAAGTGCAGACACCAGCCAATTTAGCCTGCTATAGCTCAGAACTTCTGACCTCCTAGAGCTCCAGTCCCCACAAACAGGAATTCCAGGCATATGCTACAATACCTAGCTCCGTTTATTTTGAAAAACAAACTGTATTAGCTGAATGGCTAGGACTCATTTGTCTTATATATTAATCTGGTAGCTTTCAAATGCTGAACTAATGCTTCAGATTATTTAATTAGAGCTGTGAAAGCCGAAAAGATCCCATTAGATGTACAGAAGATGACCCTGTGAATTGTGCTTGAGTTGTTTTTGAGGGGCCATCCCTAATACCAATGGCTGTTAAGAAAAACTTTCATTCTTTTGGGGAGAAGCAGCATGTATACAGATAAGCAAACAGAAAATAAATACAAGGTAATTTGGGGGAGGTGGATGGGAATAAGTAACACCTGAGGTAATTAATTAACAAAGCACTTTTTGAGACGGCACTTGAGCTGAGCTTTGGGATTCTAAGAAATAGAGGTGAGGAGGAAAAGCATTCTAGGAATTATGGCAGAACAGTTCCAATCCAATTCCACTAGGTGCAAAATCCTTCCATTGTTCTCCTTCTATTGTACCATGATCTACTCAGGATTCATGGTCTGCTTTTTATTCTCCTGGTCAAATGCTAATTTACATTAGCTGAAGTATGCCCATTTCACAGGCTTGGTTGGTTTTGGGAAGTTGAGGCTTGATGTTCTGTAAATAGTATTAGAAGTGCTTCAGGAGATAAATTATTTTGACAAAAAATAAATCTCTTTTGAATCAGCTACTTGCATTGTGGCCATTCCTACCACTTAGGCTTTTAGAAAATAAATATAACTCCCTGGTAATTCTTTTATTCTGAGGATATAAGATTTATTCATTAAAGAATTTTGTTCATCGGGAATGCCTTCTTTCAGAGATATAAAATACATTATTGTGGACTTGGGAGTCATATTTTGCAATCTTAACGGGTTAAATATTTCACAAGAATTAAAATAAATATAGATGTTAAATAAAAATTTTTTATTCTGTATATGAATAAAAGAACACCAACTATTTAGTATTAGAAAAGACATTAAACTTCTGACTTTTTACTTCAACTTTTATTGAGACTATGTTGAATTTAAGTAACATTATTTAATTTTTCTATAAGAACATAGATTACTTTTTCTACCTTTGGTTTTATTTTAGAGATGAGAAGGGATCCTGAAAGTAGGGGTAGATGAAGTAGGCCTGTGATTACATTAGTGTAGGGAATACCCATTGTGACAACTCCTTCCAGTGATATAGGTTGGCAACTTTACTTCTAGTCTTAGAAATTGCTTGGAACACTTTAGAAAGACGTATTCAGGGTCATCCAGGAAGTAGAATAGCTAGCATTTATATTGTACTTTAAATTTCATTTGAGCCTCACAACAACCTTGTGAGATAGGTACTATACTGATCCTCATTTTACATATGGGGAAACTAAGGCTGAGAGAGTTAAAGTTACTTGCCTGGGGTCACGTTGATAGCATCTGAGACCACAATTGAACTCATGTCTTTCTGACTCCACAGCCAATACTCTGCCACCTATCTTCCAGACTGTCAGAGGAAGGACCTGAATCTAGGTCTTTCCGACTTCAAGCTATACTGTCTGTTTTTCCATGTTGCCTCTTTTATTTTATATCTTGACAGTATTACAGTCTTTGATTTTGTTAGTTCTCTTCTAAAACCTCATCAGTATTTACTAATTTTTATTCTAAGCAGACAGTCTTTGATGGAACTGCAAAGCCGTCATGGGGCCAGATCAACAAATGAACAAGACCAGCAGCCCTACCTTGTTCAGAGAGGTAAATTATTAAACCCATTATTTTGCTTCCATAGTAATGTCCTCTGAAGCTACATAGAAACAAAACACTAACCAAATTTTTATATTCCCATAAACTATCAAAGTGCTTCTGAAAATATGACTTTCTATCATAGGTTTGATAAACAGCTTATATGTATAAGAGTGTGTATGTGTGTCTATGTATTTTAGCTTATCCTAAAAATAATAAATTTCACTAACTTCCTACTTCTGAGCAATGGGAAGTGGCTCAGGTTTCTCAAAGGTCATGTCACCAGGAACATAAACCCTGGCAGGTGCTATCAAGTACAGCTTAGAGTACGGCTTTTTCAAAGAATTGTGTTTTTTACCCTCCCTAAGATAAGATAGCTGTCATCCTGCTTCACCCCCAACATTTAAAATTTGGTAAAGTGAGGTCAAAATAAATTTCAAAGCCATCTCAAAGAGGATCATCACTATATAAGATTGCTGTTCATTATTTGGTAGACATATATTTTTTTTAAATCACAACAATTTATGAATATCATCCCCAGTGCATGGAGGGGTTGTAGTCTCCCTAGAGGTTGTAACCTAGTTAATTAAATTATAGATACTTTGAAGCATCAACTCCAAAAATTACAAAGTTTCTGAGTTTGGTATTAGATTTTGGGGAGAGAAAGGTATCATCCTTGTTTTGTAGATTCTGTTAAATATTTGCTGAAAGCCTATCCTGTGGCAGTATACCAGGGATATACAAAGACAAGTTTCTCTTTGCTCTTTTTTTTTTTTAACCCATACCTTCTGTCTTAGAATAGGTAGTTCCAAGGCAGAAGAGCAGTAAGAGCTGGGCCATTGGGGTTAAGTGATTTACCCATGGTCACATAGTTCAGAAGTAGCTGAAGCCAAATTTGAACTCAGGACCTCCAGGCTCCAAGCCTGGCTCTTCCCCTTGCTGTTAGGGAACATGTATTTTACTAAAATAAATAAATACAAGAGAAATGTAACCCAGAAGATAACCAATTGATAGCTACAAGTCAATTTTAATGATAATCATTAATAGTACAGAAATTTCATTTTTAAGTCTTAAGCTATGTCAGTTTTTAAACTTTTTTTTGCAATGCTAGACAAGTTTCAAATCGTCACTTAATAATAATTCACAAATCATCACTTAATAATAATTCAAACATTTCAAGTATTATGGTATTAAAGAATAAAGAATGCCTCTTATTTTATTGACATTTACATTCAACAAAGACTTACTGAACACCTATTAGAATACAGAGACTTTGGGGGCAGATCTAGGACAAATCATACTGTACGCTTCATATTTTATTGTCTCCACCAAGCATTTTTACTTATGTAAGATCAGATTAAAATGCATTTCAAAGATAATTTTAAAGGGGAAAATTAATCACAAAAATATAGCTTGAAGTATATATTCATAGAAGGTAATAAGGGAAAGGAAGGATGTTAATGGGCTGTATATGTGTACCTGTCTATGATTGTGTATTAGTCCTTTTAAAAAACATTACAAGATTAATAACACAAAGATAAGTGCATGAAACAAGGAATAAATTAATAAATACAACCTTGTGTTATCTTGTAATAATTTTTTAAAAAGAATCATACATGTTGTAGAAAGAATTCTTGTTCAAATTAAATGGTCTCTGAGATTGTTTAGCTCTAACACTGTGAAACTGACAAAAGATGCCTTTGCTGAGGGCCCTTTCCAAGACCATCCACAGTGAGAGTCCCTTTGGGGGTTGGGAACAGGAAGGATTGGTAAAGTAGATGTGTGGGGTTTCCCCAGATAGAGACATTTGTATCTGATGAAAGTGTGTACTGAGAGGCTAAATTATTTGCTCATGCTCTCATAGCTAATGTGTTCAGAATGTGAAACCAAACTTTATTTTGCCACATATAAAATGGTTATATCAGTGTAGTCTGTGTGTGTGTGTGTGTGTGTGGTCTTCTGATCTTGCTGACTGCACTTTTCATCATTCGTGTCTTTTGACATTTCCTGGTATGCATTTTTTTAGTGTGCTATATTTTTCCACTGCAATGTCATAATTTATTTAGTGATCTAGTCATTATACATCTAAATTATTTCCATTTTCTACCCAGAAATCAAGTTTGAAATGCTGCTATGTAAAATAATGAGTTCCTTGTCACCAGAAGTGTTTGAGCTGGGACCAAGTGACTCTCAAAGAATGTTTAACGGATATTGTATGTACTAGAGAGAAAGTTGGGCTACATAGCCCCTACCTTCCATGCCAACTTAGAGAGTATGATTTTTTCTGTAATTTGTGTGTCTAGTGTAATAGCTTCAATTATAAATTATTGACAAACCCACTAAAGTTAATATTAGTAGTTTAGTTATATTTGCTAAATTATAAGCTTAAGTTAAGAGTATGTTTTAAAAAAAATCTTTACTTACAACAGCTAGTTCATAGGATGGATGAACTTTTTATGTTTTGTTCCAGGAACTGATGATAGAAGCTGGCGGCAACAGCAACAGCAACAGCAAAGGAGCATTCCAATCCATTCCTGCCCCAAGTGTGGAGAAATTCTGCCAGATATAGATACGCTGCAGATTCATGTTATGGATTGCATTATATAATTGTTAATGTTTCACCAAAAACAAAAAACCTTTCTGGTAAATGTTGAACTTCATCCTCTAAAAGCTGTACCTTTGTGTGTTTTCCCTCAAATATTTTGGCCCATTACATTTGTTTTAGAAGAAAAAAACTTCTGTGGGTGTTAAATAGCCACTGATGGTCCATAAAGGACTCCATTTAAAAGAGCTTCATTTTTTGTGTTTGGTTTATGCCAGCTTTACACCATAATATCTGAATATATTAATGTAATCAGAAGTTAAACTAAACTGATCAATTTAAAGCACTGTAAGTAGGCTGAAAAGATGAAGTGGTTACAGGTTTAATCAAGAAATAGACTTACCTGTTTGAAGTATTTCTAATTGTACAGTTCTTTTTATTCATTACCCACTTAAAATGAATCCTGTTGGGATTTTTTTTTTTGCATTATACTTTATTATAGCTAGGGTAAGCATACTAGATTTTTTTGGTATGCTTTTTATTTGGGCACCATGCGCTTTAACTTGATGGGGAAAACAAAAAATTGTGGGCATATGTGAAATAGGTTAAGTGTTAGGTTTATTTGACTTTATGAAAGTTCACAGTATAAAGAAGTTGAATTTGTTTTTTAGTTGTTAAGCACAAATAGGTTTGTACAGTAGATGCTTATTCACTTGTTAACAAGAGAACAGATGTTTATTCATTTTCTTAAATGATCAAGTTACATCTTAAGTCAAAAACAAATGATTGCAAAATAAAACTGCTTTTAAATATTTTAGATTTTTTTCTTATATGTATATTGACTAATTTCTTAATATGCATTTTTCTGTATTAAATTATATACATATAACTAGCTAATCCTGTTTGCTTAATTCTCTGTACATGACAAATCTAGTTTCTGGAGGCCAGTTCTCATACTTAGATGTCTTTTAGTGAATTCGGTTCCAACTGGCTAACAAGTTTTGAACCAGTCTTAAAAATAAGCCCAAGCCTGCAACCCCATAGACTCAAAAAAAATTTTTTTTTAAGAAAGCAAATTAGCACATTTTGTCTCTTTTGTATTATCTTTGGGTTTCATTTTCTTTGAGTTATGTAGGGAACCTGTGTATATTTTAGTACAAGCTGGCCATGTATATGCCTGGTCAAATGGCAAAGCAGGTGTGAAGATTAAAATACACTTCACTGAGTATGAAAATTTAAATTGTAACCCCTGCCTAGATTTAATCACCAAAAGTGTAAAGACCCTACTTAAAAGTTGAGTATGGAGATCTGCCCATTTTTAGATCTAATCACCAAAAGTGTAAACATCCCCCTTAATCATTAAGTGGGAGGTCTGTGACCCACGTGTGCAATAGTGGGTGATGAATCAGAATTAAACTAACTGCCCCTGGGCAGTCCTTAAGCAAAGCTTCAACGTAAAATTAGGGGAAGACACAGGAAGTGACACAAAAGAAGTATCTTTAAAAGGAGCTGTCACTTCCTGTGAGAGACAGTTCTTTATTCTTTGGAAGTGGAAACTGGAGACAGTTCTTCATTCTTTGGAGTGGAGGCTGGAACTGAGAAGCTGTTCCTGGTGAGGCTGTTCTAAATCTCTTCCTTTGAACTGACACGTGGTGAGTGAAAAGCTAACTTTTAACTGCAGGATTTGCCAGAGAATATATTCCCAATTTATGAATATGCCCAAGCCAACTGGGTTTTATAGAGAAATTTAATTTATAATACACTGGTTAATCAATAGAAAAAGAGATAAAGTAAGAAAGGAATAAGAATGAAAGGTCTCAAGCCAATAAGGCCTAGACCTCAGTCCTAAGAGATAAATCAGTTAGTTGGTTTTATCACTCACCCAAGATCTCTCTAGGTAAGGCTTCTCATGCCAACCTCAGGCTCCACCTTCAAGAGAGCCTCCTTTCAAGAAATGTTTCCAGAGAATTCTCCTCCTGACTCCTCCTGAGTTCTCCTTCCACTGCCTCCTTCAAGACCTCTCCAGGAGCTCTCCCTTCAGGACCTCTCTCCTCTCAGACCTCCTTCAGAGCAACCACCTCTCCTCAGAGCCAAACCTCCTCCTCCTCTGTCCTCAGAGCTCGCTATCTTTAAGGAAACCATCTAAGTTCCCTCCCCTCAATTCTCACATCTACCAATCACTGTCGATCTCTCCCCTGTGCCAATGGTGGCTCTAGCTTAACCCAGGACCTCCCAGAGGTCTGCCCCCCTTTGCACATGTCTGTTTGAGGTCATATTCTCAAATAATTAAATCTTGATCTTTGCTGCAGCCCTTCCTAAATCCTGTTACTCTGAGTAGGGTGGAGATTGGAAGTTCCAAGACCTGGTTCTGTCATTCCAAGTATCTCTATTGTATCAATTCTAAAATCAACCATGACTTAGAACTTCCTGTTCTATGTTTAAGCATAGGTCAAAGCCCTTTCCATTGTTTAGCAAAAGGTTTCTGTCCTAAAGTAGTCTTAAGTAGGAAGGAGAAGGATCCTCCCATGCCAAGGAGTTTCATATTCCAACAGAGTTCTTACTATTAGTAGGAAATTTTTTCAAGTATGAAATTTCCCAATGGGGAAATTTCCAACATTCATAAGTCTAAGAAATTTTAAGGTTTAAACCTGCCTGAGTTGATCTTAAAGCTAGATGTCTTACCCTATCCTCTGTCTGATTTTCTTATTTTACTCTTTCTATATTTTATAAATAAATTATAAATAAATCTCTTTGGAATAAATTCCTGGAGACCACACTCTTAAATAATCCAGTCCAACCCTTTTAAAAATAATCCCTTTTCCCCCTTATACAGGTAAGAAAGTAGACCCAGATTCTGGAGTGCTTTGTTTGAGGAACAGCAGGAAGCCAGTGTCTCTGGACAAAAAAGTAAACAGTGGGGAATAAATTAAGAATGATGGGAAGGTAAGAAAGAGTCAGGGTGCAAAGGGTGTTAAATCCTAGACAAAGGAATTTTTATTTGATCATAGGTAATAGGGAGCCACTGAAACTTCATGAGGAGGGAAGTGACATGCTTAGACTTTTCCTCTAAGAATATCACTTTGACAACTATGTGGAACATAGAGAAGGAAAATAACTGAGGCAGGGAGTTCAGTTAGATTATTGTAATAGTTCAAGTGAGAGGTGATAGACTTGAACTAAGATGGTATCTGTCTAAAGAAGAAATAGGGATTGATGCAGAGACTTAAGAACTGATGAAATGTGTGGGTAAGGAAGAGCCAAGAAATCAAGGATTATTACAAGGTTATAGGCTTTGTAGAGAAGGAATAGGACCCAGCACAGAACCCTGAGGTATTCCCCAAGTATATAGGTTTAAATTGAGCAAAGAGAGTAATCCAGAAAATAGATAAATCATATAGGAAGAAAAAGACGAGAGTGTTATCAAGAAAACCTAAAAGTTACAGAGGTAGTTGGGTAGCTTAGTGGATTGAGAGCCAGGTCTAGAAACGGGAGGTCCTAGGTTCAAGTCTGACCTCAGACACTTCCTAGCTGTGTGACCCTGGGAAAGTCACTTAACCTTCGTTGCCTAGCCTTTACCACTTTTCTGCCTTGAAACTGATAATTTAGTATTGAGTCTAAGAAATTAAGGATGTAAAAGACAGAGAGAAAAACCTTAGAGAGGAGAAGTTGTTCAGCAGGAGCAAATGGTACAGAGAGGTCAAATAGGATAAGGACTGAGTCAAAGGCATTCTATTTGGCAATTAACAGAACATAGCTAACATTGGAGAAGGCAAGGCAGAAGCCATATTGCAAAAGGTTTACAAATGAATAGGAAGCATAAAAGTGACATATCACTAGAAGACAGCTTTTGCTAAAGGTTTGTCAGTGAAAGGGAGAGGAAAAAATAGTAGTGATGGTATAATTAAATGACAATCTTTTATTTGTTTTGAAGATTTTTAAGGATGACCTGAAGATGTATTTAAGCAACAGGGAAGATGCCAGTGAATAAAGAGGGGCTGAAAAATTTGGGAGAAGGAATGTTCTGGGAAAAGGCAGGACAGAATAAGAGCACAAGCAGAGTGGTTGGTGAAGAGGACAACTTCCTCAGAGACAATAAAAGAGGGAGGTGATTTGGAATGTAGAGTTGGACTGAAGAGGGAACTCACAATGGATGGCCCCAATTTTCTCAGTTAAATATTTTTAGCAAGGCTTTTGGTTTAGGGAGAAGGAATGGCTTTGGGAAAGATAAGAAGCCCTGGAATAGTTGCAGAAAGGAATAGAATAGAATGAAACAGGGATTGGTGTGTAGCAGTGATGGCCCAGACCAAAAAGGGTAACAAACTAGTGAGCCATGTAGCATAGTTTGTGGCTTCCTCTATTATTTGCTTTCAAGTGGAATGTATACAGGGAAGAAAGCAGAGTAATTCAGGGATGGGATTTGGAAATAAGCAGAATGGGACAGAAGTAGGAGATTTAAGGGTAAATGACAGTACAAAGTTCAACTGGTTACCTCTAGGATCTTGAAGGAAAGGAAGAGGCCAAAGCAAAGGTGAAGGCCTGAGACTGAAGTGAGAACAAAAAATTAGGTATTAGAGAGGTAGGGGGATAGGAAAAGAAGATGGAGAATTCTTTTTCAGGTAATGGACTAAAGGCAGCTTTAAATTCCTTAAAGGACCTTTGTGATTCTGAGATTCCATATCTAGCAAGAAAGAATTGGTTCATATCTGCAAGTGTATGTACATCCATCCTGGTCCCCTGGTGTGCAATGTCAATGTAGTTTTAACTATTGGCTACTGACCCCTTTCCCCCGTGTCTGCTATTTAGCTCAACTAAAGACCTGAAACAAGGACATCTTAATGCTCTGTGTTCAACACTTTGCACTCACAGATAATGGTTTGTGTTGATAGCTATCTAATTATTTCTTTTTGTTTGTTTGTTTGAGGCAGCCCAACCTACATCAAAGATTAGTAATGTCTTCTACATCAAAGATTAGTAATATCTTTCAGGAACTTCTCTTTATCCACATATATTAAGGCCAACTGCCATACTTAGTTGGATTCTTTCCAGATTATTTTGATTTAAGGCTCTAGATGTAATAGCCTAGGTTTGGACTCCTTCCCCTCTGCCTCATAGAATTTCTGTATTAATTTAAAGACAGCTCAATTACCAACTACATGAAGCCATTCCTAATCCTCCCTATAGCAACTATTGCCTTCCTTCCCCAAACTACCTCACTTGTATTTTTCTGTTTGTTTTCTCTCCCCTGATAGAATGAGAGTAGACTATCCAGTTTTTGGCAACCTATTCCCAGCATAACACATAGCACACAGTAGACAATGTTTGTTGTCTAACCAATCGAGAAAAGTGTTGAGGGAGCATCGAGTAGCTAAGTGGATTGAGAGCCAGGTCTAGAAATGGGAGGTCCTAGGTTCAAATTTGACCTCGGACACTTCCCAGCTGTGTGACCCTGGGCAAGTCACTTGACCCCCATTGCCTAGCCCTTACCACTCTTTCTTTGGAACCAATACGCAGTATTGATTCCAAGATGCAAGGTAAGGGTTTAAAAAAAAGAAAAATGCCACATTCAACTATGGTTGATCTCCACAGTTCATATTATCTGAATCATTGCAGCGTTAACACTACTACTCCATGGCCATGTTGACCATCCCCAAAACTATCTCGCCTATCCCCATCCATCTCCCACTTGCTTGTCATGGGTCTCCTTTTGGCACCAGAGTCCCTCATAAATTTCAGTTTCTCTCTTGCTACCCTTAGACCTAGTTCTGTGTACCTGTAAGTTTCAGCTTTTTCAAGGTGGTATGATGACCTGTAGGTTGAGAGCTCTGGAAGCTACTGCCCACTGCTGAGCAGTCAGTCTCCTCCAGGGCTTGTTGCTGGCTTGCAGGCACATTGAGCTACCTTGTGCTGGGGCTTGAAACTTCAAGGGTTGTGGGGTACCCTGCTGTTGGCTTAGGCAGGATCTCAGGGTCTCAGTGCTATCTTAGGCCTGGGTTCTGAACCTTGAGTAGTGGGAGAGGAGGGAGCCTTGCTATTGGTTTTTGCTGATGCTCCTTGATGCAGCCCTGCTTTCAGGCTACAGCCTCTTCTTACTCCAAACAGACCCTCTCTACCTACCTTCCAAGTTGTTTTTAGGAAAATTGCCTCACTCAATCTCCTTGTTGGTTCTGTCACTGCAGTTTTGAAGTTATTTTAAGGTTGGAGATGATTTTCAGTTTTGAGCTTTCATACCTGTACCCCGACATCTTGCTGTTGTGAAAATTTCTTTGGCAGTGATAACTTTCATAGATAGGCTTCTTCTAGATTGTCAAACTCTTGCCTCAACACTAAGCAACAGGCTCAATATAACTCACCAAGGTGCAAGAATTACTCAGCATTTAACCAAATCCTCAAGCATGACCAGAGATTGCTTTGCCATATCTTTGGGACTTTTTTCCTTCCTCTAATGGGCCCTTTCTACTATAAGAAAGCCGGTGAGAATTCCAGTATAGAGCAATACTAGGGATTTCATGAGACAACCAAAAGGCTTCCACTTAACTATTTCTTGCCCAGATTCAGGACTCTTCTGCCCATGGCCTAAAGATTCCCATTAAGGTCCTGATCTCAGGTCCAATGGCATCACTAGAATAAAAATGCCATAAGCACAATCCATAATGAATTAGATACTATCACTCTTTAGGCAAGCAGCCTTAGGCTAACCTACATAAGCTCAGAGAGGTCTCTACCACACCAGTGTCTTTATAATCTTGTTAACATCAAGTATGTGCCTCATACTTTTATAGGCAGTTATTCAGCTAGTCATCAGTTAAGACCATCATATCTGAAGCCCTATTTTTAGTCCTTTAAATTCTCATTAAGGCCTTTAGAAATACTTCTTTGAGGGGCAGCTGGGTGGCTCAATGGCCAGGCCTAGAGACAGAAGGTCCTGGGTTCAAATCTGACCTCAGATATTTCCCAGCTGTGTGACCCATGGCAAGTCACTTAACCCCCATTGCCTAGCCCTTACCACTCTTCTGCCTTAGAACCATTACATAATATCGATTCTAAGATGGAGGGTAAAGAAGGTAAGAGTTTTAAAAAAAGAAATACTTCTGTTAGTATTACCTCTCACAAGTCTAATATTGCTCCCGGGTGACATTTTGCATGTAATCTACATGGAAGGTGGCAATCTACAGCAACATGTGAACCCAGAATTACCAAAAATGCAGGCTGGTTTTTGAAGAGGCAGAGGAACTAAAGATCAAATTGCTAGCATTTATCGGACTATGGAGAAAGCTAGTTTCAGCAAAACTTTCTCTTCTCCTTCATTGATTGTGAAGATCACAACAAAACTTGTCTACTGGACTCTGGAATTAGAAAAACCTGGGATTCAAATCCTTTCAACAGTGATCAATCTATATGTTTCCTCATCTGTAAAATAAGGGAGTTGGACTCACTGATAACAAATGTGGTTCTGGATACTTGACTGAATTTAGAAGTCAAATTTACCTCACTCTGTGTGAGTTTGTGCAAGTCTTGAAACCAGCCTGCCTCAATTTCCTTGTCAGTAAATGGGGATAATAGCACCTATCACCCGGAGATCAAATAAACCATTTACAAAGCACTTTGCAAACCTTAAAATACTGTGTAAATGCTACATATATTTCATTTGTGAGAGTGATTACAAATGCTAAGGAAGAAAGTACAGATAAATAATAAAAGGCCAAGGGCTGGTCCTGCAGAGAACAGGCACAAGGCATAGGGGAAGAGGAAGCTGCAAAAAGACACTGGGGTCACAGGACCTAATCTCGGCACAGCTTCTACCAGGCTCATGTTAACTGGACATTTCATTGTGCCCTCTCTGGGCTTAACTGTCCTAATCTTTCTAAACCTTTTGGGGGGAGGGGGGACCTCACCCCTTTGGCAAATCTAGTGACGCCCTGGATCCCTTCTAGCAGTGGCGTTTTTAAAAGTACAAAATAAATAGGATTGCAAACGCAAATATACTGAGTTATTTAAATGTTTAAAAAAGGGGGGGATCTTGGGCCCCAATTCAAGTACTGCTGACCTAGCTCTGGTATCCCTAGGTGCCCTGCCCTCTAGACCCCACTACTCACATTTCTAGCTTTAAAAAGCAGCTGCCAGCCTAAGGACAAACCCGCGGTCCCAAACCCGAGAAGGGGAAACGGGAGGCGAACAGCTAGCAAAGAATAGCGCAGCTATTAAGTTGGTGAGGGAGGTGTGAGCGAGGTGAGCTCAGGTTTCCCTCCCGCCACGAAGAAGAAACGAATACGAGACATCGAAAAGACAGTCAAGGAAATGCAACCCTTAGCTCACCAGAGCAGAAGGCGAGGATACAACGGAAGTCCTGCCCTTCTCAAGGAAACTGTCCTATCGCAGCTCCCCACACGAGGCGAGGAGGCGGAGACCTGCTGCTCCTTCCTCAGGCACATCGCCTCAGCCAATCAACTCGGGCCGCAGAGCGACAGAAAGCCCGCCAACGCCCTGTCGTCCGAAGCCGGGTGGAATCTAATTAAAAATTTGGCGGGGAATGCCGGCTGCTCCCAGATTAGGAATTTAGCTGCGCGGAGCTTCCGTAGGTGAGTTGGGCATGGAGGCTGAGAGGGGAAGGGGCTCCAGGGCAGAGTTGGAGGGACTCCCGCGCCGGAGGGATCGCCTGGTTTACGGTATTGAGAGGGACGTCCGTTCCTGGGGGGTAGCGAGCTGGCACCCTAGGTTGGAGAAATGGGAAGAGGAGTGCCCTCGTTAACGCCTCCAGGGGGTCATTGTTCGGCCGGAGGAGCAATGCTGGATTTAAAGCTGTTTAGTCCAAACCCTTCTGTTTTACAGATGAAAAAACTGAGTCTCAGGGAGAACAAGTGAATGGTTTTAAGTCACAAAGGAAATCCGTGGCAGAGATAGTATTTGAATCCACTCCTACTTCTGTACGTTCTGAGACTGGGATAGAGATCTGTTACTATGTCTAAATTTATGAAGATTAAGGATCAGTTTATGAGGCTAACTTCATGCTGAATGCCTGAACTGGAATCTCAGCCAGTATGTGAACCACCATATGTTTCAGGACGCTTAGTGAATAAAATGAGATCACATTCTTGCACAGAAAGTTTGGTTAGCTACTTTAAAAAAAAACAAAAAAACTTCACTTTCCAGGCTTCTCCAAGTTGGACACAATCTGACTTTAAAATACAAAATGGGAGCAACTGATTGAAAATTGCAGATGTTGAGTAACACCGATTTGGGGGGCTAAGGGCAGATAAACTAAACTAAAATATTAGACTTCATAAAATAAACAAAAATAACTACTTGTGTGAAGTTGGAAGTCAAAGTCTTAAAGGGAAGTACCTTTTTAGTGGGGTTTTTTGTGCTAGTTCTAACTTTTCCCAAGTTCCCTTTCCTCACTTTTCTGAACTTTTTATCTGGCTTTCAACCTCATTATTCAGCTGAAACTCGGTATTCTTCCAGTTTATTAATCATCCTTTTTCTTTTTTTTGCCAAATCAGATATCCTTTTCTTAATCCTCATAACCTCTCTGCACTTAAGAAACCTCCTTGATACTTTCTCTAGATTTTCATGACAACTACTCTCCTGGTCTTCCTCCAATCTATCTAACTACTTCTTAGTCTCTTGCAGGAGCTCTTGTCACTTCCATTAATTATGGATGTTCCACCAGGCTTTCTCCTTGATACTCTCTTTTGTCCTCTTTACTGTTTCGTTTGGTGATCTCACTAGCTCCCATGGATTCAATTATCATTTCTATGCTGATCATTCTCAGATGTACAAGCCCTAACCTCTCTTCTGACCTCCAATCTTATATTTTTCCAAATGTCAATTACACCAAAATGCACATTGACAGTGCATACCCTATAAATGGAATCTGTTTCTATATAGTGACTAAAATCTGCCAATGGCTTTGTAGAGGACAGTAACCTATAACGGCCAATATATTTACATACAGATCAGAAGCAAAATTGGAGCCATTAAGGAATCCTGAGTTATTTAACATTTACAAAAAGTCTCTGCTTGAATTTTAATATCAAGTTAACCATTCTGCTGAGTTCCATAAAGAGCTAGGTGGCACAGTAAATGGACTACTAGGCCTGGGGTCCCTAAGACCTGAATTCAAATTTAGACATTTAATAACTATGTGACCCTAAGCAAATCATTTAACTTTGTTTGCCTCAGTTTTCTCAGCTGTAAAATGAGCTGGAGAAGGAAATGGCAAACCACTTCACCACCTGCCAAGAAAAGCCCAAATGGGGTTATGAAGAGTCAGAGTCGAATAAAATGACTCAACAACAATGATTTAAAGACTAGTAAGGATTTGCATTTTTAACAATTGGTATCTTTCAATGGCCTTAAACAGAATGAAATTCAGTTGAACCAACATTTTGTGATTAATTTACTATGTGTGGTGATGGCCTAGTCTAGAGTACAAAGCCCTCAAAGAGTAGTAGTGGAGGAGGGGAGATGTACAACATTTACACAAATCAGCATAATACTTGGAGTAGTGGCAAAAGAAGTTCAGACCAAATACACTAAAAAAATTGAGGAAGAGAGTATATTCAACTGCATTAAAACTGATCCTCAAAAAAAAAAAAGAATTCTAAGAGGGAAACTGAGAAGGGAATGATTTCTAGCCAGTCAGTCAGTAAACATTTATTAAGTATCTACATGCCAGGCTCTGAAGACAAAAAACAGCCCCTACTCTCAAGGAATTCATGCCATAAAAGCAACTGTATACAAACAAGCTAAACACTGGGCAGATTAGAAGAAAATCAACAGAGGGAACTCATTCATGTTTTGTTTTATTTTGAAGTGTGTAGAAAATAATTTTAACGTTACTAAACTAGCACTCAGGGTGCCTTCCCAATATAAATACATAATCTCCACCCGGAATCCTGCCAAGGAAAAGTATTCCTTGTCACTCAACAACCTGTTTCTACAGTAACTTAGTTTTGTGTTCTTTTATTCAGCTTCTCTATGTTTTTTTACCTTGATTTCTCAGCACCACTTGCCCATTCATCTGTCCTTTTTGGCTTGGTCTGCTCAGTTCAGTGACCCATACTGATGAAACTCAGCTCACATTTTGTTTCTGTTCCTGCCTCTTCACTTGGATTGGACATTTTGACTGCCTCCAGAGCTCCTTGCTCACTCTGCTTAGCCTCTTGGTTTTATTATCTTTTTTGAAGACTTTAGATTGTAAGAATAGTGGGAAAGGGAGGGGAGGGGGAATTCTGGAATTCTGGAGAATTTTAAATTTTATTCTGAGGGTAATAGGGCCACTAGAGTTAAATATAGAGTATGGACAACATGGCCAGACTTATGCTTTAGGAAGATCAGTTTGTTGGTTAAATGTCGGATGTACTGGATGGAAGAAAGACTTGGGACAGGAAGACCAACCTATAAATTATTTCAGTAATCCTGGTATGAAGTGATAAGGGCCGTTCAGAGGTGGTAGCCACATCAGAGAAGGGGATTTATACAAGAGATGCTGTGAAGGTAGAATCAGTAGGATTTGTCAACAGATTGATCAAGTGTGGGTAGGGAGATAAAACTGAGAGTTCTTGGATGACTAGTAGCTTGTAAGCCTAGGGATAGGGAGGAAGGTGATACTCAACAATAATAGGGAAGGTAAGAAGACAAGAGAGAGCCTGGCAATGGGGGAAGAAACGAATTCCATTTTGAACTAAACTGTTTTAAGATATCTACAGGACATCCAGTTTGGGATCTCTAATGGGTACTGCAGAGATAGTAGACTAGAGAAAAGGAGAAAAGGTAAGGCTGGAAAATAGACCTGAGGATAATCAGTATAGAGATGATAATTGAATCCCTGGGAGCTAGTGAGACCATCAAATAAAACAGTATAGACAAGAAAGGGGTTCAGGATAGAGCCTTGTGGGACACCCACAGTTAATAGAAGTGCCATGAAAGAAAATCCAACAAAAGACTTATTAGTTTTAGAGAATTAGTCAGATGGGTAGGAGGAAAACCAGAAGAGAGTAGTGTCACAAAACCTAGAGAGGAGAGAATATCAAGGAGAAGAGAATGATCTTTTTTTTTTTTAATTTTATAGTATTTTATTTGATCATTTCCATGCATTTTTCATTAATGACAAAGATCATTTTCTTTTCCTCCCTCCCACCCCCCCACCCCCCCCCCCCCTGTGGCCATCGCATGATTCCACTGGTATCATATGTGTTCTTGACTCGAACCCATTGCCATGTTGTTAGTATTTGCATCAGAGTGTTCGCTCAGAGTCTTTCCTCTGTCATGTCCCCTCAGCCATTGTAGTCAGGCAGTTTCTTTTCCTTGGTGTTTCTACTCCCTCAGTTTGTCCTCTGCTTATGGATAGTGTTTTTTTCTCCTTGATCCCTGCAGATTGTGCAGGGGCATTACAGAGAATGATCTTTAGTGTCAAAGGTTGCTGAGGTATAGAAGGATATGGACTGAGAAAAAGCCATATAATTTGGCAATGGAGAATTCATTAGTAACATGGGAAGAGAAGGTTTCAGTTGAATGATGAGATCGAAAGCCAGACTATAGAATTAAGAGAGGGAGAGGAAAGGAAGCAGTGGCACTAAGTCTGGACAACCTTCTCAAGTCCAGCTACCCTCAGAAGGTCAGGGAGATGTGGGAAGGTTGTTACCAGAGTTAGATTCGAACCTCCTGATAGAGGTAGCTTATTTCTGTGGGGATAAAAACTACTATGACTGACACATAAGTACATTGAAGGGGAATGATGTGAAACCTGAGCTAACTCCCTGTCACTTAGACAACTTGATTGATGACTGAACATGTGTAAACCTACCAAGTCCTTTATATCTATTTGGCTCCAGATTTCTGACCATAGTTATACCATCTTATCTTTTGTTCCCTATTTCTCCCCTTTATCCCTACCTTAGGTTACCCCTTTTGTTCTGAATTTGTTCATCTTTGGCCACTGTGCCATTGAATCTGGATAGGGCTTATCCTTTGATTCCACAGTGGATCTAGTCACTTTCCTTGTGACTTCCCAGGCCTAAACTCCATTACCCAGCTACCCACTTAACTCTTTAAGTAGTCTTCCCCAATTAGAATGTTATCTCCCTGAGGGAAAAGACGATTATCTGTTATTGCTTTTCTTGTGTTCTGAAGAAGCCTCTAAGATTCCTTATAGTCAAATATTCCATTTGTTTAGTTTTAAATGAAAGAATATAATATAGAAATAAATAGAAGTTTGCAAAACAGTCACTAGGCTTTTAGGAGTTTACTTGTAATTCAAAAGCCTAGAATTTTTGGTGGAACTTGGTGTTGAGGAAGGGGAGAAATATACTGAGGCTGAGAGTGGTTTGGTGATTCTGTGCTCAGCCAGATAATGCTAAAAGTTTACAAGTCAGAGAATAACAATTCTTGCTACCATCCAAACTATCTAATACTTATGTTTTTGTTACAGCATTTTCTCTCAGGATCATATTTGGTTTCTCCTTTGAAGTTCCCATATCAGCTGTGCTCTTGACATGGATGGTAAGTCTAAGTAATGTTTCTTTGTTTTACCCTTTTCCTGGAACAATTACTCCTTAGTTTGCAAGATCTTTTCAGTTTCTTTTGCTAATTACTAGATACTGAAACATCACCTTGTCAATAAAGATATAACTTTAATAGTTTGAACATCACCTTTTACATTTCAGATGTATTTTCTCCATCTAGCTATTTAGGTTGTCTGGATATTGGATTGATTCTCATACTGACATATCTCCAAATTCTTTTTCTTTACTTACTATTTTGCAGGGGTAGTTTTGAAGTAATAAAACAAGGGCAAATAAGTTTAAACAAATGTACTTAGAAGAAATTAACCTGAGTTAAATTAATAATGAAGTGATTAATTAGAAAAAGTAAGTATCAGGAAAGATTCCAACAAAATTTTTCAGCAATTAGGATTAATCTTAGTGTGAATTCAGCAAAACTGGCACTCACAACTCCTCCATGTCTTTAACAGTAAGCATTTCTTTTTTTTTTTAAACCCTTACCTTCTGTCTTGGAGACAATACTATGTATTGTCTCCAAGGCAGAAGAGTGGTAAGGGCTAGGCAATGGGGGTCAAGTGACTTGCCCAGGGTCACACAGCTAGGAAGTGGCTGAACAGTAAGCATTTCTTAAAACACCTACAATGTACTAGGAGCTGGGGATATAAATACAAATTGGAGGCAGCTTTTGCCCCTGAGGCTACAGGTAGCCAGTCAGTGGCTAGAGTGCCCCTGGAATATAGAAAATCTGAGTTCAAATCCGTTGTTAAGCACTTACTAGATGTGTGACTGTTCAAATTCTTTCACTTCTGTTTGCCTCCACTTCTTCCACTCTAAAATGAGGATAATATATAGCACCTTCCTCCCAGAGTTGTTTGAAGGATCAAATAAGGTAATGGTTGAAAATATACTTAGCACAGTGCTTGGCACACAGGTTCTAAATAAATGCTTTAGACCCTTTCTACAAGGAGTTTACATTCTATAAATAAAGAACCTCCTAATTAGATTTTTATATGTTTAATACATTATATTTTTTCCCATTGTTTAGTTTTTATTAACAACCTTTTACAGGTTTCTAGTTATATTGATATCAGTTACAGGCTAATATCCTCTTAGGTTGTAGCTATAGAAAGTAGTAAAAGGGGAACAAGTAATAATAAGCATCAATATAGCACCACCCACTTTACAAGCATTAGCTCATGTTATCTTTACAACATCCTTGAGAGGTAGGTGCCAAGGGAGAGATAATGCCCAAAGATGTAAATTGTAAAGGCCATCATTTCAAAAGATATTTTCAAGACTGACTTCAATACTTTATTTTGCCAATCTCTTATGAAAATTCAGTTTCCTCAGACTTGCCCTTGATTTGCTTCCCTTTTCCAGAGGAAGAATATGACCTGACTCTACTTACTGAACTGCTTGAAGAAAATGAATCAGCTTTAGAATGTGATTCAGGACAGAGTGGCTTCTTGACAGAAGAAGCCAGAGAGCCTGATGAATTCGATGATCTCTTTGATGCCGATAGTGACGGTTCATCTTACAAAGAGGAGACTGATGAGCTTTTGGAGGAGGAATCTAGAGACCAAAAAGAAAATGTGGCTACTCTCTTTGGAGATGTCAATGACTTGACAGATGAGGAGAACGAAGAAGCCCAGGACACAGTGCAGTCATTAAGATTGAGTCCTGTACCTCCCCTGGCTTCCAGTCAAGAGAAGATTAACCAAGACTTGCAAGGTACATAGAACTAATGGTTAACATTCACTATTTAGATAAAGAACATTAAGTTTGGTACTTTTCATTAAACCAACCTCTTATTACATGGTTATAGCTGAGTTTAAAGATCAATAATGTGCACTTTTAAAAAATCTAGTATATTGAAGTACACAGAGGCATAATAATATTCATTATCAACAAAAATAACTTAGAATAAATTGGTTGGTTCATAGCACTGTTCATCTTTTAGCATATATATTTTCCCCAATACCCACCACCTTTCTATTTCTGCCCAAAGCATTACTATTTTTCTTTTCACACAGGCTCACAACCTTGGAGTTAATCCTCAACTCTTCATATCAAATAACCCCACATATCCAATAAATTGCTAAGTTTTGTTGATTCTTTTCCTACATCTTTCTCATCTTCCTCTTCTGGCTATCCTTCTTTCTATTCCCATAGTTAACCCCCTAGTTTAAGCTGTAACCATTTCCCAGTTGAACTTATTAATGAAGTAGCCTTGTAATTAGTTTCCTACCTCAAGTCATTTTTCTCTCTGCCAAAATGATTTCTAAAGTATAGATCTGAAGGAGTTTTCACTCTTCAATGCACTTCATGGATTCTCTTTTGCCTGTAGGATCAAAGATAGGCTCCTGTGTTTAGCTTTCAGAATTCTTCATATTTTGGTCCAATCCTGCATTTCCAATTTTGTAATATATTATTCCTCATACCAAGCCCTACAGTCCTGTCACGTCATCCCTCTTACTAGTACTGAAGCATGCTACTCAGCTCCATTGTCCCACTTTTATAGAGGCTGCTCTGCTCCTCCCTATCTAGAATGCCCCAGCCTCAGTCTATCTCCTTGGAATCTCTTGTTTCCTTCAAAATTCAACTCATGCAACACCTTCCACATGAAGCCTCTCCTGTTCCTCCAAAATATTTGTTCCCAGCACTCTCTCCCCTCCAAAAAA
Source organism: Monodelphis domestica (assembly GCF_027887165.1). Classification (NCBI taxonomy): domain Eukaryota; kingdom Metazoa; phylum Chordata; class Mammalia; order Didelphimorphia; family Didelphidae; genus Monodelphis; species Monodelphis domestica. The sequence goes on from NC_077231.1 coordinate 149,269,687, forward strand.
CTGACCTTGTATTTGTTTTGAATAGACTTGTTTTATCTCCTCAATTATAACATATGAGTCTTAATGTCAGGGACTGTTACTTTTTTTTTCTTCTTTGGATACCTAGTGGTTGGCAGATAATAGAATAAATACCTGAGAAATGCTTGTTATTTCAGTTATAGATAATATAGTATGAAACACTGGCCCTAACAAGCAGAGCAGTGACTTTTAAGTCCTTAGCAGCTTTTATGAAATGATCAGTTTTGAGAAAGAACATTAAGTAGTATGTCCATCTAATTTTGGAATGTTCTCTAATCATACAATTGAACTTAGATCATCACACTAGTTTTCTATTTCTACTATTATAGGACTTGACATTTGCTATATTATATATATGGCACCAAGTTTTGGGGATATATATACATATATATATGTATATATATATATCAGTATTTAAATTCTTTTATACTTGGGGAAAAAAAGACCTGTACAGATACTTGTCTATAATTTTTTAGTACAAATTTCCATCTATCTAGCCCAAGTGTGAACTGGGTTTTTGGGGGGAAGAGGGACAGTTGGCAGAAAAAATTTAGCCCACTACAATAGATTTGTCAAGCACAGGGTCACTAGAGCCAGATAAAAATCGAATTGGGAAATATTTAACAAAATAAAAATACAATAGACTATAGATGCTGTTAACATGTCATTTTAAAAACAAGTATAAGCGGCCCAAGGGGATCCTTCTGTATGGTTTAGTGACTTCCATTTGAGTTTGATACCACTCCCCTATAGGGCTACTTTGAATGGCCAATATTTGCCATAGATTCTAGGTTATCTGATTCTGTTTGAAGTTCTCGAATTTATTAGAATTACTCAATGGCATTCTCAGTATTCTTTCATCATGTTTTACCTTGAACTTTGGCCTAATTCTGAAACAAGTATTTTTTCTTTCCTAGATGAATTAAAGAGATTGCAAGAGCAGATGAAGACTTTACAAGAACGGCTTAAAAAGACTGCAATTGGGAAATCTGTAAACCCAGAGCCTTCACAGAAATTATCTGGTAATAAGGCCAATTATATTCTACCTCTGAAGATAATCCATATTTTCATTATAAAGAAATTAATGCCACACCTTTAGGCAAACAAGTGGCAGAATAGCCTTTGATGTCTTTTCTAAAAATTTATTAATTTCATCTACTTTTGATCAACTAGGTAGGCTTTCACGTCTCCCTCTTAAGGAGAGGAAAATTCAGAAGATTCAGGAGTCATCTTTTTTTTCTGCCCAACTGGATATCCCTGCTTTGCCAAAACCCAAGCAAGTAGCCCAGAAGCCAAAAGTTTTACTGCCAGGTATAGTGCTCCAGCCCACATTGATTTCTTTCTCCCCTGACCTCTGATTGCTTAATTGTTTCTAAAGTAATAATATTACTTACAATATCCTTTTATCATTCTCTCATTATTATAAAAGTAAATAGGTTTCTTGTGTTTTCAGTGATATAGTAGTGTCTCTGAAGAGAGGGACCATGTGTTATATTAATTTGTATCTTTCCCAGCATCTAGAAAAGCTTTAGGCATGAAGAAGTAGGTATTAAGTTAAATAATGATCTAGAAGCTGACTCTTCTGAACAATCTATCAATTAAGGTTGGTCTTTAGTAAATTTTTTGTGAATATTTAAGCTGAGCTTATATAACATGAATGATTAAAGTAGTCAAGAGTCTTAAATGAAGTCAAGATAGTCCAAGTTCATCTTCTAGCAGCTGCAAGTGGAAGGAGAACTAGACCTAATGTTCAAGTTCTGACTTCTGTATTTATCAGCTCAAAACACCCTACCTTCTCTCTGAGCCTCAGTGGGGTACAGTGGAAAGAGTACTCTACTTAAAGAGATGTTACTGGGTTTGAATCCTGCCTGCCAAACTTACTTGCAGTATGACCATGACCAAGTTACTTAGCATTGCTTGGCATAAGTTTCCTCATCTGTAAAAAAGACGATCATAATAATTGTGCCATCTACCTCAGAATTATTGTGACATGGCACTCTTAAACCTTAAAAGCCTATCTAAATGTGAATTATTATTGTTATAAAATTGCTCTTTACAGAAGAACACAGATTATCATACTGCTCAAAACACATGAAGGAATACAGTACCAAATAAATTTTCTACTTAATTCAAGCAACATTCAATACAATACAGCTAGATACCATAAGCAGATATTTTGACCAGCCCTTTTAATAGGATTTGACCTGTATGTCCTAGTGAATCTCCTTTAGTTCTTTTTTTTTTTAAACCCTTACCTTCCCTCTTAGAATCCATACTGTGTATTGGTTCCAAGGGAGAAGAGTAATAAGGGCTAGGCAAAAGGGGTATAAAGTAGCTTCCTGGGTCATATAGTTAGGAAGTATCTGAATCTAGATTTGAACCCAGGACTTCTGTCTCTAGCTGCTCCCTTCATTAATTATTTCTAAAGAAAGGTTGCATCTCCTTCATTGTCTTTTAATGCTTTGCCCTTGATGGCACCTTAGTAAATGTAATCTCACTAAGGTTCTAGACATGGGACTGGGAATGATCTTTTAGATCTTTCCCTTTTCAAGAACTGATGATCACAATAGATGCAGAAAAAGCCTTTGACTAAATACAACACTCATTCCTATTGAAATCACTAGAAAGCATAGGAATAGAAGGACCTTTCCTACAAATAATAAACAGTATATATCTAAAACCATCAGCTAATATCATCTGAAATGGGGATAAACTAGATGCATTCCCAATAAGATCAGGAATGAAACAAGGATGCCCATTATCACCTCTATTATTTAACATTGTACTAGAAACACTAGCAGTAACAATTAGAGAAGAAAAAGAAATTGAAGGTATTAAAATAGGCAATGAGGAGACCAAGTTATCACTCTTTGCAGATGATATGATGGTCTACTTAAAGAATCCTAGAGAATCAACCAAAAAGCTAGTAGAAATAATCAATAACTTCAGCAAAGTTGCAGGATACAAAATAAACCCACATAAGTCATCAGCATTCTATATATTTTCAACACATTTCAGCAGCAAGAATTAGAAAGAGAAATTCCATTTAAAATCACCCTAGACAATATAAAATGCTTGGGAATCTATCTGCTGAGACAAACACAGGAACTATATGAACACAACTACAAAACCCTCTCCACACAATTAAAACTAGATCTAAACAATTGGAAAAACATTGATTGCTCATGGTTAGGACAATCTAACATAATAAAAATGACAATCCTACCCAAATTAATTTACTTATTTAGTGCCATACCCATTGAACTACCAAAAAAACTTTTTTACTGAATTAGAAAAAAAATAACAAAATTCATCTGGAATAACAAAAGATCAAGGATATCCAGGGAAATCATGAAAAAAAAAATGCAAAGGAAGGAGGACTTGCAGTCCCAGATCTCAAACTATACTCTAAAGCAGTGGTCATCAAAACAATAAAGTACTGGCTGAGTCAGAAAGGAGAAGCAGGGGAATAGACTTGGGCTAAATGACCTCAGCAAGACAGTCTATGATAAGCCCAAAGACCCCAGCTTTTGAGACCAAAATCCACTCTGATAAAAACTGCTGGGAAAATTGGAAGACAGTATGGGAGAGATTAGGTTTGGATCAGCATCTCACACCTTACGCCAAGATAAACTCAGAATGGGTGAATGACCTGAATATAAAGAAGGAAACCATAAGCAAATTAGGTGAACATAGAATAGTATACATGTCAGACCTGTGGGAAAGGAAAGACTTTAAAACCAAGCAAGAGTTAGAAAAAAAATCACAAAATGTAAAATCAATAATTTTGATTATATTAAATTAAAAAGGTTTCGTACCAACAAAACCAATGAAACCCAAATTAGAAGAGAAGCAACAAATTGGGAAAAAATCTTCACAACAAAAACCTGACAAAGGTCTAATTACTCAAATTTATAAAGAACTAAATCAATTGTACAAAAAATCAATCCATTCTCTAATTGATAAATAGACAAGGGACATGAATAGACAATTTTCAGATAAAGAAGTCAAAACTATTAATAAGCACATGAAAAATTGTTTTAAATCTCTTATAATTAGAGAGATGCAAATCAAAACAACTCTGAGGTAACACCTCACACCTAGCAGATTGGCTAACATGACAGCAAAGTAATGAATGCTAGAGGGGATGTAACAAAGTCGGGACATTAATTCATTGCTGGTGGAGTTGTGAATTGATCCAACCATTCTGGAGGGCAATTTGGAACTATGCCCAAAGGGCGCTAAAAGACTGTCTGCCCTTTGACCCAGCCATAGCACTGCTGGGCTTGTACCCCAAAGAGATAATAAGGAAAAAGACTTCTACAAGAATATTCATAGCTGCGCTCTTTGTGGTGGCCAAAAATTGGAAAATGAGGGGATGCCCTTCAATTGGGGAATGGCTGAACAAATTGTGGTATATGTTGGTGATGGAATACAATTGTTCTAAAAGGAATAATAAAGTGGAGGAATTCCATGGGAACTGGAACAACCTCCAGGAAGTGATGCAGAGCGAGAGGAGCAGAACCAGGAAAACATTGTACACAGAGACTGATACACTGTGGTACAATCGAATGTAATGGACTTCTCCATTAGTGGCAAGGCAGTGATCCTGAACAACTCGGAGGGATCTATGAGAAAGAACACTATGCACATTCAGAGGAAAAACTGTGGGAGTAGATAAATACTGAAGAGAAACAACTGCTTGATTACATGAGTTGAAGGGATATGGTTGGGGACATAGACTCTAAATGATCATCCTTGTGCAAACATCAAATAGATTCTGATCAAGGACACATGCAAAACCCAGTGGAATTGTGCGTCGATTACAGGATGGGGTGGGGAGAGGGGAGGGAGGGAAAGAATATGATTCTTGTAACCAAGGAATAATGTTCTAAATTGACTAAATAAAATTTTCAAAAAAAAAAAAAAGAATTGATCAGTTAGTTAACAAAAATGGATCTTTTCTATTTTTGAATAGAATTTATGTGTGATTTTAGAATTTTTTTTATTTGTTAATTGTTTAGAGCACAAGAGCCCTCCTCCAACTTCAAGATCATTACCAAATTCATATTCCCAGCCACTCAGATCTACTGGAAACAAGCCCAGTGAAGGGACTGGAACCCCTAACGTAAGGACATCTGGAACTTTTTGTGGAACTGTTCAGACTGTTTCAGTGGAAAAATTCACTGGACTCAGGTTACGGTCAGTATTTCTGCAACAGCTCCTCTTGTTCTCAGTAAATAGTAATACCACTAGGTGTCTCTTCCTGCTTTATTGGATAATAGCCCTTAATTTAAAATAGTGAATTTTTTAAAAAACATTTTAAGAAAACCCAAAATTTTTTAAGATGATCAAACTTGAAAATAAATATAACTATAGCTCTAGCTTTAATTTAATTCATTTATTTCTAGAATTATAACAAAAAATGTTTTCTTCTCTTATGGTCAAAAGATTGTCCATAATGCTACCTAAATTATTTTCCTTAAGCATAAATTTAGCCAAATCACTTTCCTACTCATTAACTTCAGTGCCTATTGCCTTTAGAATGAAATAAAAACTCATTTGCCTTTTAAATCCCTTCACAGATTGGTTTTTAATGTTGTATTATGGACACCTTTTCAGAATAATGTTAATTTTGTTGTTAATTCATAATAGAAGGAAATGCTAAATTCCAGCTAAAGATCATTGAAAATAAGGAACTAAGTTTTCCCCTATTTATTCTGAAATCTCTTCATGGACCCTAGGATATGAACTCCTGAAGTTATGCATTATTCCCTTCTCTGCCTTCTCTAGTCAGGCCCAGCTGGCTTCTTGTTCCCATCCTTCACATACAATTTCCCTCCATGTGTCTTTTCACTAGCTATTCATTCTCCTTAATTTATGTCCCTCTACTTTCTATATGCATCCTTTCCTGGTTGCTCTAGCTGTTAATGGCCTTCCTGCTAAAACTACCTCTATATTCTCTATATATTTGTACACACATGGGTTTTCCCCCAGGAGTGTGGAAGCTCCTTGAGAGTGCCTCATACTAGTAGGTGCTTGATAAATGCTTATCACTTAATTGATAGGTAGGTAATAGTAGTAGTGATTAGAGCTGTATAAATAAATTGGTGAGTAAGCTAATAGAAAATTCGTAACACTGTCTTACTATAGTTTCTTTGGTTTTGTTTTTTTAAAACCCAACAGGTGTGTTTCAAAGACTTCATATCAAATTCTCATGTTACTTTGAAACAGTATTATTTCCGCATTCTACAATGTTGGATTTTTTTTTTCTTGTCCATATTCTGGTCATCACTCGATCAACAAGCCTTTATTTAGCCCCTAGTTAATGTGAAGGCACTGTGTTATACCCTTGGGATATAAAGAAAAAGAATGGAACAATCTCAACTCTTATGGACATGGTGTCATGGCCAAAGATGGAATGGAAGTTGATTATTCTAAGACAGTTTTCTGCCTTGCTAATTAAAGTACCATTGGCAATTCTCTTTTGAAGGCTATTTGAGGTCTTATTTTTATAAACTAGTAAAAATAATTAATTAAGTCTATCAGGAAAATTTAGATTTATGCTATTTATTCAACTTATTGAAATTTAAATACAATACTCACTGACAGGTACTGATAACAAGAGCAGAAGGGGTTGTTTCAAACTAATAAGTGAGTAGGCTTGATATATAATAAGATAATTAGCAGTTGTGTTTCTTTGCTTCCTATATCATCCCCCAGTTCTATAGTGTCATTCACATAAAATAATTTTATTTGTTTTTGTTTTAATTTATACCTTTTTTCTATCACTTTTATTTCCAAATATTTCCCTTTCCATCTTCCCTCTCCAATGAGCAATGCTTCATAAGCAAAGAATCTTTGAGAGAAAGAGAATAATTCTTCAAAAACTAAACAACCAATCCAATAACCCAATTTTACAATGTAACTCAACAGTTGCCATCTAGCTCTTCCCCCCCTAAACAATGAATCTTTTCCTCCAAGTATAAACAATGTTTGGTTTTTCCTCTCTTTAACAACTCTGGTGCCAAAGTTCTTAACCTGGGGTCCATGAATATATTTTCTTAATATTTTGATAACATTCAATATAATTTATTTCTTGTAATCCCATGTGTTTTATACATTTAAAAACCTTGTTTCCAGACTACCAAGGAGGTTCATGACCCACCCCCAAGAAAACTAAGAGCCCCTTCTGCTCCTTCCCCAAAGTATATGCCTCAAGGATATGTGATTTCATCCATCTGAATACTACTTCTCTGACAACAGGTCCAACCCCCAATTGCTTTAGTGGATGGGCTTTAGGAGTTGCTGTGCTTAGAAAAAGCTTCTCTTGGAGGTCCACCTACTGCTTAGGTTTTCAGAAATCTGATAGATTAAACCTTTGATGACACAACTCATTACCTGACTTGTTTTTGAAGCTTTCCCAACTTTGATGGGCCTGCCTAAGCTTGCTTTTCAGACATAACTTTGGGAACCCCAGGCCACTTCTAGATCAACCTTTGGGGAATATTTGTTTTCACAAAAGACCATTTGGGATAATGCTATGTATTTGGATTGTACTTAATAAGGGTCAAATGAAAAGATTGTTTGCTATAATTTGCACATAGGCGGCCCCGAGTGTCCTCTACGGAAATGGACAGAAAAATGGCTGGCCGGAAACTCATCAGACTGTCTCAGCTCAAGAGCAAGTTGGCAAGTGAGAAACTGGAAGAAATAGATTGGGTAACATTTGGAGTCATAATGAAGAAAGTCACACCTCAGAGTTCAAACAGTGTAAGTTGTTTTCTTTTAGTTTTAGTCCCCTTGCCAGGAACTGATGCTGAGCTAACTCTGAGCCCAGTTGAGATTCTGAGAGCTGATGGCCTTGGCTTTAACACTCCTTCTCACATCTCATTTTTAAGTAAGTGTGAGTAAATCTTGCTCAGTGTCACATACTGAGGCTACGTCTGTCAACAAGTATATGAACAGATGGCTATAGGCCAGACCTACAGGATTTTGTTATAACTAATAAGCATTTACTTCCGTTGGATCAGTTCAGACAATATTTTTATAGCACTTAGCATAGTACCTGGCACATGGTAGGAGTTTAATAAATGTTACTTCCTTCTTCTGTTGGTTATTTATATTGTCATAGATGTGAGGAAAGAAGAACTGGGAAAGCCACCTAGTTGTTTGTTTTTTTTTTAACCCATACCTTCCCTCTTAGAATCAATACTGTATACAATGTTCTAAGGCAGAAGAGTGGTAAGGCCTAGGCAATGGAGTTTAAGTGACTTGCCCAGGGTCACCCAGCTTTAGGAAGTATCTATGGCCACATTTGAACCCAGGACCTCCAGTTTCCAGGCCTGGCTCTATCCACTGAGCTACCTAACCACCTCCCATCTAGTTCTTTTTACAATGAGAAAATTGAGGTTCAGAATAGATAGCCTAGAGTCAGGTCGTCCTGACTCATTTACTTTCTAACTCAGTTCCTTCTTAACTGGTGGATAGGAAAAAGCCAGATATGGGGGTGCCATTTGCAATAATTATAACACCATCAGGTTGAATTACAGGTCTTTAATAGCTTTGGAAAAGTGAAATCTATTTTAAGAACTAATAAAAGATTATTCTACCTTAAAAATATTTTGCTACTTGGGAAAAATATATTGTATTCAAGAAGATATCATGAACTTTATCAATCCAAATTGATAGTAGAGAAAGCATTGACCTCAGTGGTAGAGACTTGGACTTTGGTCCCAGCGTTAGTGCTGTGTGGCCATGAGCAAGAGTCTTGTGTCTCTGGACTTCTCTTGCCCACCTTGGCTATAAAAGGAGAGAATACAACCAGCCGATCTCTTAGGTCCCTTATAGTTCTAATATTCTGGACTATTAATATTTGCCCTTTTTGTCAACTGATTTTATTTTGTTTCTATGTAATATTTAGTCTTGTGGAAGCTATATGATTCTATATGGAAGCATTAGTTTTTAAGGCAACAAACTGCTGAGATCTGTCCTAGTCCTAACTCTTTTGGCTCTATACTTTAATGTTTAACTGTAAAATCACACTTTTAACCAGGTCCTTATGGCAATGGAAATAAATGTGAAATATACTATAAACTCTTTTGAGACAATTGTGCAAATTCAAGGAATAATAAGCAGCAGCATTATAAGAGCCACAGTCTGTTGTGACGAGGTCCCTTCTACTGAGTTATTCTGGGCTTGTAGCCAATCAGCAAATGGTTATATTCTAATAGTAGTCTGGTTTTGCAATTCAGGTTCTTTGAGAAAAAATGGCTCTGGAAGTACTTCAGGGACAAAGTAAATACTTTGCATGATCTTTAAAACATTCTAAATTATGACTCTTCAGGTACTTAACAAATGCTTTGAAATTTTATAGCTAAACCCAGCCAGTTTTCATTGAATTGCTTTCAAAACCCAGGGGAATGGTACTTTTATATTCTGATAGTGTAGTAATGAGATATTCATTCTTTTAATATCATTAATCTGTGATAAATATATTTATTGTATAACCCAATCTAATAACTTTTTTCTATTTTGAGGTAAATTAATAAGATGATTCTGCTTTTCATTTTAGTAATGCTTATGTCTTACTAGAGAGACAGGCTAATCTAATAATGAAACTAGAAGCCTGGAATTAGAAACCTGGGGTTCTTTGCCACTGTCTTGCTCTATGTTATTTATCAAACTATTTCACCACCCTACATTATTTTCTACACTTTTTAAATGGGGAGAGTAATATCAAACCCCCATGGGCAGTAAATTCTAGTCAACATGTTGGCAGTGTATTCTGGATATGATAACATTTATTTCCTGATTTTAAAAACTCCAATTGACACATGAGTTCAATATACTCTTGTAGTATTATGTAGATAATATAAACTAAACTAAACTAAAGAACTAAAGAGCAGATGAAAGTAGAAAAGCATTGTACCAAGCCCCATTCCTGTATTCCTCCAAACAGATCTAGAAATTGCACTAGACCAAATCCTGGTAGGAAACCCAAGAAAAAGTCACAGTGACTCATTTTTCCAGCATAGGGAAGCAAAATGAGAGGTGTTTAGATTCTGGGTTTGGGATCTGGCCAGGAGTGGCTACACAAAGCATGCCCAAGAATGGACTACTCATTGAGAGAGAGATTCCAGACCTATACTGACTGGGGCATTCTCAAACCCATTCCAGGGCACTGTGATGGAGAGGGGTGCCAACCAGCAGCTTTATTACCCATGGCCTAGTTCTAGTCACAGATCCAGGATGGACTAAGAAGGGGTAAAGAGAAGTCACAGCCCAAGGAAAAAAAGCCCTACCCAAAAAAGAGGAAGTTCATATGGCTCTGATCCAAGGAGCAGAGCAGGATCTCTATTCCAGCCTCTAGATTGCATGCTCCAGGCAGGAATCTCAGACCACAAGCTTTAAAATGAACTAGCAGAGTTTTGTCACAGCCTAACAAGGATGGAATCTAGCAATATTCTACTCTCACTTATACCCAAACACTGGTGAATTTGAAGAACTGTGGTGGGGAAGAGGCCAGGGACAACATCATGATCAGATTTTGACCTGGACTAGACCACTTTGGAAGCGCTGAAAGTTAACAGTTTGAGCCATCGCTGAGGTCTTGAAAGAACGCAATACTCCTGTAACAATTAAATATAATTTTTATAAAGTTGATTAGAAAGAGTAGACAATCATAGTTTAAAATCTCATCATTACTCTTAAGTTACCTGACCATGTGTGGCCTATTCTCCATTAACTTCTTCCTCTTCCCCCTTACCTGCCTGCTCCCTCCCGGAGTTCATCCAAAAAAGCCCAAAAAGCCCCAGTCAGTCCCTACCCCCTCTCTTTTATTTATGTTTGCTTAAGCTGCATTTGCATTTGAGGAATCTTGAGGACAAATTGACCCTCCAGGAGAGGGAGGGAATGAACTTCCCTGACACACTCCAAACTCCCAAGGAAGTAATACTAGCATTAGCTCATACTTCCTTTCAGAGAAGTGTGCAGAAATCCCACCCTAACATTTAATCTGAAATCAAGAAGTAGGCTAGAAGAATAATCAAACAAGAAAAGAATCTCACCCTAAAAAGCTATTAAGGTGACAGGAATGCTTGAGATAAAATGCAGAAGACAATGATTCCAAAACACATATAAGCAAAGCTTCAAAACAAAACACAGCTTAGAAGTCAAGGAAGAGAATAAGAGTTAAAAATTGGTTTTTATCAACAAAATGAGAGCACTTGAGGAAAAAATTAGAAAAGACACAAGAACTATGGAAGAAAGTATTAAGAAAATCTACTGCTTGGGTGGCACAAGAGAAACACAGCCTTGAACATTAGAATTAGGATGGACCAGAGAGAAGTCAAGAAGACAGCAAGAAACATTAAATCAAAGTCAAACGGTTGGAGGGGAGAAAATAGAAAGCATTATATAGTAAAAACAAATGGTCTATAAAAAAGAATGAAGAGAAAAAATTTATGAATCTTTGTGACCAAAACAAGAATATAAGCAGCATATTTCAAGAAATCTTAGAAAACTGTCCAAATAGCCTAGGCCCAGGGAACAAAGTAAAAATAGAAAGAATTCACCAGTCACGTCCTAAAAGAATCCCAAAATGAAAATTCCCAAGAACATCATAACTAAATTCCAGCACTTTCTGGTAAAAAAAAAAATATATATATATATATATATATATACATACTACAAGCAACCAGAAAGAATTCAAGTACTGAAAAGCCATATATAGGACCACACCCAATTTTAACAGCCACTACTCTAAATGGGCAGTGAGCTTAGAATAATATTTCAGTTGGCAAAAGATAAAAGGTTTACAGACAAGTATAACTTTCCTAACTAAACTGAAAATAATGCTACAGGAAAGGAAATGGACCTTTAATAAGAGAGAGGGCTTCCAAACATTCCTGGTAGAAAAGACCAGAATTCTGTAGAAACTTTAAAGTTCAAATACAACTACTAACAGAAATATAAAAAGGCAACTATAAAGGACTAGACAAAGGTAAACTGCTTACATTTTAATATAGAGAAATGCTATACTTCTCCAGTCTGAAACTTATCATCATCAAAAAGTCATAGAGGGAGTATTAATTAGACAAGACTTGGGAGTTCTTTATCTTGATGATCTTGAAAGAAGAAAGGAAAAGAGGGGAAGAGGAATACTCAGGGACATGAAAGCCAGCAAGAGAAAGGAAGGTTAAGGAAAATTATCTTGCATAATTAGAATGTATGAGGAGATATCTTTACAAACAAGTTGGGACAGGATCAAGATGTTGACTCTTGAACCATACTCTCTTCTAAATTGGTTAATAGAGTGAAGAATATACAGAAACACACTCTCTCTCACACACATATACACACACACACACACACACAAGTTGGGTACAAAAATACAACTTACTCAACGAAATAAGAGGGAAAGTAGGTTAAGGGAAGCATTAGTCAAGCAAAATAAATAAGCATGTACAAAAATGAAGTTCTTTTTAAGGAAGCAAAAAATAAGAATGATATTCATAAATTGGGGAATGGCTAGGCAAGTTGTATATTCCTGTGATGAAATATTCAGTTGTAAGAAATGATGACAGGGATGTCTTCAGAACATCCTTCAGGAAAAAAACTTTTTTTTCCTAGTAAGATTGCATGAATTTTTACAGATTGAAGGACCAGAAGCAGAACAATTTGTACAATGTCAAAAATAAGCTTAAAAACAAATAATTTTGAAAGAATTAGGAACTCTGATCAGCATAATGATCAACCATAATTCCAGAAGAAGAATAATGATATTTGCTACCCACCTCTGATAAGAGAAGTAAAGGGCTCAGTGCAGAACAAGACATTTGACTTTTTTTTTTGAGATGAACATGGAAATTTGCTTGACTAAATATACAGTAAATTTGTAACATGTACAGTAATATGTTTGTGTTTTTTGGTGTGGCTTTTTTTTTCATTCTCAATGGATATGGTAAAGGTAAAGAAGAATGATTTTTGCCAAATAGAAAAAAGTAAATATAATTTTCTAGAATAAGAAAGATCAAAAATTAATTTTTTCCAGGGAAAAACCTTTAGCATCTGGAAACTGAATGATCTACGTGACCTAAACCAAAATGTCTCATTGTTCTTATTTGGAGAAGTCCACAAAGAACACTGGAAGACTGAGCAAGGCACTGTCATAGGACTGCTTAATGCCAATCCCATGAAGCCAAAGGAAGGTTCAGATGAAGTAAGAAGGGTTTCTATAATTTCTTTGTCTAAAGATCTTTGTCTAAAGATATATTCATTAACCAAATTTTGTCAATAGCATTTGTTTTAGATCAACATTAAATAGTATAACAACTTCTTTATTTAGCTCTTCAAATCAGTCCAAGAAGTCATTGAATATATTCATTGATCCAATGTTTCTTTTGTTTATACTTAATGATCCTTTAACAATCCTTTAACCATATGGTGTCATTTAATTTTGTAGGTCCTTAACATTATATAGATATTGAAGGAGCATTTAAAAAGCCCATGGTTACCTTTAGATGTTTCTATGTTTAAGCACTGAGCTAATGTAAAAAACTGTTACCACCATCCTCTGTGTGGACTGTATGCTATTTTCAGCATTGTAAACAATTCCTAACAATTCATTTGCTTGATTAAAGCTCAATTATAGAGTGCATAGTTCTTTGGAGAATTTTGGCAATATAAAAAACCTTTTATTTGATTCTCACAATATGTGGAAAGCGATAAACATTTTAACTATGGGATTTCGTGAAACAGAAGTACTACAGATGTTGAGAAGTAACTAAAATTATCTACCTTTCTTTATAAAATATTGGAATTGATATTAAGCACCCCTTAGAAGAGAAGAGAATTGAACTTCCAACTCAAAAAGAAGAAAACCCTCCCCCCTCAACTCCATTTAGTATTAGTAGGTAATTTAAGTTATCAAATGGAAATTTGACATCTCAAAATGCTCTAGTGTTTTAACAGAAAATCTGGCTTATGAAGCAAATTTTGTTCCTGAGAAAAGTTATGAGGTTTGGGGACCTAATCCTACAAACCCATGTTAAGGCATGATATAAATAGTATTGCAATAAATTGGCAATAATGAGACACTTGTGCACAAAAAGTCTAAGCTTATTAATTTATTGACAAGGCTAATGGTTGTCAATAATAGAGGTTAGTGGGCTCTCAGTAACCAAAGACCTCTGACTCAGAACAGCTCTTTTAAATAGTGGACTGGTTACATAATGTCCAAAGATGCCTTCCCCCTGAATTAAGATGGTGAATGGTTCTTAATTTGTCTATTAAATCCACTGGAGCATGATTCTTCACCCATCATGGTGACCAGAAAACCCAAAGTGGGCCAACAACCTTTTGTCAGAACCAACCCACAGTCCCCTCAGAGACCAGAAGGACTTTCCAGAATTCATGGTGTTATGGAGAGAGCCATAGAATTAGACTTCTACCTGGAACATTCATTCTCTGGAAGGTCTCTTAATCTACCACTCCCTGTACCAACATAATCCAACACTAAGGAAACATCTAATAACCAGGTTGTTTCACCTTTCATCCATCTTTCTTATCTCTCTCAACTGGCATCTTTCTTTGCTCACTTATTACAGGTTGGAATTAGATCTCCACAATAATACTCTTAAGCCTCAGAGCTTTAAAGCCTGGTTATAATGATATGGTTTGATTATAATGGTTACTATTGGGGGCAACTGGGTGGCTCAGTGGAATCAGAGTCAGGCCCAGAGACAGGAGGTCCTGGGTTCAAATCTGGCCTCAGATACTTCCTAGCTGAGTGACCCTGGGCAAGTCACTTAACCCCCATTGCCTAGCCCTTACCACTCTTCTGCCTTAGAACCAATACACAGTATTGATTCTAAGGAAGGTAAGGATTTTTAAAAAAAATAGTGGTTACTATTATGATTAGCAGAACTTGATTATAAATCAGTAAATAGTCATTAATAATCAATTTCACAATAGTAACTGCGCTAATTTCTTTATCCTGACTCAGTGCTGTTGAAGATTCTTCACTGTTTTGCTCCTTGGCTTGCAGCAGTTAATAATTGGTGATCAATAATACTTTTTTACTATTCCCTATGTAATTTTAATATTGTAGTCATAGAGGCCTGAATGTCATAAGACTTACCAAATTAGGAAATTAGTTCATATCTTATGAAGCACTGTGTACTATTTACAAACCTGGAGAGATCTCTTCATAATCATTCCTCTCTTTCCCATAGTCTTGCTGATTAAAACCTTTGATCTTTATTATTTGTTTTTACTTCCTAATTGGACTTCTCATCTCTACAGGTATGTTTATCTATTGATCATGCCCAGAAGATTTTAATTATGGGTGAGGCTCTCGACTTGGGAACCTGCAAAGCAAAGAAAAAGAATGGAGAGTCTTGTACACAAACTGTCAATCTGGTTGGTTAATTGTTTAACGGTATTAAAATAAGTTGCTAGTATGGAAAGTAGATGTGGCTGTCCCAGAGATAATGGTTTATATCTCTAAGTTGTCTTTTTATTATAAACAGGGTCCAAATGAGAGTTTTGTCTGGCACAAATACTTTTTGGGTGCTGGTGTAGAAAATGATTTTTATCTCATTACAGAATTTTTTATTGCCATCTAAGGAATATCCTTATGAATAAAATTCACTGGATTCAATCATCCATAGTAACAGGAAACAGGAATAACAGAAAAGCCACCCATAACCTGAAAAGACAAATTTTAGGCTGCAGTTTTAGTCTGGCACTTCTCACAAGATATTCCTAGAGAATAAAAAGTAAAATGATTGGTTTCATTCACATTTTTCTACCCCCTTTATTTTCTTAACTTGTTGTTTTATGAATTGATGAACAGGAAGATGGCTAAAAGGCAGATAAATAGTTGGATGAACATCAAGGACCTGACATCTTCCCTAATAAGTTTAGTCTAAAATAAATAATCAAGAGGATAATGCTTTGTTCTTCTTTGTTTCTCATACCAATGGGATAAGCTTTGTCTAAAAGCTATCATAAATGGCATTAGAAAAACTTTATTGAACAATGATTTCTCTGTATTGCATGAGAAACTTTTCTTCCTTCCTGTAAACATCTTTGTAAAAGAGTGAAGGGTACCTGTCATTATGCCTTTAGAATTGTGGTGTGTTGACTGATTGAAATAACTTAAAGATACAAAGGTTTAAGTTTCTGAGCATATTAATTTAATAAGCAGTGAATGCTACTGGGTATCAGGGCCTTCCACAGCTTGGCACTAGGCCCCAAATACAGGAGAGACCAATTTTTATATATTAAAACAATCAGTGAGACCAATTAAATTAAAAAAAAATTAACAGGGTACAAACCAAGATACAAAATTAAATGATTTGATTTCTAATTGGAAGAACGATTAGGGACTCTCTGTGTTGGGAAGGGGAGAGCAAGCAGGAGCAATTTTCTGAAATTAGAAAAAGCATCAGTATTCGATCAAAGGAACAAAGAAACAATAGCTGATTAACCAATACAGAGCCAGTTTTCAGATAAGTATCATGAGTTGCTTAATTGTGAGAAAACTTTGTATTAATCTTTAGATCTAACTGGTTTTCTGATCAGCCTAACCTAGATAGGTGGTCCAGCTTCCCAGCCATGCAGGGCTAATTCCAAACAATGCAACAAAGTTTTTATAATTTCCATAATTGAATATAGGTTCTTCACAATACAGAAATTGGACCAGACCTATAATTGAATGGAAAGGGAATTGAGCTAGTCTCAGAATTGAATCACAAGATGGAGTCAATGTGGTTCACTCAGTTCTCTCAGAATGAGGAGGTATCTGTGTCCTTGGACAGCAATGAGAGGCCATGGGCAAAGCACCAGACAAAGGCAGGACCCGGATTGAAGCTGTGACCCTACTGCTTTTTAACTCTCAAGAGGAACTCAAGGCAGTCATTTGACCTTTCAGAGCCTCCACTGCTTCACCTGAAATAAGCCTTGCCCTGCCAACAGCATGGTGGTGTTCTGAAACTAAGACTTGAACTCTTATTTCACTGGTATAGGTAGCTCCAGGGAGAAGGAATCCCTCTCTCAATGCAGGTCAGCACCCTTTAGTGCTGCTAAGAGGTTAAGTGATTTGCCCAGGGTCACACAGCTCACATGGGGGTGGGGTGGGGGTGGGGCACTTGACCCCATGCTTTTCTGATTCCTCTACATTACCCAATAAGGCTCCTCTATTTTAACAGTGTTGATAGAAGTGCTTTGTAAACTATAATGCTATTTATGAAATTAAAGTGGTATTATTATTATTTAATATCTTTGCTCTGGAGCTACAGGAGCATCTTCTCTTACATAATATTTCTTTCTTTTTGCAGAATGACTGTGAGTACTGTCAGTATCACGTACAAGCTCAGTATAAAAGACTCAGTGCCAAGCGAGCAGATTTGCAGTCTTCCTTCTCTGGAGGTCAAGTGCCAAAGAAATATGCCCGCAAAAGCTCCAGCTTGAAAGAAAGACTATGTCGGGATGGCTTTTATTATGGAGGCGTCTCTTCTGAGTCCTACGCAGCCTCAGTGTAAGCATCCCAGATTCTCTACTAACTAGTACTGTTAGATTGCCCTCAATGATGTACGTGTCTATTGTCTTCTAAGAAGAATACTCTATTGCATACTTCAGTTGTGCTTGGGACTATTATGATAAGTCCTCAGAGAGGAAGAGAACTGCTGAATCTACAAGTTGGCAGAGACCTCAAAGTCCTGGCCCGGCTCCTCTGCAAGCTCTCCCAGTCCCGTACTTTGCTCAGAGACCTTTAGTGAGAGAAGATCCCAGTATCTTTTGAGGTGGCCCATTCCAGCTTAAATTTTGTGATGGAAGAACTCTTTAATAGGAAGTTTTTCCTTATGTTGAACCTGCAGTCTTCTTTGCAATTTCCATGCATTGTTTACAATTTTTTCTCTCTGGGACCAGTAGTAAGAGTCTAATCCTTTATTCTAACAGCCCTTCAAATACTTGAATACAATTCTCAGGTTCAATTAAATTTAAGACACATTTTAGTAAATGCCTCTAGTGGAACAGTAGATAGAGTGCCAGGCCTGGAATCAAGAAGACCCAGGTTCAAATCCAGCCCTCAGACACTTACTATCTCTGTGAACTTGAGTAAGTTATTTAATCCTATTTGCCTCAGTTTCCTCCTCTATAAAATGAGCTGGAGAAGGAAATGGCAAACATGCCAGTACTTTTGCCAAGAAAACCCCAGATGGGATCACAAAGATTCAGACCTGACTAAAATGACTGAACAATACAATAATAAAGTACCTAGAATGCACATGGCACTGTGCTAGACTCTGGTAAAGAGAAAAAAACCCCACTATCAGGCAGTTTACATGCTAATTGAACAGATAAATACAGAGTGAGTACACAATAATGGGAAGAGGGAAAGTACAAATAGTTGGGAGTTGGGTCCTCACTTTGTGAGTGATTCCTGAAATTTAGGTAGCTATAAAGTATGGACTTTAGGAGAGCAGAGCAAGCTTGGACCTCCTGTGCACACTGATAGAAGGAGGTGGAAGACAAGATGTCCTTCAGAGGGAATAGCCAGCAGACCAGTTGGACTGGAACAAAGAGTGGGTGAAGGGGAGTAAAATTAAATCAGATTTGAAAGGTAAGTGGAGGCTGTCCTGGGAAGCATTTTAAATTCCAAGCCCCAGGATTTTGTATTTTATCCCTAGACACAAGAGGGAGCAAGGCCCTGGATATTCTGAGTAGCCAACATAGTTATATCTTTGTTTTAGGGATGTTGTTTTGGCAAGCAAGGAAAAAGGTTTAGAAGGATTTCACTGTTTTCAATGGGATTAAAGAGTTAGCTAAAGGGGCAGCTAGGTGGCCCAGTGATAGAGCCAGACCTAGAGATAGGCTTGGGTCCTCAAGATACTTCCTGCATAACCCTAAGCAAGTCACTTCACCTTTATTGCCTAGCCCTTCCTTCTCTCATTTCTTGGAATAAATCGCTTCTTATCAATTCCGAGAAAAAGTAAGGGTTGTTTTTTTTAAGGAGTTAGCAATAGCCTACTAAAAAAAAGAACCATTGAAACATTTTTTAAATGCATATAGCAGAAGGAAGCATAGACAATAGGATAGTTTTTTTAAAACATTATTTTATTTGGTCATTTACAAACATTATTCATTGGAAACAAAGATCATTTTCTTTTCCTCCCCCCGCCCCCTCCCACCACCTCTCCCATAGCCGACTAATGTCAACTAGAAAAAACACAGAACTATTAAATAGTCAAAAATCACTCTTTAATCAAGGGAAAAGGGGTTAGTGCTACTAATGCGACAACAGAGCTGCTTCCCATGACTGCACAGAGTCAAGACGCCCTGGTCACTAGCCCCTGGGAGTACCACGACGCACAATTCCACTAGGTTTCACATGTGTTCTTGATTCGAACCCATTTCCATGTTGTTGGTATTTGCACCAGAGTGTTCATTTAGAGTCTCTCCTCAGTCATTTATCCTCAGCCCCTGTAGTCAAGCAGTTGCTTTTCATCGGTGTTTTTACTCCCACATTTTATCCTCTGCTTGTGGATAGTGTTTTTTAGATCCCTGCAAGTTGTTCTGGGACATTGCATTGACCCTAATGGAGAAGTCCATAACCTCAATTGTGCCACAGTGTCTCTGTGTACAATGTTTTCCTGGTTCTGCTCCTTTCGCTCTGCATCACTTCCTGGAGGTCGTTCCAGTCTCCATGGAATTCCTCCACTTTATTATTCCTTTTAGCACAATAGTATTCCATCACCAACATATACCACAATTTGTTCAGCCATTCCCCAATTGAAGGGCATCCCCTCATTTTCCAATTTTTGGCCACCACAAAGAGTGCAGCTATGAATATTCTTGTACAAGTCTTTTTCCTTATTATCTCTTTGGGGTACAAACCCAGCAGTGCTATAGATGAATCAAAGGGCAGACAGTCTTTTATCGCCCTTTGGGCATAGTTCCAAATTGCCCTCCAGAATGGTTGGATCAATTCACAACTCCACCAGCAATGAATTAGTGTCTCTACTTTGCCACATCCCCTACAGCATTCATTACTTTCCATAGCTGTCATGTTAGCCAATCTGCTATGTGTGAGGTGATACCTCAGAGGTGTTTTGATTTGCATCTCTGATTATAAGAGATGTAGAGCATTTTTTCATGTGCTTATTAATTGCTTTGATTTCTTTGACTGAGAACTGCCTGTTCATGTCCCTTGCCCATTTATCAATTGGAGAATGGCTTGATTTTTTTGTACAATTGATTTAGCTCTTTGTAAATTTGAGTAATTAAACCTTTGTCAGAGGTTTGTAATGAAGATTATTTCCCAATTTGTTGCTTTCCTTCTGATTTTAGTTATATTGGTTTTGTTTGTACAAAAGCTTTTTAATCTGATGTAGTCGAAATTATTTATTTTACATTTTGTGACTCTTTCTATGTCTTGCTTGGTTTTAAAGTCTTTCCCTTCCCAAAGGTCTGACACGTATACTATTCTGGGTTCACCTAATTTACTTATAGTTTCCTTCTTTATGTTCAAGTCATTCACCCATTTTGAATTTATCTTGGTGTAGGGTGTGAGGTGTTGATCCAAACCTAATCTCTCCCACACTGTCTTCCAATTTTCCCAGCAGTTTTTTTCAAATAGTGGATTTTTGACCCAAAAGCTGGGATCTTTGGGTTTATCATAGACTGTCTTGCTGAGGTCACTTGCCCCAAATCTATTCCACTGATCCTCCTTTCTGTCTCTTAGCCAGTACCAAATTGTTTTGATGACTGCTGCTTTGTAATATAGTTTGAGATCTGGGACTGCAAGGCCCCCTTCCTTTGTATTTTTTTTTTCATTATTTCCCTGGATATCCTTGATCCTTTGTTCCTCCAAATGAACTTTGTTATGGTTTTTTCTAAATCAGTAAAGAAATTTTTTGGAAGTTCAATGAGTATGGCACTAAATAGATAGATAAGTTTGGGTAGGATGGTCATTTTTACTATATTGGCTCGTCCTACCCACGAGCAGTTAATGTTTTTCCAATTGCTCAAGTCTAGTTTTAGTTGTGTGGAGAGTGTTTTGTAGTTGTGTTCATATAGTTCCTGTGTTTGTCTCGGGAGATAGATTCCTAGGTATTTTATTTTGTCTAAGGTGATTTTGAATGGGATTTCTCTTTCTAGTTTTTGCTGCTGAGCTGTGTTGGAGATGTATAGAAATGCTGATGACTTATGCGGGCTTATTTTGTATCCTGCAATTTTGCTAAAGTTATTGATTATTTCAATTAGCTTTTTGGTTGAATCTCTAGGATTCTTTAAGTAGACCATCATGTCATCTGCAAAGAGTGATAACTTGGTCTCCTCATTGCTTATTTTGATGCCTTCAATTTCTTTTTCTTCTCTAATTGCTACTGCTAGTGTTTCTAGTACAATGCCAAATAGTAGAGGTGATAATGGGCATCCTTGTTTCACTCCTGATCTTATTGGGAATGCATCTAGTTTATCCCCATTGCAAATGATATTAGCTGATGGTTTTAGATATATACTGTTTAATAGGATAGTTTTAAAAGTGATATTGAATTAGTTAACACATTTTTTCAAGCAGGTAGAGAACATTTCATAGTTTTTTGTATATATGTGGAAAATATTTTTGGTGTTTTAGAATAAAGCAATGAAATTTTTAAAAGAAAAGATGAGTCATTGGAAGCAGGCGGCAAGTGAAATGGGAGGCTCTGACAGTAGCTCTAGGTAAGAATTGATGTGTACTATAGAGACAATAACCCTTAGCCTGGTTTCTTTACCTTTGGAAGGACTGTTTTCAATAGTTTTCCTTTCTGTCCAGACTAAGGGTTGTTGTCTGTAGTCCAAGTTTCCTACTTTGTGGCAGACTGTTCTATGCATTATAAAGATATTTTATTTTACCTAGTACCTGTAATAATAAATTTCCACATAAGTTTTCCAAAGTTATATGATTCAGATCATCTCCTTTCTGGAACTGGCAAGCAATGTTGTGCATATTATTATTATATATTTTTTATTATGCAAAACATTTTTATCTCTGTGGCTGGGAATAATCAAAAGAAGGTTGCATTTGATGGTAGAACATTTAGATTCAAATTCTAACTTTTTCACTGGCTTTGGGCAAATAACTTAGCCCCTCTGGCTTCAGTTTTTCATTCATAAAAAGAGGAGGTCGTGTGATTCTATGTGATATTTCTTCTGCTGTAGATTAAGGGTAGACTAACTAAGAATGGGGGTTCCTAAGGCAAATTTAGCTGGGGACAGAGGGATGTAGTAATGGACCCCCTTGTCAGTGCACTCAGGCTCAGACAGGCCACAAGAGAGGTATAGTGTCTAGCCCCAACCTAAAAATTAATCCCAGGCTCAAGGAACCAGGGAAGAGAGAGCAGTAGATAGCATATGGGGGGAGTATGGAGTCTAGTAAAGGCCCACAGGGCAATAGGGATGTGGGCCAGTCTGCCATATTATGCATCTTGCATGCCCTTGATTATTTGCACATTATCTCCTCCGTTAGAACAGGAGCTGCTTGACAACAAAGCCTGTGTTTTTCTTTTCTTGTTATTCCCAGTTGCTTTGTACACTATCTGACACTGAGTATTAAATAAATGCTTGTCAGGGTTGTTGACAGTTGAGCAGTGTTTGGAGCTCACAGCTAGAATCAATTGATAAGCCATTGTATGAGGCTACATTACTTTGTTGCTCAAGAAAATTCACTCCCAAGAAGTTAGGGTAGAAAGCCTTTGTTTTTTGAGATGCAGTGGACCTTAGAGAATTGTGACTATAAAAACTCTGAGTTTATGAGATGTCTATTATTATATATCTGGGTGATTGCTACTTTTTACTCTTCAAAGAAGTTGAGCAATACAACCTTTATTCCTTATTTCTAAATGACTAAGCCTTACTAAACTTGCAGTCATTCTTAAACTCTCCTAGTCGTATCTTCAGATTTTTCAGTTGATATCTAGAATCTGAAGGGCTCTCAAGCCATCTAGTTCAACTGCCTTATTCTCAGATGAGGAAACTGGGCCTCCAGTGAAACTAACAGCCCATTGTTTTAGTCTTAAAGGAATTCAAGATCCTGAGACCACGGGACAACCTTGTGCAATTTAACGCCTACTGTTTTGGGAGCTACGGTTTGAATCTTACTCCTACTACCTTATATTTGTCACTTTGTACAAGTCCCTAACCTCTATGGGATTTAAATTCATCTATAAAAGAAGAGGGTGGTGTATTAGATACCCCCTTGTGCTTCTTTTTCAGTTGTCTATCTATAATCCTTTGATTTCTGCATCCTATACCCCACTGACCCTAAGGTTTCTATGTCAGCTCTCATGAAGGTAAGAGACAGCTGTCCTAAGTGTAGTAAATATGGGAAGAATTAAGAGTTTTACCAACTGGTTCAAGGGATCCTTAGCCACAATCACTGACTTCCTTTGGGGGACTCTTGTCATTTCAGCGCAGCCTCTGCTGCTCCTAAGAAGGCGATTCAGACCACTCTCACCAACTTGGTTTTAAGAGGCACAGATGCTATTGTTCAAGAAACACGAAAGAAACTGGGTACTTTTTTTTCTTATTTTTCTATTCTGAATCCATGTAATATTTGGAGTTAGTAGTAGTTACGGACTCCCAATTCAGGTTACAGGAGACTATGTACCACACACAAACAATATGGTCTAATTTCATCAAAGCTATTAAATCTCTCCAGGTCTCTCCATCTTTATTGAATCTATACTATTGGATACATGGTAATGCCCATGTAATGTTAATCAGTTATCTCTACATAAGTGTTTATTATTTTAATGGCAAAAAGTCAGCAGTACCTGGCATAGAAGATGCTGAATAAATATATGATAAATACTAGTGGATGAATGGACTCACACAGAGAATAATGTCTTATCTATCTAATCCTAAATGAAAGTAACCTGTCCTCCAACCCTGGTGGTTAGGAATTGAATACCTTTTTCTCTGTCTTTTTTCTTTACTCAAGCCATAATTCTTCATGCCACATTAAGAGGAAAAGGAATAAACCTATGGTTTAAAACCATCATTGGGTTCTGAACTTTTTATCATGAATTTTTTTTTTTTGGTATCCTACAGGACTCCCACAGAAGAATCTGTCATGTTCTGAGGAATTTAAACAGTTAATGGATTTGCCTACAGTTGGAGCAAGAAACCTAAAAAAACATTTGACCAAATCCAAATCAACAGGTACCTTAATCAACAAGTATTTATTAGAATGATTAACTGCCTACTATGTGCCAGGTACTGTGTTAGACACTGGCAATATAAGTACAGAGAATAAAACAATACCTCCTCACAGTGAGCTTTCATTCTAATAGGGAAGATACTAAGTACCACGTAAAGTTAATGAATACAAAATAGACAAAGTAGATAAATACAAGTACATGCAAAATAATTCAGTAGGAAGGAGGGTCCTGGCAGTTGGAGAGAGCTGCTTCATATAGAAGATGGGGCCTAAGTTCCATTGAAGGGGAGAGGGGGATCACGAAACAGAGGTAACAAGGCAGCACATTCCAAAGGTGGGGAGGAACAATGCAAAGGCACCAAGATGTAAGATGGAGTGCTGAGCAGGAAGAAGAGTCAGAGTTCAGAGGTCTTAGTGTAGGAGGAAGAGTCCTTAATAGCCATATAAAGTGGAAAAATTGGATAGGGCCAGGTTGCCAAAGGCTTTAAGTTAGTTTATATTTTTTGCCCCTAGAATTAGTTTATATTTTACCCAGTTGAGTAGGTGAGTCACATGGTTAGATTTATACTTTGGGATAATTATTTGGACAATAACGCATAGGCCCCACTAAAGTGATGCCTCTGAGGCAAGAAGACCAGTTGGGAAGCTGATGTAATAATCTAGATGAAAAATTATGAGGGTATATGGTGGCAGCTGGGAGAGGACAGAAGGGATCAGATGGAAGAGATACCATAAAGGAAGAAATAACAAGATCTGGCAACCAATAGAATATGTAGAAAGAGTTAGAAGAAGCCAGAGTAATACTAAAATTAGGAACCTGAGGCACTGGAAGGATGGGGGTGCTACCTTCACAGGAATGGGGAAGTCTGGAAGAGAAGAAAACAACTCCAGTTTCACACTTACCAAGTTTAATATAGATGGTGCTGTGGTCATAGCATTAGGCCTGGAATTCAAACTTAGCTTCCAGATATTTAATATATATCTGACTGTGGGCAAGTCAGCTAGCCTCTTGTTTGCTGCAGTTTCCTCAATTGTAAAGTGAGGATACCCTGCTTAGCACAGTGCCTGGCAGATAAATATCCTGTATAAATCGCTGTTATTATTAACATGACTCAAGGACATCCAGTTTGAAACAGATGGTTTAGGACTGAAGCTCAGGAGTAAAATGAGCTAGATAGGGATCCGGTAGATATGTAAATATTGATGGGTCAGGTGTGAGATGTTTCAAAGGTCCTTTGGTTTGTTCTAAGGTGGGTCCTTGACCTGTGGGATGAATCTTAATTGGGGTATATGTTTTAGGGACTCTGGGAAACCCTTGTCCTCCCATCCAGTCTATCCCTGCATCAGCTTTGCTGAAACAACAGAAGCTACATATGTTGGAAATGAGGAAGAAAAGAACAGAAGAAATCCAGAAGCGGTAATTACAGTCACTTCCGCATTCAGTTAACCTATCTCATTCTTAGTCTGGCTCAGTAAGGTTTAGCTATTTGAGGTTTGATTGGAGATTTGTTGCTTTTTAGACTTTTAAGTTATTAAAGTGTGAATGACAGTTCCAGTTCCTATGCCCTGTGGTAAATTAACTTAGGATACATTAGTTGTTGATCCAACAAAGTAATTTCATTTTGTGGGTGAAAAAAAATGAGGGAAGTAAAAATCACAATTGAAGTTATTATTAGTACTTTCCTCTTGAAGACCACCTATTTCTTCATATGTGTTCTCTTTTCCCTTTAATTGGATAGAGAAAAAAAGGCATTGCAATGCAGAAAATGCTTTGGGATTTGCCCAGCGTTACCCAGCATGCCCAGCTGGAACTGAAATCCACAACTCAGGACTCTCAAATCTAATCCATACTCTGTATCAGTGACATAAAAACTCAAATAGCAACCAGGACCCAAATTACATTTTTTTCCAAACCTTTACTCTCTTGGTAACAACTCCAAGACAAAAAACAAGGGCTAGGTAGATGGGGCTAAGTGAAAAGCTAGGAATTATCTGAGTTCAGATTTGAACCCAGGTCCTCCCATATCCAAGCCTGGCTTTCTCTCCATTACCCCCTCTGCCATCCCAATTATATTTTAATCTTGTCTTACCCATACATGGGAATGTTGTAGTCACATATTTGAAACCCAATTCTATATAATACTGATGTCCTTCTAGCTCTAAATCTGTGATACTAAAATCTTAAAATTAAAAATTCAAATGTGTGTGAAATGCAGCTTAATTCCAGGAAAAAAATAAATTTCCTAAATGGAATATAATTTTGTATTAAGAATTTAAACACCCTAGAATAAAAGGTGAGATTAATGATGACTTCTGTATGCCAATTTGAATTATTAGTCACTCCGTGGAGGAAAATTTTTTAATGTCAGCTTTTTTTTTTAACCTGGGAATTAATAATGCTTCATTCTTCCGACTCTTGAATATTATGATATATTCTGTTCCTCCATAGCCTTGCATGTACTTATTTTGTTCCCATGTTTCTTTAAAGATTTCTTGAAAGTACAGCTGGAGTCAAAAGTCCTGCTTCACCTTCTTCTTCAGGGAAGCCCCCTTTTCAGTCTCCAAGGCCAGGGGCAGAATTTGTCAAGATGGAAAGAACTCTCAGTCCACAGACCCCCAGGCTTGGAAGAGGATTCTCAGAAGGAGATGATATTCTCTTCTTTGATGAATCCCCCCCACCAGGACCAAAGCTGAGTGCTTTAGCAGAAACTAAGAAGGTAATTGCTGCATTCCCCCTTGAAACTAGAGTTTGTATAGAGTTTGTGTAGCATGTGCACCTTCGGGCTGCATTATAGCACTGAATAAATATGTATTGATAGTGATTAGAAATGAAGAAAGTTGAAAGAAGAGTTGGCATTTCTCTATCACCTTATGATCATATATGTTCCTCTCCATTATCTCATTTGATCAAATGAATGATCCTGTGAGAGCTAATACCAGGACCTTTATCCTTGTTTACAGATCTGAAAACAGATTTTGAGGTTAGATGTCTCATTTTCTAAGAATGTTAAACTGAAGCCAAGATTTGATGTATTTGAAGATATTTTGTTTAATTTGATTAACATTCTAAGAGACTTAAATTTCATCTGTTATTATGATCAAGTTCTATATGAATACAGAGCAGTCAATTTTTAGATGTTTTGAGATCTTTTTACTTGTTATTTTGTAATCAGGTTGGGGGAATTAATGATATTCAAGAGTTATAGGCTGCAGAGTCATAGGGGAACCTTTGAGATCATCTAGTCCAACCCTTATATTTTTCTTCCTTTATTTTTTAATTTTCTTTTCTTTTTTCTCCAATTACATGTAAAAACAGTTTTCATCATTCTTTTTTTTTTAACCCTTAACCTTTTGTCTTAGAATTAATACTGTGTATTGGTTTTAAGGCAGAAGAGTAGTAAGGGCTAGGCAATGGAAGTTAAGTGACTTGCCTAGGGTCACACAGCTAGGAAGTTTTCTAAGACCAGATTTGAACCTAGGACCTCCCATTGCTAGGCCTGGCTCTCAATCCACTGAGTCACCCAGCTGCCCCCAGTTTCCATCATTCTAAAAAGAATTTTGAGTCTCAAATTCTCCTCCTTCCTCTCCTTTTCCTCCTCCTCCCACTGAAATAGTAAGTAATTTTATAGATTTTACATGTGCAATCATGTAAAACGTTTTTCCATATTAATTTTTTGTGTGGAAGGAAACAAATGAAAATTAGGAAAGTGAAAAAGTTTGCTTTGGTCTGGATTCAGTCTCATCTCCTTTGGAGTCATGGCATTTTTTTATCATGAGTCCTTTGGGACTATTTTGGATCATTGAATTGCTGAGAATAGCTAAGTTATTTATAACTGTTCATTGTGCATTATTCCTATCACTGTATACACTATTCTCCTGGTTCTGCTTACATCACTCTACTTTAGTTTATGTAGGTCTTACCAGGTTTTTCTGACCCCCTCTTGTTCATCATTTCTTGTAGCTGTAATATTTATAGGAAAAATGGGTGGGATTGAAAAACAGGGGATACTGAAAGTTTTGTGCAGGGAATGGAGGAGTTGAAGGGAGAGAGGGAACATGGCTGCCAGTGAGGTAAGAGGAGAGAGATGCCCTCTGCCCAAAGGCTATTTTAGCAAAATGGGTTCCCAAGAAATGGGTCACTTGTGATAGCCTGAGGGGACGTCTTCTCTATACATTGATGTTGCAGATACCCCAGAGCAGGTAAGCATGGACCCCCCTGAGGGACAAGCTTCCCCCCAGACCAAGGTCGCCCAGCAGGGGCCCAATAAGGACAGTTTATAGTTGAATAGCTGTCCTGAGGTTCAGCTCCCTCTATGTCCCCTGAAACGTTAGTCCTCTTATCTGACTGCAATATTCAAATAAAGATAAATTTTAATAACAAGTTGTCAGAGACCATATTTGGGGACAACTTGACCAGAAACAAGATAAGGATCTTTTGGAATCAGAACAAACAAGTTACCTCCTGAAAACAGGCGTCGTTAAGACCAACGGCCACAAACCATAACAATTCTTCATGTTCCCTCCTGGTACAAACCGTCCTTAATCACCACCACCCCTCTACCTCAAGCATATATATTCTTGCCTTGCACCTGCAATAAACGAGCCTTGACACTATTAGACAGACTCTGTCTTTCTTGCGTGCTTGGTCTCCCCTCTCTCCCCCTGTGGTTTTTTAGGTGGCTGCTTCACGGACCCCACCGTTGCATCCGGCTGGAACCGGATATAGATGGCGCCCAACGTGGGGCTTCTAAATAATAAGGGGAGTGGGAGATGGAAAGGGTAACATTACAAAGATGGGAGTGAGAGGAAGGGGGGTGACCTAGGCAAAGGCCTTTTCCGGAGACTTCGGCAAGGGTGAGGCAGTGGGGGGACCGGGCGCAGCGAGGGGAAGGGGCAGAGGTGTTGTGAGGGTGATCAGTAAAGGCGATTCCTTCATAGTATGGGGGCTGCGAGTGGAGACATAGCCAACAGCTGATCGTAAGGTTCGGGGGGGTAGCATTCAGAAGCAAATAGGAGCTATCAATGAGGTTGAGGAGTCTATCAGTGGTACCAGGAGGTACTTTGGGAGTAGGGGTAAGTGAGAGAGTAAAGGAGGGGAATTGGGTCTTAAGTTTGAAAAGGGTGTTCTTGAGGGTTTGGTTTGCACGTTCAACAATACCTTGTCCCTGTGGGTTGTAAGGGATACCTGTAACATGTTTTATGCCTAACTGGGAACAGAATTGTTTAAAGGCCTGGCTAGTATAGCCAGGGCCATTATCTGTCTTGATGGAGAGGGGTTTCCCCATCATGGACATAGCAAGGAACATATGTTTGATAACGTGCTTTGTGGCTTCGGGATTGCGCAGATGCAAAAAGAAAGCCGCTAAACGTATCAATGGAGACATGAACATATTTGAGTCTAGCGAAAGAGGGGACGTGAGTAACGTCCATTTGCCATAGGTGGCTGGGGAGAAGACCTCGGGGGTTGATCCCCAGATGGGGCTCAGGCAAGAGAGTAACACAATTCTTGCAACCTTTAACAATTGACCTGGCCTGTTCCCTGGTGATTTTGTAGGCCAGGCGAAGGGTTTGAGAGTTGAGGTGGTGAAGTCTATGTGCCTCTGTTGCAAGGGAGACAGGATCGGTTGAGGGATGGGGAGAGGGGGTAGTCGCGGTAACCAAGGCAGCTAAGCGAGTGTGTTGATCCGCAAGATCGTTCCCGAAAGACAAAGGGTCCGGGAGGCCGGAGTGGGCACGTATGTGACCCGCGAAAAAGGGACAGGACCGCCGTCTAATGGCTTGTTGAAGCTGGGAAAAAAGGGAAAAGGTAGCGGTTGTTGGCTGAACAGCGGGAACAATCTCGAGTTGGAGCAGAGATTGAACACCGTATCTGCTATCCGAGTAGAGGTTAAATGGGGTATCAGGCAGGGAATGGAAGACAGTTAGAGCAGCATAAAGCTCTACCAGCTGTGCAGACTCATAAGGGGTTTTGATAGAGCGGGGGCGGTTATTCATAACTATGGCGGCAAGGCCAGTTTTAGAGCCGTCCACGAAGACCGTGGGTGCCCCCGGGATAGGCGAGGATCGGGTTTGGCGTGTAAGTATGAAGGGGGTAAGGGTGAAAAACTGCAATAATTTATTACTGGGCATGTGGTTGTCCAAGATGCCCTGGTAGGTAGAGATGAGTATAGCCCAATTATCATTTTGAGATTTGAGCCAGTCAAGCTGCTCCTTGTTATAGGGGGAAACCACATGGTCAGGGGAGCGGCCGAAATGCCGGGTGGAGAGATGGATGCCCATCATTGCTAATCGGGCGACCTCACATCTATCAGATTGGCCAATGTGACAGAAAATGATAAATGTTGGAGGGGATGTGGGGAAATTGGGACACTAATGCACTCTTGGGGTTGTGATCTCCATTCTGGAGAGCAATTTGGAACTATTCTCAAAGGGCTCTAAAACTGGGTATACTTTATGATGCAGCAATAATACTACTGATTTGTATCCCAAAGAAAATTTTTTAAGTGAATAATTCCAAATAAACAAGTGATAAATCATGTTTTCATCTATATTCCTACTGCTACAGTTCTTTCTCTGGAGGTGGATAGCATTCTTTTTTATAAGTCTCTCAGAATTGTCCTGGATCATTGTACTGAACAGCAATATTTTTTGATAAATAACTGTAAATGATCTTGTTATTCTCAGTAACATAGTGATCTAAAATAATCCGAGAGATTTATGAAAAATACCACCTACCTTCAGAGAAAGAACAGATGGAGTCTGAATGCAGACCAAAACACAGCATTTTACTTCTTATTTTCTTTTGTTTGAAATCTCTTCCACAAAATCACTAATTGGAAAAACACGTTTTACATGATTACACATACAAAATCTATATCAGATTGCTAACTATCGGTGTAGATAGGATGAGGAAAGAAGAGTGAGAAGGAAGGAGAGGATTTGGAATTGAAAAACTTTTAGTGAGTATTTTTACATGTAGAGTAAGTTTCAATATTATTTTTAATAAAAAGACTACATAGCTCTATAAAAATAGTCCCAGAGGGGTCAACTAGGTGGCTCAGTGGATTGAGAACCAAGCCTAGAGATGGGAGGTCCTAGGTTCAAATCTGGCCTCAGACACTTCCTAGCTGTGTGACCCTGGGCAGGTCATTTAACCCCCATTGCCCAGCCTTTACCACTCTTCTGCCTTAAAACCAATACACGGTATTGATTCTAAGACAGAAGGTAAGGGTTAAAAAAAAAATAGTCCCAGAACCAACTAAATCTCAGAAATGAACTAAGGTTGGTAAGGAAAACTAAAGATAACAAAAGAGACTGGGGTCAGGGGGGCTTTTTGTTATATTGAAGGAAGTAGGAAGATCAAATTGGAGTCTATGTGACTGCATTTTATGGTAAATGGAGTAATAATAGATGGTGTTGGAAAGAGAGCATTTCAATCTTTTTTTTTTTTCTGTCAAGGAGTATGATCTGTGGGCTGGAAAGCAGAGAACAAAATAAGTCCAGAGTTAAATGTTAAGAAAATTAAGGAGACAGAAAAAGAGCAACTGCCCCACTCAATTCAGCTACCCAAATGAACTTTGAAAGGAAGCCCACAGCCCACTACAGTTGATTTGAATGGGTTTTTTGTTCCCCTTCTAAGACAATATTTTATCCCTAAGATTATTTTGCTTAACCAACATGAGGGCAGCCCTATTCTCCCAGGCTCCCCTTTTCCTCATCTTCAACCCTTGCCCCTTCACATTTGTCATGTCTTTGCCTAGTTTGGGGGTTTTGCTTAACTTGCTGATTCCATGTTCTTTCTTTAGTTATCCAATTCTTCCCCTGTCTTTTCCTTTCATTGATGTGCTTAATTCCAAATCTGCCCTTCTTTCCTTTCTGCCAAGTTCTTTTATATAATGGTTTTTCTCTAGTTTTCTCTGCCTTTTTCTAATAAAGGTTTACTTTGCCTGGTTTTTTCCCTTAATCATTTTCTGCCCATCCTAAATTTTATTATTTAATTCATGACCTTGATAATCTTTCTTTAGTTTCTTTGTGTTTGTCATGGAATTAAAGCTTCTCAAGTACCAAGCTTGAGTTTCTCATTTACCAAAATTCTGTTAATGCTCTTGTATTTCTTGCTCCTCCCCATTTTTGGATATGCCTCACTCCAAAAACAAAATAAAACAAAACAAAAAAATAGCAACAACACAAAAGAAGAATTATGGACCAGAGATAGAATAATTACAAATGCATTGATTCGCATAGGGAGTAATGAGGCTATAGATATTACTGTATGGTACAAATTTCCCTACATCCCACATTGTTTAGTCCAATTCTACCCTCTGCCTTCCCTGTGCTGATTTTCTTTTTATTTGTGAATAATCTCCTCTCTGGGTCCATGCCCTTGCATCTTTCTGAATGCCATTTGCCTCCTATAGCTCTTGATTCCCCTTCTTCTAAGGTCAATGGAAGCATAATACTCTCAGGTGTAGTGAGTGCTCTCCTTGGGGGGCTTAATCTACCCCCTATAAGGTCCACACCTCTCCTTATACAGAATATTTCTCTCCCCATCATGGGAATATTCTTCAGAAGAACCCCACCCACACCACTGCCAAGATCTTCCACTCTGGTTCATCTTGTTCTTTCCTTTGACGCTTCACCTATTCTCTTATAGCACCTATTGCTGAGAGGCAACAAAAATTATTTTCCTTTTGTTTTTGTTTTTTTTTTCTTGGACTTGATTAGGTGACATCAACATTCATCATCTTCTACCTCCTCATGTACTTTCTGTTCTGCAAATGTAATTGCAAACATTGATGTATTTGTTACTTATCTATATAATCTAGGGGTCAAGTGGATTACAAACTCAATATGAGTTGATAGTGGGATATAGCAGCCAAAAACTAATGTAATCTCAGGCTGACCTATTAGACAGACAATTTAGCTCTTGCAGAAAGAAAGAAAAGCCTCAGAGCATGCCATGTGAGAGTCTTTAAAAAAAAAAACTGCTACTCTTTAGCATGGAAAATGAAAGACTTAAATATGTGATAACCAAAATGCCGTTGTATGGAAGAATTGGAATTCCTCTCTCTGACCCTGGACAACTGATCAGGAAAGTCTTAAGTAGAAGGAAAAGCATGCCAGCGGTTAGAGCTCCCTAAAGCTGGGGTGGATTGTCTCTGACAAATGTTGGATGACCGCTTTGAGGATATGTCATAGAGGAGATTCTTGTCCTTCTAACTCTTGAGAGTTGGATTCCTCACTCCAAGGTTGGGTTCTTGTGCCATGATGACATGTTGGCATTACCTCCTTTGCAGTAGCAATGGCGAGTACACATCCAGGTCTTTCCGGGGTTACTTTCCAAATTAAGAGTCAGTGTTGAAGTGCCATTTTATATCTGGTATGCTTCACGTACCCACACACATGCATATACACAAAAGCACACCTAGCTAGTTCTCCTGGTTGTTTTTCTCCAGTGTTTTGTCATGGTTGTTGGCCCCACTCCCAGATCTTAATTGTTTAGCCTGAGGAAAACCAAGTAAGAGCTGATACGTATGTCATTTAATCTGCAATTTAGGAGATTATCTAAAGCAGGACAACCCAACAAATTGGGGTGTGCCTTCAAAACTTTTAGAGGCCCACAGCTCATTGTTTTATACAGAAATTTGGATGGGACAATATTTATTGCATGTTTATTTCTACCTTCTCCAGCTTCTCCTTTCTCCATTCTATCTTCTACATGGCTACAAAACTGATTTCCCTAAAGTACATATCTGACCATCTAAAAATCTCTAGTTAGTTCTTTTTTTGTAGTAGAGAACGGAACCATCTGTTTGCCATTTAAACCCTTTTACAGGCTGGCTCTAATGTGTTTTTTTCAGGCTGGTTACATAATATTTCTCTTTACACATTGTATTTTCTAGCCATATTGCCCTACTTTACATTTTCATACACATCTCCCCCCTCTCCATGTTTGATTTTTCTTTTAATACATTTTTATCTATATCTTTATTTTTGCGTCACTTACATTTCCTAATGTATCACTCTCTCTCCATGCCTTTGTGCAGGTTTATATCCCTCTCCACTCCTACCTTGGAAAGTTCTCTTTCTTCACCCCTGCTGTTTGAAATCTCTTAACCCACTTTAAGGCCTAGTACAAATACCACTTTCCACAAAAGGCCTTTTCTGATTTCCAAAATTGTTAGTGTTTCCTCATCTCAGCCCCACAAGTTTATTTTGTAGTATCTGTTCATCTCTATGTCTCCCCCAGTACAATGGAAGAAGCTCTTTGACGTTAGAGGCTGTTTTCTTTTTTATCCTCGGTGCTTAGGACCATACCTTTACACATAATATTACTTAATACACATTTGGTGAATTGAATTGAATTAAGCCCTGTTGCGGAGCCCAGATATGACTTGTTTCCAAAGTACATTTTCGTTGTGGTTAAGTGAAAACCCCACTGATTCTGATATTTTATAATCCCAAGTAACCAATGTGTTTCACTATAACCAGACTAGAATGTTTGGCAAATCAAAAATTAAAATTAATAGAGGTAAATAGGAAGTTGCATACTTCAATTTTAAAAATCGATTTCACAAGTACAAGATTGGGGGGAGACTTGACTAAAGAGTAGATCATTTGAAAGAGATGGGAACTTTAACAGATTGCAAAGTCAATATGAGTCAACAGTATGGTATGGCAGCCAAGAAAGCTAATGCCATCTGAGTCCAAGGAAGTGAGAGAAGCACAGTGCCCTAGGATAGATGGTCAGATCACAACTGGAATATTGTAAATGCAGTGGATTCTTTCTTACTGGAGGCTTTCAAGAAAAGGCTGGATACTTGTCAACATGTTGCCGATTGGATTCTTGTCCAAGTTCAAGTTGGGTCAGATGACTTCTGGGTAAATGGCTAGGATCTTTTCCACCTCTGAGATTTGTGCTTCATCCTAATTTATAGCTAATCTGAGGCAAGGGAAGAAGACTAAGTTGTATGGACATAGAGAAGTGGGTATTGACTAGCTCTCTTATCAGTCTTATCTATTGAGTAAATTGGTCTGTGCTTGAATAAACTTAATCTTTATTATTTCTGCTAAGGTCAAAACATGTTCTGTTTATGTAGGAAAATTTCCATTCACAATACCAGAGGTTATCAAATCAGAAGAACAAGTAGGAATGAGTCAATTGTGGAGGCAGCTAGGTGACTCAGTGGATTAAGAGCTAGGCCTAGAGATGGGAGGTCCTGGGTTCAAATGTGGCCTTAGATACTTCCTAGCTGTGCGACCCTGAGCAAGTCACTTCACCCCCATTGCCAAGCCCTTACTGTGCTCCTACCTTGGAATCAATATGCAGTACTGATTCTAAGATGGAAGGTGAGGGTTTGGTTTGTTTGTGTTTGTTTTTTTTAATCCCTATTTTAAGACTATCTGTATCCAGTGATATTCAGAATAATGTCTTGCTTCAATTTTACTTAGAAAGGTAGAAAAATGAATATATCATTCTTGAATGATTTTTAAATAAATTTTTAAATAAAATTTGGACAAAAAAGGGCTTTCTGTTTAACAGATTTGATCTGCTTTTCGGAGGGTTTTGTTTTGTGTTTTTTATTGTTTGGGTTTTTATTCTCTCTCTCCTTTTTCTAGTTAACAGCTATTGCCAAGTTGCGAGCCAAAGGCCAGGTCCTCATAAAAACAGATCCAAACTGTATTAAAAGGAAGCAAAATGACCTTCAAAGTGTCTTGGAGATAGCAGAGCGTGTGGAGAAAAGCACCTCATCATCACAAGGTGAAATAAATGAAAACTGTATAGCGGGTGAAGTGGGCCAAAGAAAATGCTTTTCTAAAGTGAGGTGGTTCTGAAAATTTTCCTCAATTGATCAACAGCATCCCCTCCACTCAGTCCATGTTGTTTACTCTGCTTGTATAATGATTGAATTAGCCCAAAGTTCTTCCTAAACTACCCTTCTAATTGGACAGTGCCATTTTGTTTTTTCTGTGTGACTTGAATTGATTTTTATCACTGTACAGATGCCTTTTTATGCCTAACTTGTATGTAAACAAAGAGTAGCTTATATTCTATATTTGATATGTTAACCCAAAGGCCTCTCAGAGAGATAGAAGCAATCTATGTCTCTTGTTTTCTGTTACAATTCTGAAATGTTAGATTTAAAATAGTTTTGAGCGTTAAATAGTTGTAGATAAGAGAGTGGGAGCCATAAACTGTGATAATTAAAATGTTTGGGAGCAAGGGAAATATATAACAATTATGACTGCTGAAATATGTTTTCTACTGTGTCTTGGTTTTATATAAATATAAGATGGTCGCCAGGGAATATATTCCCAATTTATGAATATGCCCAAGCCAACTGGGTTTTATAGAGAAATTTAATTTATAATACACTGATTAATCAATAGAAAAAGAGAGAAAGTAAGAAAGGAATAAGAATGAAGGGCCTCAAGCCAATAAGGCCTAGACCTCAGTCCTAAGAGATAAATCAGTCAGTTGGTTTTATCACTCACCCAAGATCTCTCTAGGTAAGGCTTCTCATGCCAACCTCAGGCTCCACCTTCAAGAGAGCCTCCTTTCAAGAAATGTTTCCAGAGAATTCTCCTCCTGACTCCTCCTGAGTTCTCCTTCCACAGCCTCCTTCAAGACCTCTCCAGGAGCTCTCCCTCCAGGACCTCTCTCCTCTCAGACCTCCTTCAGAGCAAAACCTCCTCAGAGCCAAACCTCCTCCTCCTCCTCTGTCCTCAGAGCTCGCTATCTTTAAGGAAACCATCTAAGTTCCCTCCCCTCAGTTCTCACATCTACCAATCACTGTCGATGTCTCCCCTGTGCCAATGATGGCTCTAGCTTAACCCAGGACCGCCCAGAGGTCTTCCCCCCTTTGCACATGTCTGTTGAAGGTCATATTCTCAAATAATTAAATCTTGATCTTTGCTGCAGCCCTTCCTAAATCCTGTTACTCTGAGTAGGGTGGAGATTGTAGTTTCCAAGACCTGGTTCTGTCATTCCAAGTATCTCTATTGTATCAATTCTAAAATCAATCATGACTCAAAGAACTTCCTGTTCTATGCTTAAGCATAGGGCAAAGCCCTTTCCATTGTTTAGCAAAAGGTTTCTGTCCTAAAGTAGTCTTAAGTAGGGAGGAGAAGGATCCTCCCATGCCAAGGAGTTTCATATTCCAATAGAGTTCTTACTATCAGTAGGAAATTTTTTTCAAGTATGAAATTTCCCAATGGAGAAATTTCCAACATTCATAAGTCTAAGAAATTTTAAGGTTTACAGAACTAAGCCATTTTTTAAAATCTCTTACCTTCCGTCTTAGAATCAATACTATGTATTGGTTCTAAGGAAGAAGAACAGTAAGGGCTAGGCAATGGAGTTTGAGTGACTTGCCCAGGGTCACCCAGCTAGGAAGTGTCTAAGGCCATAATTGAACTCAGGACCTCCCATCTCTGGGCCTGACTCTCAATCCACTTGAGCCACCCAGCTGCCCCCAAGCCATGTTGTTTAAAATGAACCTTTGTAGAAAAGAATATCAACTTTTTCTACCATAAATCAGCTCTCAGGACAATTATGGGGCAAAAGGGATTTCACTAGGTCATAGAATTAGAATTAGAAAAGACATCAGAGACCATCTGGTTGGGCTCCCCTAATTTACACTGGGAGACCCAAAGAAGCTCACTTTGTGATTTGCCCAGGGTCACAGACAGAGTAAGTGATGATAGAATAAGGACAAGAGGAAGATTTAAGCTCAGATCCCTTTGACTTAAGGAAGTGTTCTTTCCATAGGACCACAGCTTCTTGTTGTTCCTCACAAATCACATTCCATCTCCCATCTTGGTGCTTTCACTGAGTCTGTTTTCCATGTTTGGTCTATACTTCTTCTCACCTCCACCAGTCAGAATCTCTAGATTCCTCAGAGCTCGGCTCCAGGGCTCCCCTCTAGAACAAGGCTTTCCTGATTCCACCAACTGCCAGTGCCTCCTCTCCAGAAGTTATCTTGTATTTATTTCACACACACGCACGCACACACACACATTTTTAAACTATAAGATAATATGTAAAGTCCTTTGGAGTACCCGGTTGCCTTTTAATAAATGTATATTGATGGCTTTTAAGTCACAAGTGGCATTTTATGTTACTTTTCATCTTTCAGAAGCTTAAGACCTCTGGTGAGATTGCTAGAGCCCTAGTTCCCCTCTCTGCCCACTGTTTTCCAGGTCAGAATTGCCTTTAATGAGAGAATAGTTTTAGGATATGCTTAGAAATAATCTGGTATAATTGTTTATATCAAAAAGTGCTTTCCTCATGACTGTCCTGGGGGTGAAGAGTGCAAACAGTACTGTGTCCATCTTACAAATGAGGAGACTGATGCTCAGAAAAGTTAGTGACTCCCTCAGGGAATGCATGCTGGGCTGCCAGAGATTTCAGAGCAGGGAGGTGCATGGTATAGATAAGAAACCAACCCAAACAGAGAGCTACAAAGTGAAGTTTTCCTCTTTGTGTAGCTGAAGATGAACTAGAACCCGCCCAAAAGAAGCGCCGGGAGCAGCTGGCCTACCTGGAGTCGGAGGAGTTCCAGAAAGTCCTCAGAGCGAGATCCAAGCACACAGGGGTGCTAAAGCAGGTAAGGCAGCCCGGCCCTCACCCCGGAATTCCTCTTCATGCCTTTAGCCAACGGGGGTGGGGGGGGTAGAGGTTTGACCTTTTTATAACCCTTCCCTTCCCTCTTTATATCAGTATAGTTGTCCCTTGCTATATTGTGGTTCACTTATCAGCTTCACTGTATCGTGGAGTTTTCACTATATTGCGGGATTATTTTTTTCTTTTTGTTTTCTTTTTTTTGGCAATAAACCACCAGTTTATTGAATGAAAAATCCAACAGCAACTCTTTCCCCATCCCCAGCCCAACCAACCAAGAGAGCAGCTGAGCCCAGGCAAGGTACTTTGGCCAGCAGGACAGAGTCGCAGGCCCCAGGGGCACAGGAGGGCTAAGAAAGGAGAAGTCTTTCTGTCCAAACCTCTGGGATGGGGACGAGCTCAGGGGTAGGAAGGGGGTCTCAGTAGACAGAACACTGCCCGGAAGACGGAGGCCTACAGCCCTGGCACCTGGACTTCAATCCCCACCATCTTCAGGGTGGGAGAGGGGGAAGCTAGGGCTCAGACGTGGATTCCCCATGAGGAGGAATGAGGCCTGTGGATACGGCCAGGCTGGGGTCAGAACAAAGGGTGCAGGGATCTTCGCAGGGGCTCACCCAGTCTGGAAGGTGCGCACAGAGGGAGAAGAGGGGGAAGGAACAGATGCTGGGGCGGGAGCCTAGGGAGGCAGGACAAGTCCAGAATGTGAGGGGACAGGAGTGCTGGGAGCAGAGAACAGAAAGGGCAGAGCCTGGTGCCCAGGGGAGTGCCACCCAACGAAGAGGAGAGAGAAGGCCGGAGCAGAAGCCAATGAGTTTTCAAAGACAGGCGCATAACATCAACAGGATGCTTTGGAGGACACTGGAGGGGAGAGATCAGGGACAGAGGGGCCTTTCCCTATCATGCTCAACTAGCCAGGAGAAGGAGAGGCTCGGCCACCCCGACCGCCCCTTTCATGCTGACTGGCCAGCTGGCTCCGTCCTTTTGGCCTCAGGCCACCCCATCAGTCCCCCCCGGGAAAGCTGAGCTGATTTGAGACTTGAGATGGTCTGAGAGGGGAAGGAGGGGGGGCTAACTCCTAACCAATAGCTGGGACCCTTGGGTGCCTCTCATGAGTGCTGTGTTCTGTATCCTAGGCGTTGATTGGCTCAGTGACTGTAGCATTGGCCTGTTTGTCTGTTTGCTCTCCTGCTACTTTGTGGATTTTCACCTCTCGTGGGGGGTATCTGGAACGTAACTCCCTCGATAGGTGAGGGATCCCTGTACTGCGTTTTGGTTCCAAGACAGAAGAACAGTAAGAACTAGACAATGGGGACTAAATGACTTGCCCAGGGTCACACAGCTAGGAAGTGTCTGAGGTCAAATTTGAATCCAGGACCTCCCATCTCTCAATCCATTGAGCTGTCTGCAAGTTATCGACTCTTAGGGCACTTTATCACCCTGGTACTCAGTGCCACCTAATTCCTAGGATGGCATTTAATTGTGTCCTATATGAAAAATTATTTGCCAAGGCAACTCATTAAACAGAAAAATGAATAATAATTGTCAATTCAGTGCAACTCCTTTCTTTAATGACAATGGCAAATGGGTGAAGAGATGGGACTGAGAAAAACAGCTTTTAGACTTTCAATTAGCACTTACTCAACATCTCTCATTCTTGGTGTAAGGCATTTTTCTAGCAATCAACAAATTCCCTGGATTATCTGTTAGGTTATGGGATACAAAGATCTTGACAGGTTCAATCCCTGAGCTGAATCTACCAATGAAATGGGACTTTTGGTACACAAGCTCAGTAAGAGATGGAGATTTAGCACCCAAAATTATTGACATGCTCTTGAGATTCATTGAGAAACAAGGAAGGGAGGATCTTGCGGCCATCCCCTACCTGGTCAGAGCACAGATGGAGAGAGCATCTCGTTCCTCTCAGGGTGCCCCAAGGAGGGCAGCCAGTTTAGTGAGGGATCTCAGGATCGTGCCCTGGGAGGATGGTCCAGTGGAGCTGGGAATGTTGAGCCAGGAGCAAGAAGGCCTGCCGACTCAGAGGGAGCGGTCAGGCCCTTTGAGCACCAATCCCTACAGATGAGACCCATCCCACAGTTCCTGCTGCCCACTGTGGACTGCCCCCAAGAGAGTTCTTCATTGGGATCCCCTTCCACAAGGAACCAGCGTGTCCCTTTTCTTTCCTGCTGCTTGAACCCCTCCGTGTTCCGCCTCACTCTTCTTGAGAACTGCTGGTTAGCATTGCCTGGAGAGATCACCCATTCCCCTTTATTCCCCTCTCCGTTTATGCCTCCTACCATTCTCAAGTTTTTCCCAAAACACATTGATTCCCATATTTGCAGGGTGTTGTGGAGGTTTGGGCCATGCTGTTTGAGCTTTGGGGGCATTTTACAAAGGCACTGTCCAGTGTCTTCGTGACATTGAGAACATGTTCAGAGCACCTGTGTGACAGCCTCTCAACTCTGCTCTTCCAGGCCGAGGCAGACCTACAAGAACGTTATTTTGAACCACTGGTAAAAAAAGAACAAATGGAAGAAAAAATGAAATCTATTAGAGAAGTGAAATGCCGAGTGGTAACATGCAAAACGGTAAGCATGGAAGGTCTCCCTGAGCCCACGTAGCTTATGTTCAGGATTGGGGCTGACAGCACCAGATCCTGAACCATCCCTGAACTGCAAAGGCCCAACAGATGGCAGAATTCTCATGGGTGTGTCTGGTTTCATTGGTCTTAAAACCAAAATGCTCACAAAAGGCTAAGAATTGTTTTCCCTTGAGTAAGTTTGGTTTTGGTATTGCCTAATTTACAGTAAAGGTAAAATTTCTGTTTTCCTTGTTCCAGCTACAATTTTGGGAGAATAAAATTCATTGTCTCTTTTCCCTTAGATGAACTCTTTCTGTTACAACACAGAGAATTCCAGGATGATTTGTATTTTTAAGTCCAAAATTCATTTAATAATAGTGATTCCCAAAGGCTCCACTGAATTGTCATCCTGTGCCTTTATTGTAACTATTGCTCTGATGATTGTACTCATTGTGGTTAAAATTGAGTCACTTGATAAGTGTTCAAAGCATAGGAACAAATAGTTTTCAGAACTGTAAACTATAATTACTTGAAAATATGCTCCAAATTAGTAAATTAAGAAAAGTGCAAATTTAAATGACTGAGGTTTTACTTCAACACTGACACAAATGACCAAAGATTGAAACGGTCATTATTCCAGGGGACTGTAGAAAGATGGAGCCACTGATGCATTCTTGATAGAACTGTGAAGCAGCCCAACCATTCTTCATAGAGACAGAAAAGTCAGGAAACTGCCCATACCCTTTGACTAAAATATACCCAAAGATGGTCAGAGAGAAATGAAAGTCCAACCTGTTCATTGTAAAGCAGCATTCTTTGTGATCGCAAAGATTGAAAACCTTGTGAGTGCCCATTTGGGGGGAATGGCTGAAAACCCTTTGATTTATTAATATGATGAAACAACATTATGCAGTAAGGGATAACAAATATTAGGAGTTTGAAAACATGGGAAGACTTATGAATTGATGCAGTTCAAAATAAGCAGAGAACAACATACCCCAATATTTTAACAATATAATTGAAAAGACATCTAAAAGGAAACCCCACTACTTGAAAAACCATTAGAAATCCTGGAGAACTGGTAATGGAACAAAACAAACTGCCATCAAGACAGAGAAAGAAGTTAGTAGGACGGGATATAAAAGTTTAGTAGCTTACCTTAGGCAACAGGATGATTCCATGTAAGGATGCCCTCAAACTATTACATAAAGAGCTCTTTCACAAACAAGTCCCAAACTCACTAATTCTGCATTCAGGAGGCTAAGATCAAAATGCCTGATACAAAGACATATTGTTGAGGGCAGGGTTTATTTGTTTATTTGTTTTTGGTAATTAATGTTGCTGTTCAGTCATTCCTTTTTTTTTTTCCAACTCTATGACCCCTTGGACTTTTGTCCATGGGATTTTCTTGGCAAAGATACTGGAACGGTTTGTCATTTCCTCCTCCAGTGTGTCCCCATTTTACAGATGAGGAACAGAGGCAAATGAGGTAAAGTGACTGGCCTATGGGGTCACTCAGCTTAGCCAGATCTGAGGCCAGATTTGAATTGAGATTTCACTCACTCCAGGCCTAGTGCTCTCTTTGCATTATGCCACCTAGCTGTCCCTTATTTTTTGTAAAAGCCACCAC
Source organism: Monodelphis domestica (assembly GCF_027887165.1). NCBI lineage: Eukaryota > Metazoa > Chordata > Mammalia > Didelphimorphia > Didelphidae > Monodelphis > Monodelphis domestica. The sequence continues at coordinate 149,312,747 of NC_077231.1, forward strand.
TAAATCTTGTATGCGTACCATTGCTGTTTGTCTTCATGGAATAGAAGAAATTAGACCAGGCATGACAAAAAGATAGCCCAGGGGATAGTTGTAATTGAGAAAGGTCAAGATAGTTGCAACTAATAGGAATAAATGTAAAGTTCTATATAAGGGTTCCAGAAAATCCACTACCTAGGGCAAGAAAAATGAGACTTAACAAGAAAAGAGCTCATTCAAAAACTTTCTGGGGAATTTTAGTTGTACTGTATGTTCATTAGTCAAATCTCATCCAATTTGGACTGGAACAAAAATCTCTTGAATAAACCACTGGCTCTTAAGATAGATCTAATTGTTAATCAGTTGTAACTTACATGGAGTCTAAATTTGCCTTTCTAGCCAAAATTTGAGACCAAACACAACCAGTTGTGAGGGGCAAAATGTGTTACTATATGGAAAATTATTTGCAAGCCGTAAAACACTTTGGATATAGATATGTAGCTTTACTATGCGCTGCTACTATACTATATGTATTATATAGATAAAAACTATATACTTTAGAAGTATGTGTAGCTATTGCTATACTTTACATATATTCTCTAGAAGGCCAAATACTGAAGCTGAAGCCAAATACTTTGAGCACATAAGAAGATGGGACCCATTGGGAAAGTCCTTAGTCGTGAGAAAGATTGAAATAAAGAAGAAAAGATGAGACAGAGGATGAGATGGAGAGTTAGTTTCATGGAAACAGTGACCGTGAACTTGGCCAGACGTTGAAAGATAATGGCGGATAGAGGGCCCTGGTGTGCTGTGTATGGTCCACGGGGTCACAGAGAGTTGGATATGAATAAACAGCAAGTATATGCAAAATTATTATCATTATTTTTAAGCCCTTGGTTTAAACAATGCCATGTGGATTTTGTGCAGTGCAACTATACCCATTTCAAGTTGTTGGAGACGTGTGTCAGTGAGAGCCACGATTACCACTGGCATGATGGCATAAAGCGGTTTTTCAAGTGTCCCTGTGGAAACAGAACCATATCTCTTGACAGGCTACCTCAGAAGCACTGCAGGTAGGTGGTTTGCCTGGGCCCTTACTTTTATATGTTAACACGAAAGCTTAAATTGTTCCATAATGTTACCTAGATGCAATCAGAACTATTGTTTTTTTTTTTAATTTCTTCTTTATTTTTAATTTCTGTTTTGTTCATCTTATGGTGGTTTTCTTGGTGGGGCAGCGGAGGATAATGCTAATTTTTAAATTGGAGTTTCTGCTAATGCTTGGGACTGACACCAGAGTTGAGTAGGCAGTAATACAGAATTGTAGGCCTCTCTTCCCTGACAGTGTTTTTAGATATATAGATTGATGAATAAAATGCTTAAGATACAGGACTTATGTAAAAAGGTCCTGACCTTTACTCCTCAAAAAATGATTTCTGAAAACTATGGCATTTTGTGTGTGTTTTAATGTAAAACTATATTGTCAGCTAATAATTTCTCTATTCTGAGGAAAAAAACAGTACTCCAGACTCTCAAACACAAGAGCATATATATGGACACGTTTGCTTCCAGGGAGCAGGATCTTTTTTAGAAGAGAATGGAAGATGTGGATCTTAGGACATAGATTTAGAGCTAGAAATATATAGAACCCTTCTGTCTTAGAATCAATACTGGCTTCAAAGCTGAAGAGCAATATGAGCTAGGCAATGGGGGTTGATTGACTTGCCTAGGATCACACAATTAGGAAATGTCAGGTCAAATTTGAACCCAGGGCCTCCCCACTCTAGGCCTGGTTCTATCCACTGAGCCACCTAGCTGCCCCTAATTTGTATTTCATAATAATTGGCTCTGTGGGCAGGCACCTTGAAACCTTTTGCAGAGCTGCAAGATTAATTAATATTAGCCCATAGTGTGATAAAAACCAAGAAGGTGAATGTGATTGGATTTGAATTTAGGAGTGAGATAAATGAGATCATTCCACTGTACTCTGTTGCAGTTATACCATGTCTGAAGAAGTATATTTGGCTCTGCGTGCCACAGTTTAGGAAGAGCTTTGATAAGCTGAAGAATATCTAAAAGAGGTCAATCTACAAGGAAGGCCATCAAGGCTGAAGGAATTGTTAATGTTGCACCAGAAATAGAAAAGACTCAGTAGAACGTGCTATCTCCTGAAGAAGGGTAGAATTGCCTGCCCTCCCTCCCCCCCACCCCCAAGATAGGACTAGGAACAGGAACAGAAGTTATGGGGAAACTTTCTTACATTCTGAGGTTTCCATGTGTGGAATGGGCTGCTATGGGAGGCCCTTCACTTAAGGACTCTAAGCAAGGGTTGGCTGGCCATTTGCCACGTACGTTGTAGTGTGAGTTCTTTTTCAATATGGGTTGACCTCTCTGTCTACCAAAGTCCCAGTGTAGACACATATCATACATACTAATTCAAACTCCTCTTTTATTTCAGTAATTGTGGCCTCTTCAAATGGGAAAGGGATGGAATGTTAAAAGTAAGTAATCAGCAAGACTGCTTTCAGGTCAATCATTTCACCTTGTTCTAGTATCCAGTACAAGAAATGATGGTCAGGATCTAAAAGAACTCTTCATTTTTTTCCAGGAGAAGACTGGGCCAAAAATTGGTGGAGAGACCCTGTTGCCAAGAGGAGAAGAACATCCTAGATTTCTGAATAGCCTAAAATAGCCCTGCCTTCAATTGTTCTTGTGCCACCTACCTCACTTTTTTGTCTTCAGAAAAACAACCCATTGGTTCAATGTTGACCATAAATGGATATTCCGAAGGTTAAGCCAAAAGGAAACACTCACTCACTTGCTTTCACTGGATTGGTCTGAGTGCTGATATTGACATTTAAAATAAGAGATGAAGACAGAGGTATTTCCTGGTTTTTTTCCCAAGAACTGATGCCTAAATTACAGGGCTCAGAAAAGGCACACTTTCCAACTAGCACATGCAGTTTAAACGAAGCTATATGTTTTCTCTCATACAAGGTAAAATGTTAACATATTGGGATGAGAAGTTCTCCTAGTACTTATTGAAAACCTATTGGTGAATTAAATAGATCCATTCCCCTCTCTAGACCAATTTTTAAAAATGACACTCAAAAATAGAAGACCCGTGGTTTGATCTCTTTCGGTCACTTCTGTTTTGTGACCTTGATCAAGTCTTTGACCTCTTCTTTCTCCTTCTCTGCCCAGTAGCCCTAAGAATCCCAGCCTCCTCCCTCTCTCTGCCTGCCAGTGAGTGAATGATGAAAACGCCTTTTAAATGCTTACTATTTGCAAAACAAAAACCTAGATTGTTTTTGATTCAATGAACGACATATTTTATATGGCTAGTAAGACCTTGCTACTGAAAGACAGATTATTTTTGTTTTTTTCCAAAAAGAAAAAGGTCAATGAAACTTAAGAACTTCCAACCCTATCCAGTACAAACTATGAGGAATTGTTAAATATAACTACTGAAAGCAAATAATTCTTTGCCTTTAGAAACCTGTTGTAAGGATTAAAACAAGAGGAAGCAACTGTCCATCTCGGGTCAGGAACCTTGAGTTCTAAAGCCTCTGGCAAACAAATTCAGGTCCTTCAAGTTCACTGTCTCTCTAATTTGTATAGTAGTAAGTAGATGCTTTGTTCTGCATTTCACAACTACACTCTGGAGTTGGTTTTTGTTTTGTCTGCTAATGAAGAAAACTAATCCTTTGTCTCAGCTCACTGAATCAAGACACTTGGTAATGGCCCATTTCTAGTGAATGTGCTATTCCTGCCACTGGATTAAAGCAGTTGAGTCCTTGAAAGCATTTTGCAAATTCTTCAATCAAACCTGAACATAAACTGGCTTCTCGAAGAGCCTACTGGCCCTTAGGAACACTGTTGCATGGCAAATCTGTTTCTCCTCTGAGCGAAAGGAGAGATCAGCATCTTCATGCTGCGTAGACTGGAGAGAGTGTTGTTGCCTGGCTGATAGAAAGGTTTAGTGCTGGCCTTTGATCTTAGTGAATAACTGACATCAAGGCTGGTAGAATTGATTTGGGGATCCAGTGTTTTATATGTGCAAATTCATACAGTAGTAATAAGGAGGTCAGTTCTCACCGCAGATATGAACCACACAACTCCTTTAACTTTTTTCTCTTTTCAAAATATTAAATGTCTCATATACTGCCATTACAATTACGTGTCCTTTTATGAACCTTGGTCGTTGGTAACTTGGGTTTCCTCAGGAATTACATTGTCAGGTCAAATATTCATCTTGGCTTGTTAAACGTTCAAGATAGACTATTAAAGTAGGATCCTAGAATTAGAGATTTCAAGCTGGAAGGGATCTTGGAGGTCATCTAGGTCTAAACAATTTCAATTTGTAGTTGAAGAAAAGGGGCCCAGAGAAGCTAAAGTGACAACCCCAAAGAAGTAATTGTCCGAGCTGGGATTCAAACTTGGGTCCTCTGATTCTCTGTAGGGAATTGGTCAGAAAAGGAAAATTGGACGGTGAAAAATTAAATAAGATTTGAATGTTGTTCTCATTGTGTTAGTCATCTGGGTAGTTTGGTGGGTGTTTTAAGTACTATTTAAACTTTTAATAAATTTCTGGAATTGAATTAATCACATTCCACATTTGAGTTGGGAGGTAATGTACATTGAACTTTTGCAGAAACTTGTTTTCTAACCTGAGCTTGTCAGCAACCCCCAGAAAGTCAATTCTCGGGGTCTCATTTTCCCTTCCTGCAACGTAGAAGGCCTGATCTACAGGATACATAATGGCCCTTCCAGTTCTAACATTCTATGATTCTATGTGAAGAGTGGGGGAGACATGGATTGGTGTCAGTTGCCATGAAAAAAGCCACCTAAAATCTTAATGACCACAAACAAAACAGCATGGCATGGCTATCAACAGGAGCCCATCTCCAGATTAAGCACCACGCTGTGCCATATATATATATATAGGGGTCAGACCAGTAGCCAATCTGGGTCCCACTCAGTCAAGATGAGAAGATTCTGAAGGGCCACATCATGAGGTTGGAAACAACAGCAGAGCCCCAGTCAGAAGAAAAGACTGCAGACATCACCTGAACAGCTATCAAAAGGGGAGGAATTTTGCTGATTTTGTGTCTCCAAGGGGGAGAACTAAAGGCAACAAATGAAAATTTCAGGTGGGCAAATTCAGTTTGATTCCATGAAATGAACTTTCTTTTTTTTTTTTTAAAGAAGGGGCTCCTCATTCCTGAAAGGGTTAAAATATATTCTGGAAAGCCAGCCTGACAATCACTAAGATGCTATTCTAGTTTTGTGCTCCCTCAAGACTCACTTTGAAAGTCTTAAAGAACAATTTAAAATCAGGACTTATTTAATGACCTTCCATTAGTGTAGGAAGGATTTTAATTATGAACCAGATATATAAAAGGTAAAAGAAGGACAAACTCCATGCCCCAAAACAAGATTGGCTTCTCTTCACCTAGTGGAATTATTTGAATGGCCAGAGGAAAGCTTTACTGCCTAAAAACATCTGTATCAACTGACACTTGCTTGGGATTTTAACATTCTTTCTTCCTTGTGATATCTTCTTAAATGCCAGTGTTCTTGCCAAGAGATGTAATCTATTAAGTCGGTCACACTTAAGTCTTTGTGAACTTAGATGGCTTTTGCCAGTTGGAGAATATTGTGTACTCGGGCAAAAAGGAGATGGTGATGGGCAGGAAAATGGTGCAAAAACATGTGACCAGGAGCCCTGAAGGCACACTCCTTTTTGTCTAAAAGTACAAATTCTCTTCTTACTAATCTCTAGCTTAAATGTAACAATGCCCAAGTCCTTGACAGTATTGGCTTGAGTGTGGTTTGCCCCGCCAAGGACATTATTGAAATTAGGATACACCACTGGAATTTAATACAGAATTTGAAAACTTCTGTGGTATAATAGAGCCCTTGTTAAGGATTTGGGGTGGGAAGGAGGCAATAGAAATCATGGTTGAGCCTAGTAAACATTTCCGGCCAGGATTATTTATCCAGAGTCAGACTGCCAGGTCTGGCCACTGAAAAGGAAAGCTTCCTTTTGCCCAATCCCTCACCAAAACAACCCTTGGGTTTTTTTAAGTCTGTATGACCCTTTTGTCACTCAGTGGAAATGTGTGCCAAGAAAGGCATTTTCAAAAAGGTGACACATTTGTTTCTCTGTGGGTGATGTGGAAAGAGCGTTGGTTTTAGAGTTTGTCTCCCAGTCTTCTTGTTGACTGTGTAACCTTGGGAAAATCCCTTCCTTGGTTTCTTAGGTAGGTAGACCATAACTAAATGTGAACCTGGGCAACTTAAAGTTAAAAGCCTTATTTGGTATGTTGACTCCCCTAATAGAATAAGAGCCAAGAATTATTTTTGCCTTTCTTTGTCCTCAGCACTTAGCCCAATACCTGACATAAAATAAACACTTAATAAATACTTATAGCTTGTGCTTGGTTTGAAAATTTAACCATATCTGACTGCTTATTGGCTCATTCACATCTCTTAGAGGGGAGGGAGGAAGAGAAATGAACTGAAGGAGAGAGAAAGAGACCCGAGTTGGAGGAGCAGATTTGATTCCCTGATGACACAAGAGCCTTTATCCATGTAGCTCTCTCCACGGAACCCTTTGGGCCAAGCGATAATATTGATGGACCGAGAGTCCAAATAGCTTGAGAGATGGCATGAGCCAGAGATAGTGGCAGAGTAGCCTTCTCAAGAGAATGAATTCCTAAACCTAAACTCAAAATCTGACTCCACTGCTATTTGACTGCTGCTGTCTCTGGGGTCTAGAGGTCCTTCCACTTCTCCCAGCCACCCTTCTAGAACAAAGGCCTTCCTGACACCTACTCTTACTCTGCGGGACACCATTTACTCAATATTTGGAATGAACCCTTGGGCAGAATTGACCTGGAGGATTAGAGGGCAAGTGCTTCAATCATGCCTCATTCTGTGACCAGTCAGGCCCTTAGCATTCTATTCACCACTGTCTTTGCCACTGAGTCAGACCAAGATTTCATGAGCTACAGACCACTTAAACACTGAGAGGAACAACCACCTACTCAGAAGAATCTTGAACTCAGCCTTAATGTGGCAAAGACTCTTATTTCATCCTCTGGAGAATGAGTACTCAGGAGCAAGAGCTACAGGTGTTGCAGCCAATGAACAAGTACAAGGCTCCTTTTTATTAGCATGAATTAGTCCCTCCTCTCCTTTACCAGTTATATATAATCTGGTCAGAGAGCCAGCTGATCCAAATGCAATTCACAACCCCAATGATTCGCATGGGTTTTAACCAATCAAAGTAAAGCAACTTCACCTGTTAGCCTCTTAAAGGGCTAACCTATCAGGTCCTCACGTCCTGCTAACGTGGATGTGAGGAAAAGGAGCTTAAGCTAGGAACATGAAACAACTCGATTTTCTTTTTACTCCACTAGATGGGTTTATGAGAGGAGTCCACGGTCTTATCAGGGTCGGTTCCTCACAAACTTTAAATGGTGAACGTCAACATTCTTTGTGTGTCACTGATGAAAGCAGCAAGGTCAGAAGGAATCTTTTGCCATGTCTCCAATACATAGCTAAGAACATTAGGAGGATTTTAATGTTTTCAAATCAAGGATTAAGAGCCTAAAGTTCAGAGTCTGATGGTTTGGATTGCTGTCTAGCATCTCCCTCCTGTTAGTTTCTTGAGAACTGGAGCCATATTTAATCTATTTTTTAAAAATTTCACTTCAGGGCCTGGTGCAGTACCCTAAACACAGTAGATACCTATTATATATTATAATGTTTTGATATGAGCTATCCTGTAGTCTAGCACAAATTGTAGTAATGTTGCCTGCCTAGTTCTCCACCTCCACTTCAGTTCTGGGTCCAGAAAAATCAGAAGTTCAAAATTGTAAAGTATAGCATTCCTGAATTCAGTAGATAGACAGGACATGTAGTCCTCTACCATCCTTTGGGAGGTTCATTAGTGGGAATTTGTGTCTTCCCATGTTCGAGAAAATGCACCGACTATGATTTCTCTTTTGGTGTGGGGCCACGGATTATAAACTACTCTGGAACAAGAATATGTTGGCCTGAGCCAACAAGTACCTCTTTGGCAGCTTTCCAAGATGCTCCTCAACAATTTTCAATAGTCGGGAGGAAGAAGGGGGACAACATCAAAAGCATGCCTTGCCTCCTTCCCATCACAGTTGAACCAATAATCCAGAGAAAGACTGGTCTATGACATCTCTGTTCCAGCCTCTCTTTACAGCATTCTAGAGAAAAAATAAGACCACTGTTGATTGGGTCACTGACACTGACCACACACTTTGATGCTTTGGTGGGGGGATTTGCACTCTAAAACCATTTGCTTGTATAGACATAATTATTTCAGTCTCATCAGGTAAGTAAAAACATTAATGAAATGTGAAGGCATCAGCACAGTCCCTGACTTTAATTTTTTTCTACTGTCATCACATTTTAATCTAAGATTAAAAAAAGATTACATGATATTATATTACAATGATAGCTCAACTTTTTAATTAAAAAGTTGAAACATTTACCTCCAATAACCTGAAGCATGGAATTGGAGTCAACGAGGCATGGGGAGTACAACATGTTTCTTTAACAGCTTTCCAATCTAAATGGACCTGAAGGCATCTGAATTGCTGAGGATAGTTTATTGATTCATTCTCTGGGATGTATAATGATAATCAGCCACAGTTTGACTTGGGGAATTTGGTTGGGAGAGATATTTAGTGTGCTTTGAAAAGACATCAAGAACAGCTCCCATTTCAAGGTTTTTTCCTAAGCCTTCAGTGTGAACTCTTGAGTAATCACTACAGTACAACTTGATTGCTAGACCATATGAGAGAAAAAAATCATTTGCAAAAAACATTGGTTTAGGGAATGAAAGAAATGTAAATAAAAGAATCCAGTAATAGAGACTGTATGTGTCTGTGCACGTACACTTATACAATAAGTACAGTCATCTGAACCTTTCCAGATTGGGGGGATAGGGGGGATGGGAAGAGGAAAAGAAGGGAGATCAAAACCACAGAGAATTTATCATGTAAACAGAAACTCCATCAGCACTTGGATAGTTAAAAGTCAATCGGGTATCACTGTCATGCTTTTGGTAGATAGCATGGAGATTTGCTAGCTTCACAGGGAGCAAATAGCTGAAATATTCTCTGCTTGACTGGAGACATCAGGATTCTTCCTGGGCTCCTCTTGGTCCTAGCAAGATTGCTCTCCATCTCTGGCAGCTCTGCTTTTCTTACATGTCTGCTCACACCTGCTCAAAAAGAATCCATCCACATCTCTCTAAACAGCCCAGTCTCCTCTCCTCACCGCTGTAGGTGATATTGTCCTTCCCTTTCCAAATTCATGCTGCCTAATGCAATTCCTGCATCTGAGCACAAGGGACTTGAGTCAACCTGGGACAGGCCTTTGGAATCCAGGCGTTCACTAATGAACAGCCAATCCTCTCCGGGTTGGCCAATTCAAGCCATGCTGGAGAACTTCCACTGAAAGGAGCCAATCTCTATATACCCGATTTAAGGACAGGGAGTTGTGATGGAATGCAAAGGCCAAAAGTTACAAAGAAGCAAAATGCAATTTTCAATAGAATATTTTGTCTGTTTTTTCTAAACTTAGGGAACCTTCCCACTCCTCTCTACTAGATTCCTTTTGGAAACACCTTTAACTACATGAGCCAGTTCAGAATCCCATGGACAACTAGATAAATTAAATAGTAATTTACAACAGATACAACAAATACTACAACAACCAAAACATATAATAAAAACGTCCTCAGACAAGAAACCATTTACCTAAAGCACTCTTTCAGATAGTAAAATGTCATTATAGAATGTCACACACAAAAACGTGGGACAGATCTTTTGACATTTTCTGGAATAGCTTCTAACAAGTGCCTCCTCCCCACAATTGAACATTTATTTTTAAATTGTACTCCTCTGAGAAAAGAATGAGGTGGGAAGGAATGCTTGCCAGGCTGCTCAGATAATGGCATTCAATGCTGGAGTGTGGTCCAAGAATCCTTTTTCTCGGGGTCACAAGAAACCTTCCCCCCCCAGGGTTCTAGTGTCTACTCCCCAATATTTTTTAATTAATTAAAATCAGTTCGGGTGTCTTCCTGTGCCTCCTGCATGTTCTTTGATTTTAAATTTCTCTTTCTTCTTTTGGATTATATATCCACATACAAGATGCAATTAGTTTCATGGTTATCTGTTTGCTTGTGCTCATTCTGAATCCCAGCAAGAAAAAATGAACGAGTGACCCATGAAATGGTTTCCCTTCTCATCTGGAGAGGGGAGGGACTCGCTTCTATTTTAGAATTGACATTAAAACAGAAAATGATTTTTTAATGTAGCAATATCTCTGCTTTTAGCAGAAGGAGGCTTCTAGCCTATAGCATGCCATGTAGCTCTAGCAAAAAGAAAATAAAATTACATCTGAATGGAAGGAACGTTCACAGATTCTTCTCTGAAGGGTGAATGAGTTGATTCATTATGTACTCAGGTAGGATTTGAACCTAAGTCTTCTGATTAGAATTAGGGCTCTTTCTACCAGGCCACTCGGCCAGACTAGACATTGTGAATGAGAGCTCAGTTAGTTAGCAAGCATAGAGCCAACAGCTAAGTTTTTCTCTGAAAAAGTGTTTTGTAAGCTAATATGGAAATATATTTTGCCTGACTTCATATACGTGAAGAACATCATATTTCTTGTCCTCTCAATGAGTTGGAGGAGGGAGGGAGAGAATTCCAAACTGGAAATAAAAATGGAAAAAATATTATGTCGTAAATGCGGTATTCTTCAAATAAATTACAAAGCAATCTTCAAGCAAACATATACTTTTTATTTATTGACTGAGTGGGGGCTCTGTTCCTTTGATCAGCCATCCAGCTTTGAAGAGCACAGCAGGCAGAAACGACTCTAAGTTTGGCCTGCTCTATTAGATTACTTTGGCCTCTGGACTCTCCAGGTCACATAAAAAAGGAAGCATCTGAAAAAAAAAAAAAAAGTAAAAGCCTCGACCTTCCTAAGCAACAAGCAGAGGGGCTTTCCAAGGCCGCGGGGGACACTGGGTACCACTCGGAGATTCTTACAGCTCCTCCCCATCCGTATCTCTCAACCAGTGTGTCCCTGTGTAACCAGCAATTGTAAATGTCCTTTCGAACTTCCGGAGGAGTCTGCTTCCAGCTCGAGGCTAGATGCGGTGGCGGTTATAGAGATACGGCGGGTACAGGCCATCGTAGTGCCACTGACGCCATTGCTCGATCTGTTCCCGGCTCCGCTCCTCTTGTTCTGTCCCAGAGAAAAGAGAACATTCCGTTACACGCGGGCCCTGCAGGAGCCCTGATGTTGGATCCTTCTGCCTTGGGGCAGCCTTGTAAGCAGGAGTTAAGCTCCAATGGGCAGCCCCGACGTGGAGCGGGACAGAGCATCCTCGCGCGCGCGCGGCATATCGTCCGGGAGAAAAGGGGTTTCCGAGGCTTCTCTTGGACTTTGGGGCCCAAAGGAAATCGCTTTAATGAAACAAAGAAACTCCGCCCTAACACAGACTCGACTTGTTACTAGCCGGAACTCTGGACAAAGAATGAGGTGGGAGTAAACAATGGGACTCCCTCCAGGCCTCTTAGAGTGAGAATGAGCGCGATTGGGCAGACGGCTTAGAGTGCGAGTTTAGCCTGGAATAATTTTTTTTTTAATCTTTTGTTTTACGGATTTTTCTACCTGTACTTTTTTGACTGCCAGGCACATATACCAGAATTCTTGTGTGTTGAGTTCCATAATGTTGTCTTATTGTATGTATGTATATATGTAGAAACGTTAACATTTCAAAATATAAAATTACTTCTCCCCTCTGCAAATTGTCCCTGATCTGTGATTGACCAAATAAATAAATAAACAACAAAACAAACCTCTCAGTGCATTAGATGTGTTACCAACATGGCTATGGCAATAGAGGCAATTGGAACATGAGTGCTGTGGCACTGATTCCTTTCATTGGATGCACCCGGAGCCTGTCCCTTCATTTGACAAGGAAAGAAACTGAGGCCTAAAGAGAGTAAATGACTTACCTAGGGCCACATTACTACTATGTATATGAGCTGAAAGTTGAACCCAGGTCTATCTAATTCCCAATAAATCCTTTATAGATAGGTGGGTGACACAGTCAAGAAGAAAGGAGTTCAAATCCAGCTTCAAACACTTACTAGTTGTGTGGCCCTGGGAAAGTCACTTAACCTGTTTGCCTCAGTTTCTTCATCTATAAAATATCACTTAACCTTGTAGGGTTGATTTGAAGATCAAATGAGAAAAATAATACAAAGCACTTCACATCGTGCCTGGCACATAATAAACTATATAAAATGTTAGCTATTCGTATTATGCTAGACATGAGTATACTAGGCAAGTGATCACCTTGCCTTTGGTTTTTTCATATTTTTAAGTTTATTTTTAAATTTCCTTTATGATTTTTAATAGTGATTTTTTTGTTGATGACATTAAAATTCCCAGGATCTCTCTCTTCCCTGCACTCTTACATGTTTCTATGTATCGATTCTTTCCCTGGAGGTGTTCATTCACAAGCTGTTCTTCAAACATTTTTTCAGTTGCTGAATATAACATTCTCTTGGTTCTACACATTTAGCTCTTTATAATTTAATGTAGGTCTTTCCATTTTTTTTTTTGAAAACCCTTACTTTCTTCTCAGTATCAATTTGAAGACAGAAAAGTGGCTAGGGCTGGGCAACTGGGGCTAAGTAACTTGTCCAGGATCATACCTCTAGGAAGTGTCTGAGATCAGATTGGAACCCATCCCCCCCACACACCCCCTCCCACCCCCCACTCCCCGCCCCCCGCCCCGACTTCAGGCCCAGCACTCTCTGCTGGGCTACCTAGCTGCCCCTTCCTGGTTTGCTTGCTTGTTTTTAATGAACTTGCTTGTTATTTCTTACTGTGCAGGAGTATTCCATCACCATATTCCATCCTGATCATATGCCATGTGATTACACACAGGGGGCAGGGGGGCAGGAAGGGAGGGAAGGAGACAATTTAGATCGTATGGCTTCAGAAAAACCGATGGGGAAATTTGTTATCTCACGTAATGGTAAAATAAATATCTACAACCAAAAAAATCCAATCGTATGCCAAAACACCCCATTTCTCAGCAATGTCTTTTAGCTTTTTCTCTTGGTTTTCTTATGGTCCTTGGCTGGCTGGCCCCACATGGAGATCCCACATTCCTATTGTCATGATCCAAATCAGTGGCACAACATCTCCAATTGATGGCATCCCCCCTGCCGTTGCTTTAAGACTGTCAATGAGAAGCTTCTCACTACTGCTTGAGACAACTTCTTTCAATTTTGAATAGATCTAGTTACTAGCAATTTTTTTTCAACTTACAGCAAGTTGAAATTTGGTCTTCTGAAATTTGGTCTTCTGAAACTTCTACCTATTTGATATGCCCTCAGAAGTCAAATGGGGGGGGGGATCCCTTTTCTATATGGCAATCCTTTAGATAGATACTGGAAGGCTGCTATTATGTTTTCCTCTAAATCTTCTCTTATCCGGGTTATAAATATCCAATTATTTTTAGGCAATGAGTTAGTACAGCAGACAGAGCTCTGAGTCTAGGATCAAGAAGACCTGAGTTCAAATCCAGATTCAGATTCCAATTAGTTGTTTGGCTCTGAGTAAATCCTTTAATCTCTGCCTCAGTTTCCTCCTCTGTAAAATGAGAATAATAACAACTCCCCTTGGGATTATTATGAGCATCCATTGAGATATTTGTAAAGTGCTTTGAAAACCTTTGAATATTTTATAAGTGTTATTTTTCCTGATCCTCTCACAGAATGAACTGAAAACCTTTCCATATCCTGGTTGTCCTCCTTTCTCATTCTTCTATTTGTGAATGATCTCCTCATACCAAACACAGTAACTCTTGGTGAGGTCTCAGTCCAGGACAGAGTATGTACAGCATGGCTCCTTAGTCCTAGTCTCTATGCCTCTCAGGATAGCCTACAATCCCATGAGGTTTTCACTGAGTAGTTGCATTCCACTATCACTTCCAGGTCACTTTCAGAGGAACTGCTAAGGAGCCATACCTTCCACATCTTAAGAAGATGATTTTTTAAACCAAAGGCAGCAACTTGGCACCATCATGCCTAAAGTGTCAGGCTTGGAGTCATCTTCCTGAGTTCTGTGAATTTTAGATTTACTCCACCCTGCTTAGTCTTTAGAATTCTAGCAACCAGGAATGTATACACCCCCACTTAAGGATTAAGTGTGGGGGAGGGAGGTCTATGACCCATGTGTGCTAGCAAGTGACAAATCAGAACAACTGACTGAACCCCCTTGGGCTGTCCAAAGCCAAGTTTAAGCCACCATCAGTACATGTGAGACACAGCAAGTGATGTAAAGAATTGCCTTTATATTTCCTGGCATTTCCTGTGAGAGGAACTTTTTGCAGGCTTTGGCAGTGGAACTGAACTTGGAGCTCAGGCATGGGACCTCCGACAGCTTCCTTGAAATGACCATGTGGGTGAGTGATAAGGCTGACTTCCCTTCCCTTGACCTTTCTGAAGACGCCAGCCTCCAAGGAGGCCATCATCTTAGAGAAGGCCTCATGGTTAGAAGCTGAGCCAGATTTAATCTTCCTGGAAGGCCCCTTGGCTGAGGCCTCTGAACTCCCCCTGGCTCAGACCAGGCCGGAGCAGATCTTCCCTTTCTCTCTCCCTCATTCTTAATTTCTTCCTTCTATTGTAAATAAACCACCATAAAATTCCATTCTGAGTTGAGTATTTCATTAGGATTTAGAATTTAAATCCCTGGAGACCACTAAAATTATATTCAGTCTCAACTCTAAAAATTTACCCATAACAGTTCAAATCTAGCTTCAGATACTCACTAGCTATGCACCCCTGGGCAAGTCTCACTTGACCCTAGTAACCTCAGTTTCCTCATTTGTAAAAGGAAATGGGAAACTGTAGCATACCAGGCATGTTGGCATCTGGGATGTATGATTGATGTATTGATATTGTATTACCAGACACATGGTCAGACCTCTTGATGGTCATTGTATGGAAAGGGCTAGGCCAAGGGACTAGCAAAGGACGGGCAAATTCATGGGCTGGGCCACGCTGCCTCAGCTCAGAGTACTGTCATTTGCAAAGCCCGGGCTAACAGCCATGCCTCCACTCGGACTACACTCATTTGCAAAGCTCAGGTTGGATTAATCTCCACCTCTTTGATCTCATCATTATCAATTTAACCAATGTTAAGACCTAGGTCATGTTAGGTATTCGTTGATCCACATTCCTAAAAACCTTCAATAAATCCTGGGGACGAGCACAAAACTCTCACTGACTAGCCCTTTACTAGCTCTCCAGCTCGCTCTCTTCCCCTTCACTTCCTCTCTCCCTCTATTCCTCCTCGATTCTCTCAGTCTTACTCTTACTCTCTCTCTCCTTCCCTCCTCTCCTCTTACCTCTCTTGCTTCACTATATCTTTTTCCTAGCGATGCTGTCGCCCGGAGTTGAGACACCCCCTTTCCTAGCGATGCAGTTGCCCCAGTGCCTCCTAATAGGAGGCACCAGGGAGTTGAGGCTCCCCACTTTTTCTAGCAACACTGTGGCCCCCAAAGCAGACTCTTTTGTCTATAGAGTATCAAGGAGTTGGTACTCCCCACCTATTCTCTTATTCCTCTTTTTTCCTCGGAGTTCGCGTTACTCCCCATGTGTTTCAACTTTTGTCTTTGAGTCATTATTATCCTCCCATTTCCTTAGCCTCCTCTCTCCACCTCAGGTTATTACCCACAGATAAATAATATCGGACTCCGGTCGGGGGTCGCTATACTACCGCACCACCGAGGTAGTACTCTTAGAGGGTTACCTGGCACAATAAAAAGTTAAGACACTGGGTTGTCAGCCTTAGTGAAAAGAGAGCCAGCCTCAGAGCCAGGAGGACCCAGGTTCAAATTCTGCCTCTGATGTATACTGGCCTCTACCAATGGAATCACAGGTCTATCCTATGCTCGTATAACCAGAATGTGTCAGAAGTGGGACTTGAATTCAGGTATTCCTGACTCCAAAGCCAGATTTCTGTGCATTAGTCCAATCTGTCTCTCCTTTATGTAAAAATAATGGTAATAACTGTTGAAATAAATAAAATTGAAATTGGCGCTCCTTTTTCCATGTTCTAGCTGGGATTCATGTTTTGGTTAGAGGTTCAACTAGAAGATCTCTAGGATACTTCCCCAATCTGCAATTCTAGAATTCCTTAATTTTTTTTTTTTTCAAAAACAAGACACCAGATCTCTGAGTTGCAAATGAGGCGGGGAAAATACCATTTTCTGGTTAGCACCTTGGTCTAAGTTTTCTCAGTGTATTCTCAAAGAAGTTTGTATTTTCAATGAGTAAAGTCAGTGATGTGTTGGGTCAAAACGTGTTAGTAAAACCTGCTCTGTGTCTTGGCTAATCACACCCCTGGAGCTGTCCTGTCTCCTCAGGAGTGCATGGGCAAAGATTTCCTAGGCTCTTTGGCCTTTTATTATTGTGTCCTCTTGACACAAGTTTTCTTAGTAAGAGTATACTTCCCAGCGATCCAGAGCAAACAGATGGAGAGGCCAGTGGCCACAGGACTAAATGACTGGCTGTTTGCCCCCAAGAACATCTCGCTGCTACTTAGCAGTATGCTGCAATTGCTCTGAGCTTTCCTCTACTCGAATGGATCAAGAAGGAATCAATAGAATCCAGAAGAAGGGGGGGCTACAGAAAAGAGCTTTATTTTCAGTGACAGCCATTTTTTATTTTAACCCCTCATCTTCTGTCTTAGAATTGATACTAAATATTGATTCCAAGGCAGAAGTGTGGTAAGGGTTAGGCAGCTATGGTTAGAAGACTTGCCTAAGGTCACACACCTGGGAAATGTCTAGAGTTAAATTTGAACCCAGGACCTCCTGTCTCTAAGCCTGTCTCTCTACCTTCTGAACCACTTTGCTGCTTCTATTGATAGCCTTTTAAGGGACACACCATCTGCCCTTCCCATCACAAAAAAAAAAAAAAAAAAAAACAGGAATAGAATTGAAAGTACTGTGGCTTCCCTTTCAATTCCACTTTCTTCCAACCCCACCATCTTTTAGTCTCCTGGGAAAAAAAAAAGGATAAGGAGGAGGAGGAGAGGAAAGATGAGAAGGAGGAGGAGGAGAGGAAAGATGAGAAGGAGGAGGAGAAAGAAGAGGAGGAGGAGGAAGAGGAGAAGAAAAAGAAGAGGAGGAGGAGGAAAAACATGTTGTGTGGAGTTAATAAATGTTCTTGTTGTCTATCAAAAAATAAGTAAATAAAATAGCCCTGGATTACTAGTTCCATTGAGTAGTCCCTGGGCAGGAGGTGATGGCAGATACAGTTATGGTGCAATAGTTTTTTCCTTCTCTCCCTTTAGACACCTTCAAAATAATCAAGGTACCTAAAGAACCACTATTGGGAAGCTAGATAGAGTACAAGGCCCAGATCCAAGAAGAATATTCATCTTCCTGAGTTCAAATCTGGCCTCAGACGCTTACTAGCTATGTGACCCTGGGCAAATCACTTAACACTTTTTGCCTCAGTTTCCTCATCTGGAAAATGAGCTGGAGAAGAAAATGACAAACCACTCCAGTGTCTTTCCCAAGAGAATTCCACATAGTATCATGAAGAGTTGAATATCACTGAAACAACATACTCAAATCTATATCACCAATATCTGAGAAGCAGCTTGGCATCACAGATAAGGAGCTGCCTTGGAAGACAGGAAGACTTGAGTTCACAACCCAGCTTCGACACAGGTTGTGTGACCCTAGGCAAGTGTTCTAGACAAGTCTCTAAGATTGCAGGTGGAAGAAAAAGATGCTGGCCTGTACTGATAGAGGGAGTCTCCTCACCAGAGAATTCCCTATACCAATGAAATCACTCCAGTCTTTGTCTACCTGTCCTTCTAAGTGGTGGTTGGGAGTGGAATAGAAGAACTCTGGTATTTAATTACACACATTAAGGGCAAACATCTTCTTGTCCCGTAAACCAGACCTAAACTGCCTCATGGATTTAGCATCTTCTCTAGCTCACAGCATCAACATTTAACCCATAGACTTTAAAGTCAACTTGCCACCATTCATGTCCCTTAGTCACAGGAGTTGGGTTCCCCTTTCCACTAAATCTCTGGCTTTAGCATCACTCTCATTTGCACACTGGAAGAATTCATTAGAACTTTCTGACACTTGAACAACAATTCTGTGGAGGGCAAAAGTGAAGGAATTACCAGGAACCCACTCTTTAGCCCTCCTAAACTCCATTATCACTTTCATCATTTCTGTGTATGAAAAGTCCAAGAAGATATCACCACCTGTTAAGAATTCTCACTAATACACTGTGGTATAATCGAACGTAATGGACTTCTCCATTAGTGGCAGTGTAATATCCCTGAACAACTTGCAGGGATCCAGGAGAAAAAAACACCATTCATAAGCAAAGGATAAACTATGGGAGTGGAAACACCGAGGAAAAGCAACTGCCTGAATACAGAGGTTGAGGGGACATGACAGAGGATAGACTCTAAATGAACACTCTAATGCAAATACTATCAACAAAGCAATGGGTTCAAATCAAGAAAACATCTAATGCCCAGTGGACTTACGCGTCGGCTATGGGGGGTGGGGGGGGGGGGAGGAAAAGAAAATGATCTATGTCTTTAACGAATAATGCTTGGAAATGATCAAATAAAATATATTTAAAAAAAAAGAATTCTCCTGGGTTTTAATTATAGACAAGGACTTTACAACCACTTCATTACTTTGGGGACATAAATCAATATAACAATTCTTTAGGAACCTTGAATTCAAGTTCTTAGCTGTGGAAGAGACTCAGGCAGGCTTCCACATATGATCCCTGATTCTAATAAAATCCCCTATGACTATATTTCTCTACCCCCCTGAAAAAAGGAGCTAGAAAACAGGGATTTATCCTTTTAACAAAAAAGAACTCAGATTCTTAACCTACAGAAGAAAAATATCAGAACTTCACTATATTTGAAGAGTTCTATATATGGTCACTTTCCAGAATTTAAGGTCAGATCTTATTCTGTAAGATGTCATAAGATATGGTGATCTTCTTGTATATTATCCTATATAGTAATACTCATCTACAAGTCAGAAAAGCTCATCACTTACAGACAGCAGAAAGGAAACCCAGCCTGCCAAGGAGGAGAGACTTTTCTATGATGCTGTGAAAAGCTCCAGTTGAGCCTAAGGTATCTAGGCTTTTGGGGGACCTAAATTTTGGACAGGAAGAAGTATATAAAAATAGGAAACAAAATCTTGGAGTCTTTCTATATAGCTCAGAGCCATCCAGAGAAATTAAATGGAATCCCAGAACTATTGAGAAATGTCTAGCTATGTTTAGAACAGACACTTCAAGACTTCCTCTTAGAACATGCACATATCCATTTCTGGGTTAGGTTATTCACAAGCTAATAGCTAATCTGATTTTTCTGCTTGTATGCTGCCTGTAGTAAGGGATTTTAGCAGGAGCAAGCTGACAGCAAGAGATCCTGCAAACAAACATTACACACAGAACTCTCAGGAGCTGGCTGGGGAACTGAAAAAATGGGCAATTTCTGAAGCAATTTCTTCTCTGGAAGAGAAAGAGGCTGCTGCTTTTCTAGCAGTCAGGAGTGCCAAGAGGGTTTCTGTATGGTACTTCTGGTGTGGACCAAGAGAGCCAGTGATGCCCTCTTCTTTGGCTTTCTGATTGGAAGAATAGGAGCATTAAATTCTGAGAAGCAAGGTATTATGATCCCTTGCTGGATTAGGGATTCAATGATTGGTCTTATACCCTCAATTGCTTCTTTAGTCAAGGGATATTGAAGTACACAAGTAGCTGGTCCTTCCTTAGTCCTCACCCTTACTGGAGTAGCTGATTTCAATAGACCTACATCTGTGGAAGACTTTGACCAAAGATCTTCAGGGATATCCTCAGGATAGATGGAATCTAAGTCACCCTCTGTACTGACTGAATCTAAGAACAGCAATGGAAAAGCTTTCAGAGATTCTTCTGGTAGATGTAATGAGATATCACCAGTATCAGTACATTGGATCGTTGTCCTTAGTTTACATAATAAATCTCTACCTAAAAGATTCATTGGACAGCCTTGCATACACATACATACTTACATGCATGCTCCACAGATAATGGAACTAAAGTAAGCATTTTTGGTTGTAATTTTGTTACTCTCTGCGGTCTACCAGTAGCACCCTTTACTTCCATTGTACCAATAGCTCTATAATTCTTAGGAAAACTTTGCAAAACTGATTTACTGGTTTCAGGATCAACCAGAAGGTCATAAATCTGGTCTCCAATAGTTACAGACACATATGGTTTTGTACAATTTGGTGGTTGAAATGTTTCCAACACCAGTGCTACCATGTGTGGTAGGAAGACATTTTTTGTTGTTGTTGTTTTGGTTCTGTTATTTGGTATTTGTTATTACTAATCACAGTGGATAATAATAACATGTATCCTGTATTTTATAGCAACTTCCTGTACACATTGAACATCAATATCAAGAATATCAAGAAAGCCAAAGAAGAGGGAATCACTGGCTCTCTGGGCCCACCCCAGAAATACCAGACAAAAACCCTCTTGGCTCTCCTGACTGCTAGAGAAAAGCAGTAGCCTCTCTCTCTTCCAGAGGAGTCCACCAACTGTTCCAGAAACTGCCTGTGTGTTCAGTTCCCCAGCTCCTGAGAGTTCTGTGTGGAATGTTGGTTTGCAGGATCTCTTGCCATCAGCTTGCTTCTGCTAAAATCCCTCACTACATGCCTCAAGAGGGCATCTAGGGAAGACCTGAGTTCAAGTACTGCCTCAGATACTAGCTATATGACCCAGGGCAAGTCACTTGCCTCTGTTTGACTTAGTTTCCTTATCTGTAAAATGAGCTAGAGAAGGAGATGGCAAACCACTGCAAATGAATTTTGGTTTTATAAGATTATTTTCTTACAAAAATGAATAATATGGAAATGCTTTGTGTGATAATACATGTATAACTCAGGGGAATTGCTTGTCAGCTCTTGGAGAAGGAGGGAAGAGGGGAAGGAGACAATATAAATCATGTTACTTTTGGGAAACATGTATAAATTTGTTACTGGAATAAAATAAAGATAATTAAAAAAAAAAAGCAAATGAAAGGAGCAGCTGGGTGGCTAAGTGGACTGAGAGGCCCAGAAACAGGAGGTCCCGAGTTCAAAGCTAGCCTTAGACATTGCCTAGCTATGTGACCCTGGGCAAGTGACTTAACACCCCATTGCCTAGCCCTAACTGCTCTTCTACCTTAGAACCAATAACCAGTATTGATTATAAGATGGAAGGTAAGGGTTTTTAAAAAATTAAAAATTAAAAAAAAAATGGAGTCATAAAGAATCAGACATGACAGAAATGACTGGACATCAATGCAGTCCAATATGAAACCATTACTAGGACTTTTCATTCAAATAAGTATTGGAAATCTTCAAAGAAAGGTTGCTGACAATGGGAAGATCTGATTGTAGGGGCCTTACATCTTCCCTAGAGATTGATCCCATCTAAAGCAAAGTGATCCACTCTTATCCAGGAGGGAATTGTGGTGGTTCAAGGAATAGACTCTAGGTGAGAGGACCCAAGTTTAGGTTCTGACACTGCCACTTGCTACCATATGATCTTAGGTAAGTCATTTAGCCTCCTCAAGTCCAAGTTTCCTCTTCCATAAAATGAAACAATTGGACTAGATGACTCCTAAAGATACTTTTGAGTTTAAATCTATGACCCTATGAATGTACACATAGCAAGAAGATTGACTTCATGGAATGAAAATAGAAAATCTCTCTGAAAAGATATCTAGAAACCTCAGTTGGATAATTAACTAGAAAATGTAGTACTTGGGGACCTTTCCAAATTGTTGGAGGCATCTGAGTGATTTGTTGACATCCATATACAAAAACCATTGGCAGCAGTAGCTACCATGTTGCTGTGGGAAGATTAGTGTCTTTCAATAGCATTTACTGGTGGATAATTTGTGCCTGTGCTTATGTTTGGCTCATGTTTTACAGATCCATTTCTAATGCATGTTTCTTAGTTTGCTCCCGTCTTGAGGTTAGACCTCTGTAGAAGTGTAGTAATAAAGTTGTGTGGTTTTCAAGGCTGAGTGGATAAGAATGGGATTGGATGCTAGGTTGGCCCTGGGCCAAGCCATTTGGAAATGAGTTAAATATCACCCTGCAACCATCATCACTGCTTGTTGAATGACTTGCTAAGGCAAGGAAAAAACAGTCAAGTTCTGTCTCCTCATACAACTACTCTCATTCTCCATCACTGGATTTAGGCTTGGGTGTGAGCAGAGAAAATTTGGGTGAATGGAACAGGCAAATAGAGACAGTGGTACAAAGTTGGAGCCATAGTCAAAGGGTCTTTGGGAACCCACAAGTAAGTCATTAGTCAGTACAAGACTCATTTAAAGAGATCGATTTCACCCTCTCAGCATCCTAGAAATTTACTAAATGAGCACCCACTATCACAAAACAGACTCTTTCTTGGATTTCTCTTGAGTGTGAGAAAACTTTCAAATACATATCTTCTACCAGGATTCAGTCCTGTGTCTCATCTGCCTATCAAATATCCCCACCTGGCACCACAAACTCAAGATATCCCAAACCAAATTAATTAGTTTTTCCCTCTAGTTTTTTCTTCCTTCTCACCATTTTCTTTCTTTGGCATCACCCTTTCCCCATTCTCTCACACTGGAAACTGTGCATTGGCTATCTTCCCTTCTTCACCTCTGATATCTAATCAATTACCAAGTCCCATTGATTCTATTTCTACAATATTTCTTGTATCAGTCACCTCATCCTCAATTCCTTCTTCCATCGTTCTAGGGCAGGACCTCGTTACTTCCCATTTAGTCTACAATAACCTAACAGATCTTCCTCTATCTACTCTCCTACCTCTAATCTATCCTTCACACTGTTAGGAACCTTCCTATTTGGTCATTCTATGTTAACAGCTGACAATCAGTTACCTTCTACCTTTTTGGAATGAGGGATAGACTACTTAGAATATTCTGCCTTTCTCCATGCTTTAGCCAGAAGAGGGGATCTCAAGCAAGATTTGTAAGGCATTGAGTGCAGAGCTTGGTACATAAATGATGCTTAATAAATGCTTGTTCTCTTCTCTTTCTCCCCAGGAAAGAACAATTCCTCAATGTTTACAGTTAAACAGTTTAAGGGGGAGATTTTCTGTTTGGGAATAGGGCAGGGCTGCAGTTGAGTCAAAACTCTGGTCCCCAATGAATCATGCTGATGGGACTGAGTTTCCTGCCATGGATAGGTAGAAAAAAACGGCCTTCTTAAGGATTAATATGGAAATAGCTATTGAGTGATAATACGTGTATAACCCAGTGGAATTGCATGTTGGCTTTGGGAGGGGGCAGAGGGAAAGGGGAGGGATAGTACATGAATCATGTAACCATGGAAAAATACTTAAATAAAAATTAAAAAAACTACCTTCTTTCTTGCAAAAAGTGGAGATAATGCCACTGGTTTTCAGATCTGGCAGAGTTTAGATAATACAAAAGATAAGGCAGAAGCACATGACCTAGTGTCCATAAAGGATAAGTAGGGCTTTCGGATATTGGTCATTCTTTTGACCTTATGGAGCCAGGAACAGACCTCTTCATCCAGCTTCTCTTCTGAAGAACAATTGAAAGCATTATGACTCTTCCTCTGAATGGCAATGGTCAGGAGGCTATTCCTCCAGGAAGCAGACAAAGATCTTTTTCTCTTTTAATCTCTCCCCCAGGATCCAGATGGGCCCAACTGGCCACAGGAGAAAGATCCATTGCCATCTTCTTTTCCAAAATCATCGCATGCCATATGCTTTAATGATATTATTAGAATTTTAACTTCATTCATGTAGACACCATTTGATGCATCTGTTCTGAGTTAAGAATTTCTCTCTAATAGTCCACATGTACGAATGAAAGTCTCCCTCCATTCAACAACTGTTGAGCCAAATTGTATATATTTACTGGAATTCAACCCACCCAGTACTCAGTCCACCGGTGTCAAGATCCCCAGGAGACCTCTGGAATTTAGTGGGTCTGGAGTACTGCTAACAGTTTTTACATGTTCCCTTTTTGTGGACAATATCCCTAATTTCCTCCTTGAAGTCAGCCTTTGATATTAATTCAAAACCAGATTTTTACCAGTATGAAAATGCAGAGGAAGAGAGGAGAGGAAATAATGTGATTTCCACCCAACACACACACTCACTCACTCACACACACACACACACACACACACACACACACACACACACACACACACATTCTCTCTGTCTGTCTGTCTGTCTGTCTGTCTGATGATCCTTACCATCATTCTGTTCCTCCACAAAGTTCTCAAACTCGTTCCTTTGCTCCTCGTAATACTCCCGCCGATGTTCATCTGCTCGCAGCTGTTGCCTATTCTCGGCTGTGGAAGAGAATTTACCCAGAGTTTCCATGGAGGAAGGAAATGCCTAACTTCTTAGGAAAACCCCAATCATTAAACCCAGAGACTTCTCATCTCATCTCTCCCTGGAGAGAAGCAGTGATAGACTAACAAAAAGGAGAGGGTGCACAGCTAACCTTCAAGCCTGCCCCAGACCCCCTGGGGAATCCAGCCCCCAGTAAATGATTTATCTAATGAATGAACCCAGGTCAGGACTAAAGCTGCAAGATTTGGGGAGCAACATGCTCTCCATGAGGAATGTTTTTTTTTAATTAATATTACTTTCACGCACAAACATATTTTCAATGGCAGAAATTCTACTCCCTCTACCACAGAGAATGAATGACTTCATTCAAATCCCTTGATTTACATTGAATACTTGAAACTTCCAGTGAATAGTAACTACATGACCTTGGCCAAATTGCTTGATGTCTCTGGGGCTCAGTTTCCTCATCTGTAAACTGACAGTTTTGGACTTGATGACCTCTAAGCTTCCTTTTATCTCTAAATCTCAGGATTTTTACTTTAGGAGTGAGAACAACTAACAATAACATGAAAAAAATTATTTTTATGTAAGTAATTTTTGATAACTATCCTTACTACTTGGGGGGGGGGTCCCGACTTGTGTAGCAAGGATAATTAAGTGACTTGGGAATTTAATTGGGAGGTAAATACTCTAGCCACCAGGATGGCCTCAACTTCAAAGCCAAAGCATTTTCCACTATGCCCTGCAGTCTCCAAAGGATCTCAGTTATTTGATGAAATTAAAGAGAATTAACCTGAGGCATCAAGGTGACACAGTGGATAGCGCCAAGGGCTTAGAATCAGGAAGAGTTGAGTTCAAATCCAGCCTCAGGCACTTACTAACTGTGTGATCCTTGTCAAGTCATTAGCTTCTTTTATTAGCTTCTTTTCCCCATCTGAAAAATGATTTGGACAAGGAAATGGCAAACCACCCCGGATATTTGCCAAGAAAACCCCAAATGGAGTCATGAAGAGTCAGATACAACTCCAGTGACTGAGCAACAACAATCTGAGGCTTATATTGTGAACTAGCAGGAAGTCTTGAAAATTATTTCAATCAGCTGATCAATCAGACACAATTGCTTACTCTGGGGACTAAATGGGGAGGATGGAGGCAAAAACATTCCCTGCCCCCAAGAGCTGACATTCTAATGAAGAGACAAATAAAGAAATCTGTACATACAAGCTACGTAGTTACTGGACACAGAAGGTTCCAACTCCTCCTTAACAGGACTTTCACTTGCCTGGAAATCCTAGACAAGTTGCTTTGTCTCAATACAATTCCTAGCCTGCCCAGACTTTTGAGCTGCCAAGGTGAGCTGTTATTCAGGCTGAGAACTGAGATTTCCAGATATTCTTCAGATGAACTAACGCTTAACTTTGCCTTCTAATGACTTGGACAAAATAACAGACAATTAGAATTAACTGACATCTATAAAGAACTTAAAGCTGGCAACATATTTACCATATGGAGGCATCATTTGATCCAAACTGTTTCGATAGCTAAAGTAGAAAGCTGAATAGACCGACACAGAGAGAGGAGAGAGAGAGATGGATGGATAGATGGATAGAGAAAAGCAATCTATTAAGTGCTTAACATGGGCTTAAGGAATTAAGAAAATGCAGGTTTCGTGGGCAAACTCTGGTTGTTGTTTGCACATCCTCACATCTCCAGAAAATGTTATCGTGTTTCATTTTTAAAGTTTAATTCTTTAAAATTTTAGTTTGTCAAATAGAGATAATGTCCTTAATGACTGAGTATTCAGTAAATATGTCTTTCTTTTTCTTTTTTTAAAGTAAAGGTGCGCACACTAATGTAACGTGTTAGAGACAACCCTGAAATGGTGCTTGCCCTTTGTCCAACCTGGTCTGAGGTGTAGCCAAGAAGTCCATCATCCAGTACCATTCCCATGAGTTCGGTGGGTATACATTTTTGCCTAGTGAGACTGAATGGGGAAGCTGCTGTAGAGTCCTGAGGGTCCACCATGCTGTCCTGTGCCTCCTGCAGCATATGGGGGAGCTCCTGTTCCAAACTATGTGCTCCTGTCTATATTGAGCACCTGAAAGTTTTGATCTACACCTCACTATCTGGAGCCACCTAAAAGGATGGCAAATACATATTGCTGTCCTTAAGGAAATGCCTATTCTTCAAGTGGAAACGTCTCCAAGAGTTTATCTTCCTGGAGTCCTCCTTTTGAAAACTGCCTGAATAATTGAAAAAAATCTATTTAAACATATGGGAATTTATTTTGCTTTACTATATATATGAATATATATGTATATATACACATATATATTTGTTTCAAGGGTTCTTCCCCTCACCCTTTTCAGTGGGGGTGAGGAAGTGAGAAGGAGATATGGTAAATTTTCATTAGTCGGAAAAACAAAACAATTTAATTTCTTATATTCATAAAACAAAAATTCTGAATCCAAAATTGTGTGAGGACCATATGTTTGCTTTCTTATTGAAGTAGTTTTTATCCAACTCAGAAGACAGATATTCCAACTCTGAACTACTTAACTCTTTCATCCCCATCATATGAAAAAAATCTATTATATTTCTACTTTCCGGTTAGTAATCAAGGAACTATTTATTGTGGGTATATTATGTACAAGACAAGTTGTGTGCTACAGGAGAAATCAATTCACTTACCCACATATATGAGCCAGCTTTGTATAGTTTGGTGTCAAGAAGATCTGGGATTAAGACTTATCTAGGTTGCCTCCTAGATGGATGACCGCGGGCAAGTCACTGAACTGCTCAGTACTCTAAACAATTCACCCAAACTACAAGTTTTTTAAAAACAAATTTAAATGTTTTTCAATTAACAAAAATGTATATTCTTTCCCTTTCTTCCTTTTCCCATTAAAAAAGGAAAGAAACCCAAGTCTCCTTAACAAATGTACAAAATCAAGCAAAATATATTCCTACATTGACCATGTCCAAAAGAAGTGTGCCTTGTTTTATAGCCCAAGTCTATCACCACTCGGACAGGAGTTGGACAGCAAGCTTCTCCAGATCCTCCAGAAGCATGGTTAGTCATTGTATTGATCTGAGTTCTTAGGTTTTTCAGACGTTACTTGTCTAAAACTAGAATATATTCACAACTTGGCCCTTGTGTTTCGGCAAAGGAAGTTTCCATGCTGAGTTCTCCAAACTGATAAAATCATAGGAGAGAGAGAGAGAGACAGACAGAGAGAGAGAGAGACAGAGACAGAGATAGAGACAGAGACAGAGAGAGCTCTGACAGAGACAGAGACAGAGACAGAGACAGAGACAGAGACAGAGACAGAGACAGAGACAGAGAGAGAGAGAGAGACAGAGAGAGAGACAGAGAGAGAGAGAGAGAGAGAGAAATGTTCTGTGATTTTTTGAGCCTGGGAATACCTTCTGCCAATTCAGATAACTTAGAAAATAAGTCTTAGAAAACTGAGGCTTAGGTTGCATAGCTAATGTCAGAGGTGTTCCTGTTGCAAATCTAGCACTTTCTCTACTCTGTGTTGCTGTGTCTCCCAGCCTAAATTCCATTTAGAGATATAAAAGGCAAACAGAAAATACAAACAATCATGTACCAGTGTATATGAGGATCTACAAATAAATATTGCTGGGTAGTATGGTAAACAAAGATAATCCCAGCAAAAACATATTTTTTTCTCTAATTTCAAATTTATGGAAGTCCACTTTCTTATCTTTTACCCTCAGCACAACAATTACTCTTCCTGACTACTAGGAGATAGCTCAGGAGAAGGAAACAGAGAAGGCTAGGAACTTGGCACCAATATTGATCGGTCTCCTCACCCACCATTCAGCTCATCCCGCGATTTTGGGGATCTCTTGGCACGCTTTTTGAAGAAATTAGAAGCATCTGGTTCCTGGAGGAAGATCTTTTTCAAATCTGGAAGCAGAAACATTGCCTGATCACAAAAGGTGCAGGGTCGCTGGGATGCTCGAGGCAGCTGGCAGGAGATGGTGGTTTCTCCTCTTTGCTGAACTAGCAACTCTACTTACTTTCTTTGTCCTCTTCTCCAGCTTCTTGCTTAGAGCCCACAGCTGCACCTTCCCCAACCTCAAGAACTAGATGAAAATAATGCAGAGACAAAACTGAGGGCAATGGAGCAGCCAAGCATCATATGGATGAAACCCTCAAACCCCATACATGCCCAAGATCACATCCTTAAACCCTAGTTCCCCAATCACTAGTTTAGGGATTCATTCTCTCACTTTCAAGTGGCAGGACATTCCCCCTCCTAGGAAACCACAAAGCTGGCCATTCCGTGTAACCTTCTTTAGCCCCCCAACACTCTCATACATCCCCCTTCTTCAGCAGCCTGGAAAATGCAGTTTCTCCTCCCATGGGATCAGGGCAGAAAGTGTGGAGATCCAATTTATCTTTGCTTTAAAGGGATCTGGAGTTCTCTGTTGCTCATACTTACTAGCTAAAAGCACCAATGTGGTAAGGCAAGAGAGGAAAAGAATTTGCTTCCAAATCATCTTTGTTGAGCTGAAGGATTGCCCCTTGGAATAATGGAGAAGAGGAAGCAGGTTGTGGAGATTCAGATTCAGGTTCTTCCTAAGTCAGGCAGGCTTGGAGGAAGGGAGGAAGGGGGAAGGAGGCTGGCAGAAGGGATGCCTCTGGTGAGGAAAGGGGAGGGGTGTGTATTGACTGGAGCTTCAATTGGCTGTCCCTGCCTGGGATATTGGAGATGTTTCAGGCAACTTGAAAACATCTGCAAAAGTTGAACTTGTGTACGGGTTCCCTGGACACCTAGAATGGCAAAGCCTCTCCCACACCTGCCAGGCATTAGAGCCCAGCCAAATGATGCCCTACTTAGAATGCCCAGGCCAGGAGTCAACTTCAAGCAGCAGAAGTGTAGGAATCCAAAAGGCCAAGAAAGCTCCTGCTATTCTGCTGTCAGGAATGCTCTTGCCAGACTGCCCAAAGGTTTCCAAAGGACAGATTCTATTGAAAGAGAAGCATCCAAAAAGCATGGAAAGACTTCTATGACCTGAGTGCATGAAGTAAGTAGAACCCGGAAAACAACATACAAGACCAGGAAAATATAAATAGAAGGAACCCCAAAAAACCCACCCCAAAGACAAATCTGACCCCAGGGAATAACTATGTACAAATAAGGTGCACGCAGGAGAAATTGGAGATGATCAGTGGAGGGAGGGCACTAGCATTAAAGGAAATCAGGGAAGACGGGGAAGCCAGGAGGCAGAGAAGAAGACAAGAATTGAGTTTGGAGGAGGGCCAGTAAAAGGGCCCAGTCTGCTGGAGTGTCTGGTTCAAAGAACAGGAAGAAGGCCAATGGCATTGAATCAAAGAAAGGGATTGAATTAGGTGTAAGGAGATTTGAAGGGATAATTTATTAATGACTTTAAGTGCCAAAGAGAGAATTTTATATTTGATCCTAGAAGTGATAGGGAGCCACTGGGATTTACTGAATGGGGAGGGAGGGACAGTGACAGGGTCAGACCTGAGTTTTAGGAATATTAATTTGGCAGCTGAGTGGAAGACAGACCAGAGTGGGAAACCTGTGATGTCAAAACCAACCAGCTGGTTACTCCGGTTGTCCGGGTACTTCATTCTGAGGTCCGTACCCGAGTGGTCACAGTGTTAGAAGAGAGAAGGGAACAGATTCAAGATCTGTTACAAAGGTCAAATTGACGAGTCTTGGCTGCAGATTGAATGGGGATTGGGGTGAAAGAGGAAGTGAGGAATGGAGAATGACATACAGACGTTAAGCTTGGGTAGTTGGGAGAGTGGTATAGTATCTTCAACAAGTCCTGAGTAAGATACATAAAAATCCTGAGGTTTTTAAAAGCATTTATATTGAAGGAAGGTAGGCAGTTCAGTGGAGTGAGAGACAGGCCCAGAGATGGGAGGTCCTGAGTTCAAATCTGACCTCCAACCCTTCCTAGCTGTGTGACCCTGAGCAAGTCACTTAACCTCCATTGCTCAGACCTTACAGCTCTTCTGCCTTGGAACCATACACAATATTGATTCTAAGATGGAAGGGCATGGTTTTTAAAAGGAATATATGCTAACTAGTAGGGATTACCTGAGAATCAGGATGTTAGAGCTCAAAAGAACTTTCAAGATTATCGAGCTTAACCATAGCTGGCTCTTCCCAGTGCTCTTTGATCATTATGCATTACCGCAGATTTGTCTGTGATTCACTGTCATCCAGCAGGGAAAGGACCCTGAGGGAATGGGGTAAAATTAGATCCTGGCTGGCACTTGGGCAAAAGTCCAGTTGATGGGATGCTCTGGGTGAAGAAGTCTAAATGAGGAGCCCTAGTCAGCCAGGGGTCAGCATGAAGTACAAAGGAGAATGGAGACAGACAATAACTGAGGAAGGAGCTTGGAGCCAAGGCAAACTTTGACTATCTGAACATTTTGCTTAAGGGTAGCCCTCTTCCTTAAGGGATGCTTTGAATTTCAAATGATCTCTCTAACTTCAAGAGCAAACTTTCACAAGGTTTCCATTCTGGCGCCTTTTGGGGGCACCAAAAGGCTAAGCTCAAGGAGAAGGACTAGGGAACGTCCCACGAGGGGCTATTTGTGGGGAAGGGAACTTTGGCACGATTCCATTTTTAAAGCTCTTGTCAAAAACTCCTACACTTTACTGGTATGATTCCACTTAAAGAGTTGTGGCATGAGACTAGAATCACGAGTCCAGAATCACAGGACTTAGAGCCAGAAGGATTTAGTCCAGGGTTCTGAACCTGGTGTCCAATATGGATGGGGGGAAAAGAAAGTTACATTGTCATTTTCACTAGCTTCTAGTCAAAATTTAGTTTTTCCTTCACATATGAATGTAAGCTACAAACATTGTTCTACGGAGTACATTGGCTTCACCAGACTGTCAAAGTGGCCCATGATACCAAAAAAAAAAAAATACTTAGTCATTTTATAGATGAGCAAACTGAAGTGCAGAGATGAGAAATGACTTACCCAGGGCCCCGGGGGAAGTAGGAAAACTGAGATTTCAACTTACCTCCTCTGATTCTAAATCCAGAGTCTGCCTAACTTCTTTTGCAGACTTGCTTTGAGATTTTGATCATTTTCTTAGATAATAAGATTGAAAGAATAGAATTGAAAGGGACCTTGGAAAACAGCTAGTCCAACCCCATTTCTTTTTATTCAGGATTTGGATCTAGAAAGTCCAAGGGATTTGTCTAAGGCTGTACAAGTAATAGACACTTGTACAGTAGGATTCGAACTCCTATTTTCTGACCTCAGAGAAGATTTTTCCCCCCCCACTTAGAATGCAAACTTCCTTATGGACTTTCAGCCAATGTCTTAAAACTAGCTTCCTTGGCTCCAAAGAAAACCAGGAACAACCCTCTTAATTTTAGGTCTCAAAAATATTATCATAAAAGTCAATTCTTATTTTTCCCCTCTCTCCACCCTGTCTCCCATTGAAGTAAGTAATGTCAAATAATGTGGGTATTGTTAGACAACACAAATATTACTGTGCTTATTTTACAAATGAGAAAACTGAGACTCAAGGTCATTACGTGACTTACTCCTGGTGACTTCGATATGATGAAAGGTGAGTCCTGTACCCTCCTGACTGCAAGCCCAGCACTCTTTCTACTTCCATATAACCTCTATAACAAGCTGCAACATCAATAGTAGGTGCCATACCTGTGTCTAAAATCTGTTTTCATGCAGTATTGTCATTACGTATTGAAGGATTGTCAATCAATAAGCATTAACCAAGCACCTACTGTGTGTCTGGCACTATGAGGATACAAAGAAAGCCAAAGACTTCCAAATCAAGATATTCAATAGGTAGAAGGAGATTCAAGACTTAAGTCAAAAGAAATGTTGAGACTAGATACGTTTATCTGAGAATTATAAGCAGGGATGATCCTTGACTCCATGGGAACTAGTGAGATCATCAAATGAAATAGTAGGGAGGGAGAAGAAAAGGGGGTGTAGGTGGAGTCTTACGTGACACTCACAAGCAATAGGAGTGTCATGAATTAAGATCCAGTAAAAGAAACTGAGAAGAAATAGTCAGATAGATAGGAGGAGAACCAGGAAAGAATATCAGGAAAACCTAAAGAGAAGAAAGTATCAAGGAGAAGAAGAAAATCAAATATCAAAGACTATAGAGAGGTCTAGGAAGATGAGGATTGAGAAGAGGCCATAAGATCTGGAACATTAAAAGCATCCTCTTGAGTAATATGGAGTGATGCACCAGGAGTAGACAAAATCTCTCTCTAAAACAGGAAATAGGACAGACAAAAGTATAGAGGTGTAGTCATAGGATCATAGATGTAGTCCACCACCCCTTTACAGATGAGGAAACTAAGTCTAGAAAAAAATCTACTTTTTGTTTCACTGACTATCCCGAAGTCTTTGACTTTGTGGATCCAATAAAATGTAGCAAGTTCTCTAAGAGATGGGAGTATCATATCATCTTACCTGTTTCCTAAGGAACTTGTATGTGGGTCAAGAAGCAAAAGTTAGAATTGAACATGAAACAACTGATTGATTCAAGATTGGGAAAGGAGGAAGACAAGGCTATATTGTCATCTTATTTATTTAACCGATATGCAGACAACATCATACAAAATACCAGGAAGAATGAATCAAAAGCTGGGATTAAGATGGCAGAGAGAAATATCAACAATCTCAGATATGCAGATGATACCACTCTGATGGAAAAAAAGTGAAGAACTAAGAAGCCTCTTGATAAGGGTGAAAGAGGAGAGTGAAAAAGCTGGCTTGAAGCAGCACTAAAAAAAATTAAAATCATGGCATCTGGTCCCACCACTTCCTGGGAAGTAGAAGGAGAAGAAATGGAAACTATCAGATTTTATACTCTTGGCCTCAAAGATCACTGCAGATGGTGACTACAGTCATAAAATTAAGACACTTGCTCCTTGGAAGGAAAACTAAGGCAAATTTGGACAGC